>NC_136413.1:166275064-166875064 GCF_051521515.1 Lactuca serriola | reverse complement strand
TCATTTGTCATGTGTTTTGGTGGTTGTAGGTTAAGCATGCAAAGTTCTAGACCCAAATATAAGCCATACAAGGTGTTAAGGGCACTTAAACACCCTTTGGAGGTGTTTACGGTTTTGGTAGAGCTTCCCAAACCGTAAAATCATGGATGGATCATATATGCATGGTTTTGGGTTTCAAATGAAAGGATACAAGGTTCTAGGCACTTATGCAAGTTTTTGGAGGTGTTTAAGGGGCAATTTAACACCTTAAAAGGTGTTTACGATCTATGAAGGACTGTTTACAGTCCAAGAATGTTCTTGGGCAGTAAACTCATGTTTCCTCCCCAAATGACAAGATTTTGGTGTTCTAAGCTCGTGCATGCAAGTCCTTAAGTCATAGCTAAGCACTAGAAAGGTTTTGGAAGGGTTTTGGGGCTTCAAAACCCCCTTATGGGAGTTTACTGTTTTGGGAGAAGTTCCCCAACCGTAAACGCATAGTTTTGGATGAATTAAACACAGATTTGCATGCTTAACAAGTTAATCAACAAGCTAGGATAGATCACTTACGATTTTGGAGCTCGAAAGGGGCGTTTTTGGATCAAAACTCGAGTTGTAGAGAGAGAGAGAGAGAGAGTAGAGAGTGAAAGTTATGAGGATGTGGGAAAAACCTCAAATGGAGGCCACTCATCCGTAATATAAGGCTTGAGTTTGTGGCCAAGTGGGGCTCCACCCGATACTGACGTTAAACGGAGTTTATGGTCGTACCCGATTAAATGGTCGTAACCCGACTTGGTCCTAAACTAGACATGCCGGTCCTACTGTAGCTAGCAGCAAGGTGCGGGGTAGTCGACCCCATATAGATCTATACACTCAAGTCACGTTCTCCCTCCAGGAGATTCTGGTTACAGGGGCGGTCCTCCACTCACGTATCTTCGTGGAGTGTTACTGAGGACGTGTCTCCCATCTTAAGAATAACGAGTTTACCAGTAATAATACGGAAAGTCCAATTTTATAAATGGCATGAAATCCTTTGTGATATATAAAATATAATATTTTATAATAAGTTTCACAATTAGTTTGAAAACTAACTCTGCAAGTTAAACGGTTGGTAACACAGTTTTTAGTGTTAAAAGCATAGTGAACATGTAACATTTCATACGAAATAATAATTTGGAGTAGATGACTTCCTTGTAGTTTTTCTTGTATTCCCCCCCTTGAAAACATGAAAAACACGGAAAAAGGTGTAGGGGTATGAACTCACCAGACGAGAATGTGTCGGGTAGGATGCTAAGTGTCAGTTTAGGGCTTGAACACGCGCGAGGATCCTATGTAACATTAGGAGATACATAAATGTATCTAATTAGCTACTGAACCACTAATTAAGCAAGTAAATACACTCAAATGCACGGAAACACTTTATTTCAAGTGTTAGGAATGATACAGATTGCATCTAAGGATTGTAGAGCCTTAATAAGGAGTTTACTCTTCAAGTGTAAACCCTTAGGGTGTTTACAGCCCAAAGACCATATCCCCCATGAGTTTACGGCCATAAACTCATGGATGGGCTGTTTTTGGGTGTTCAAAGGTCTCATATTGCACAAAGGAAGGTTCTAGGGTTGATTCAAAGGCTTAGGAAGTGATCGGGACTTGAAATGACCTTGGAAATGGGGTTTACGGTTCTTGAAAGACCCTTGCTGAGTTTACTGTCATAAACACATGAGTTTACGGCCGTAAACTCATGCTTGGTTCATTTGTCATGTGTTTTGGTGGTTGTAGGTTAAGCATGCAAAGTTCTAGACCCAAATATAAGCCATACAAGGTGTTAAGGGCACTTAAACACACTTTGGAGGTGTTTACGGTTTTCGGAGAGCTTCCCACATCGTAAAATCATGGATGGATCATATTTGCATGGTTTTGGGTTTCAAATGAAAGGATACAAGGTTCTAGGCACTTATGCAAGTTTTTGGAGGTGTTTAAGGGGCAATTTAACACATTAAAAGGTGTTTACAGTCTATGAAGGAGTGTTTACAGTGCAAGAATGTTCTTGGGCCATAAACTCATGTTTCCTCCCCAAATGACAAGATTTTGGTGTTCTAAGGTCGTGCATGCAAGTCCTTAAGTCATAGCTAAGCACTAGAAAGGATTTGGAAGGGTTTTGGAGCTTCAAAACCCCCTAATGAGAGTTTACGGTTTTGGGAGATGTTCCCCAACCGTAAACACATAGTTTTGGATGATTTAAACACAAATTTGCATGCTTAACAAGTTAAAAAACAAGCTAGGATAGATCACTTACGATTTTGGAGCTGGAAAGGGGCGTTTTTGGATTAAAACTCGAGTTGTAGAGAGAGAGAGAGAGAGTAGAGAGAGAAAGTTATGTGGAGGTGGTAAAAAGCTCAAATGGAGGCCACTTATCCTTTATACAAGGCTTGAGTTTGTGGCCAAGTGGGGCTCCACCCGATACTAACGTTAAACGGAGTTTATGGTCGTACCCGATTAAATGGTCGTAACCCGACTTGTTCGTAAACTAGACATGCCGGTCCTACTGTAGCTAGCAGCAAGGTGCGGGGTAGCCAACCCCGTATAGATCTATACACTCAAGTCACGTTCTCCCTCCAGGAGATTCTGGTTACATGGGCGGTCCTCCACTCACGTATCTTCGTGGGGTGTTACTGAGGACGTGTCCCCAATCTTAAGAATAATGAATTTACCTGTAATAATACGGAAAGTACAATTTTATAAATGGCATGAAATCCTTTGTGAAATATAAAATATAATATTTTATAATAAGTTTCACAATTAGTTTGAAAACTAACTCTGTAAGTTAAACGGTTGGTAACATTGTTTTTAGTATTAAAAGCATACTGTACATGTAACATTTCATACGAAATAATAAGTTGGAGTAGAAGACTTCCTTGTACTTTTGCTTGTATTCCCCCCCTTGAAAACATGAAAAACACGGAAAAAAGTGTAGGGGTATGAACTCACCAGACGAGAATGTGTCGGGTAGGATGCTAAGTGTCAGTTTAGGGCTTGAACACGCGCGAGGATCCTATGTAACATTAGGAGATACATAAATGTATCTAATTAGCTACTGAACCACTAATTAAGCAATTAAATACACTCAAATGCACAGAAACACTTTATTTCAAGTGTTAGGAATGATACGGGTTGCATCTAAGGATTGTAGAGCCTTAATAAGGAGTTTACTCTTCAAGTGTAAACCCTTAGGGTGTTTACAGCCCAAAGAGCATATCCCCCATGAGTTTACGGCCATAAACTCATGGATGGGGTGTTTTTGGGTGTTCAAAGGTCTCATATTGCACAAGGGAAGGTTCTAGGGTTGATTCAAAGGCTTAGGAAGTGATCGGGATTTGAAATGACCTTGGAAATGGGGTTTACGGTTCTTGAAGGACCCTTCGTGAGTTTACTGTCATAAACACATGAGTTTACGGCCGTAAACTCATGCTTCGTTCATTCGTCATGTGTTTTGGTGGTTGTAGGTTAAGCATGCAAAGTTCTACACCCAAATATAAGCCATACAAGGTGTTAAGGGCACTTAAACACCCTTTGGAGGTGTTTACGGTTTTAGGAGAGCTTCCCAGACTGTAAAATCATGGATGGATCATATTTGCATGGTTTTGGGTTTCAAATGAAAGGATACAAGGTTCTAGGCACTTATGCAAGTTTTTGGAGGTGTTTAAGGGGCAATTTAACAACTTAAAAGGTGTTTACGGTCTATGAAGGAGTGTTTACAGTCCAAGAATGTTCTTGGGCGGTAAACTCATGTTTCCTCCCCAAATGACAAGATTTTGGTGTTCTAATCTCGTGCATGCAAGTCCTTAAGTCATAGCTAAGCACTAGAAAGGATTTGGAAGGGTTTTGGGGCTTCAAAACCCCCTTATGGGAGTTTACGGTTTTCGGAGATGTTCCCCAACCGTAAACACATAGTTTTGGATGATTTAAAGACAGATTTACATGCTTAACAAGTTAAACAACAAGCTAGGATAGATCACTTACGATTTTGGAGCACGAAAGGGGCGTTTTTGATCAAAACTCGAGTTGTAGAGAGAGAGAGAGAGAGTAGAGAGAGAAAGTTATGAGGAGGTTGGAAAAAGCTCAAATGGATGCCACTCATCCTTTATATAAGGCTTGAGTTTGTGGCCAAGTGGGGCTCCACCCGATACTAACGTTAAACGGAGTTTATGGTCGTACCCGATTAAATGGTCGTAACCTAACTTAGTCGTAAACTAGACATGCCGGTCCTACTGTAGCTAGCAGCAAAGTGCAGGGTAGTCAACCCGTATAGATCTATACACTCAAGTCGCGTTCTCCCTCCAGGAGACTCTAGTTACATGGGCGGTCCTCCACACACGTATCTTCGTGGAGTGTTACTGAGGACGTGTCTCCCATCTTAAGAATAACGAGTTTACCAGTAATAATACGGAAAGTCCAATTTTATAAATGGCATGAAATCCTTTGTGATATATAAAATATAATATTTTATAATAAGTTTCACAATTAGTTTGAAAACTAACTCTGCAAGTTAAACGGTTGGTAACACAGTTTTTAGTGTTAAAAGCATACTGAACATGTAACATTTCATACGAAATAATAATTTGGAGTAGATGACTTCCTTGTACTTTTTCTTGTATTCCCCCCCTTGAAAACATGAAAAACACGGAAAAAGGTGTAGGGGTATGAACTCACCAGAGGAGAATGTGTCGGGTAGGATGCTAAGTGTCAGTTTAGGGCTTGAACACGCGCGAGGATCCTATGTAACATTAGGAGATACATAAATGTATCTAATTAGCTACTGAACCACTAATTAAGCAAGTAAATACACTCAAATGCACGGAAACACTTTATTTCAAGTGTTAGGAATGATACGGATTGCATCTAAGGATTGTAGAGCCTTAATAAGGAGTTTACTCTTCAAGTGTAAACCCTTAGGGTGTTTATAGCCCAAAGACCATATCCCCCATGAGTTTACGGCCATAAACTCATGGATGGGCTATTTTTGGGTGTTCAAAGGTCTCATATTGCACAAAGGAAGGTTCTAGGGTTGATTCAAAGGCTTAGGAAGTGATCGGGACTTGAAATGACCTTGGAAATGGGGTTTACGGTTCTTGAAAGACCCTTGGTGAGTTTACTGTCATAAACACATGAGTTTACGGCCGTAAACTGATGCTTGGTTCATTTGTCATGTGTTTTGGTGGTTGTAGGTTAAGCATGCAAAGTTCTAGACCCAAATATAAGCCATACAAGGTGTTAAGGGCACTTAAACACACTTTGGAGGTGTTTACGGTTTTCGGAGAGCTTCCCACATCGTAAAATCATGGATGGATCATATTTGCATGGTTTTGGGTTTCAAATGAAAGGATACAAGGTTCTAGGCACTTATGCAAGTTTTTGGAGGTGTTTAAGGGGCAATTTAACACATTAAAAGGTGTTTACAATCTATGAAGGAGTGTTTACAGTGCAAGAATGTTCTTGGGCCATAAACTCATGTTTCCTCCCCAAATGACAAGATTTTGGTGTTCTAAGGTCGTGCATGCAAGTCCTTAAGTCATAGCTAAGCACTAGAAAGGATTTGGAAGGGTTTTGGAGCTTCAAAACCCCCTTATGAGAGTTTACGGTTTTGGGAGATGTTCCCCAACCGTAAACACATAGTTTTGGATGATTTAAACACAAATTTGCATGCTTAACAAGTTAAAAAACAAGCTAGGATAGATCACTTACGATTTTGGAGCTGGAAAGGGGCGTTTTTGGATTAAAACTCGAGTTGTAGAGAGAGAGAGAGAGTAGAGAGAGAAAGTTATGTGGAGGTGGTAAAAAGCTCAAATGGAGGCCACTCATCCTTTATACAAGGCTTGAGTTTGTGGCCAAGTGGGGCTCCACCCGATACTAACGTTAAACATAGTTTATGGTCGTACCCGATTAAATGGTCGTAACCCGACTTGTTCGTAAACTAGACATGCCAGTCCTACTGTAGCTAGCAGCAAGGTGCGGGGTAGTCAACCCCGTATAGATCTATACACTCAAGTCACGTTCTCCCTCCAGGAGATTCTGGTTACATGGGCGGTCCTCCACTCACGTATCTTCGTGGGGTGTTACTGAGGACGTGTCCCCAATCTTAAGAATAATGAATTTACCTGTAATAATACGGAAAGTACAATTTTATAAATGGCATGAAATCCTTTGTGAAATATAAAATATAATATTTTATAATAAGTTTCACAATTAGTTTGAAAACTAACTCTATAAGTTAAACGGTTGGTAACATTGTTTTTAGTATTAAAAGCATACTGAACATGTAACATTTCATACGAAATAATAAGTTGGAGTAGAAGACTTCCTTGTACTTTTGCTTGTATTCCCCCCTTGAAAACATGAAAAACACGGAAAAAAGTGTAGGGGTATGAACTCACCAGACGAGAATGTGTCGGGTAGGATGCTAAGTGTCAGTTTAGGGCTTGAACACGCGCGAGGATCCTATGTAACATTACGAGATACATAAATGTATCTAATTAGCTACTGAACCACTAATTAAGCAATTAAATACACTCAAATGCACGGAAACACTTTATTTCAAGTGTTAGGAATGATACGGGTTGCATCTAAGGATTGTAGAGCCTTAATAAGGAGTTTACTCTTCAAGTGTAAACCCTTAGGGTGTTTACAGCCCAAAGACCATATCCCCCATGAGTTTACGGCCATAAACTCATGGATGGGGTGTTTTTGGGTGTTCAAAGGTCTCATATTGCACAAGGGAAGGTTCTAGGGTTGATTCAAAGGCTTAGGAAGTGATCGGGATTTGAAATGACCTTGGAAATGGGGTTTACGGTTCTTGAAGGACCCTTCGTGAGTTTACTGTCATAAACACATGAGTTTACGGCCGTAAACTCATGCTTCGTTCATTCGTCATGTGTTTTGGTGGTTGTAGGTTAAGCATGCAAAGTTCTACACCCAAATATAAGCCATACAAGGTGTTAAGGGCACTTAAACACCCTTTGGAGGTGTTTACGGTTTTAGGAGAGCTTCCCAGACTGTAAAATCATGGATGGATCATATTTGCATGGTTTTGGGTTTCAAATGAAAGGATACAAGGTTCTAGGCACTTATGCAAGTTTTTGGAGGTGTTTAAGGGGCAATTTAACAACTTAAAAGGTGTTTACGGTCTATGAATGAGTGTTTACAGTCCAAGAATGTTCTTGGGCGGTAAACTCATGTTTCCTCCCCAAATGACAAGATTTTGGTGTTCTAATCTCGTGCATGCAAGTCCTTAAGTCATAGCTAAGCACTAGAAAGGATTTGGAAGGGTTTTGGGGCTTCAAAACCCCCTTATGGGAGTTTACGGTTTTCGGAGATGTTCCCCAACCGTAAACACATAGTTTTGGATGATTTAAACACAGATTTACATGCTTAAAAAGTTAAAAAACAAGCTAGGATAGATCACTTACGATTTTGGAGCACGAAAGGGGCGTTTTTTGATCAAAACTCGAGTTGTAGAGAAAGAGAGAGTAGAGAGAGAAAGTTATGAGGAGGTTGGAAAAAGCTCAAATGGATGCCACTCATCCTTTATATAAGGCTTGAGTTTGTGGCCAAGTGGGGCTCCACCCGATACTAACGTTAAACGGAGTTTATGGTCGTACCCAATTAAATGGTCGTAACCCAACTTAGTCGTAAACTAGACATGCCGGTCCTACTGTAGCTAGCAGCAAAGTGCAGGGTAGTCAACCCGTATAGATCTATACACTCAAGTCGCGTTCTCCCTCCAGGAGACTCTAGTTACAGGGGCGGTCCTCCACTCACGTATCTTCGTGGAGTGTTACTGAGGACGTGTCTCCAATCTTAAGAATAATGAATTTACTTTTAATAATACGGAAAGTCCAATTTTATAAATGGCATGAAATCCTTTGTGAAATATAAAATATAATATTTTATAATAAGTTTCACAACTAGTTTGAAAACTAAATCTGCAAGTTAAACGGTTGGTAACATAGTTTTTAGTGTTAAAAGCATACTGTACATGTAACATTTCATACGGAATAATAAGTTGGAGTAGAAGATTTCCTTTTACTTTTGCTTGTATTCCCCCCCTTGAAAACATGAAAAACACAGAAAAAGGTGTAGGGGTATGAACTCACCAGACGAGAATGTGTCGGGTAGGATGCTAAGTGTCAGTTTAGGGCTTGAACACGCGCGAGGATCCTATGTAACATTAGGAGATACATAAATGTATCTAATTAGCTATTGAACCACTAATTAAGCAAGTAAATACACTCAAATGCACGAAAATACTTTATTTCAAGTGTTAGGAATGATACGGGTTGCATCTAAGGATTGTAGAGCCTTAATAAGGAGTTTACTCTTCAAGTGCAAACCCTTTGGGTGTTTACATCCCAAAGACCATATCCCCCATGAGTTTACGGCCATAAACTCATGGATGGGGTGTTTTTGGGTATTCAAAGGTCTCATATTGCACAAGGGAAGGTTCTAGGGTTGATTCAATGGCTTAGGAAGTGATCGGGACTTGAAATGACCTTGGAAATGTGGTTTCCGGTTCTTGAAGGACCCTTCGTGAGTTTACTGTCATAAACACGTGAGTATACGGCCGTAAACTCATACTTGGTTCATTCGTCATGTGTTTTGGTGGTTGTAGGTTAAGCATGCAAAGTTCTAGACCCAAATATAAGCCATACAAGGTGTTAAGGGCACTTAAACATCCTTTGGAGCTTCCCAGACCGTAAAATCATGGATGGATCATATTTGCATGGTTTTGGGTTTCAAATGAAAGGATACAAGGTTCTAGGGACTTATGCAAGTTTTTAGGGGTGTTTAAGGGGCAATTTAACACCTTCAAAGGTGTTTACGGTCTATCAAGGAGTGTTTACAGTCCAAGAATGTTCTTGGGCTATAAACTCATGTTTCCTCCCCAAATGACAAGATTTTGGTGTTCTAAGCTCGTGCATGCAAATCCTTAAGTCATAGCTAAGCACTAGAAAGGATTTGGAAGGGTTTTGGGGCTTCAAAACCCCCTTATGGGAGTTTACGGTTTTGGGAGATGTTCCCTAACCGTAAACACATAGTTTTGGATGATTTAAACACAGATTTGCATGCTTAACAAGTTAAACAACAACCTAGGATAGATCACTTACGATTTTGGAGCTCGAAAGGGGCGTTTTTGGATCAAAACTCGAGTTGTAGAGAGAGAGGGAGTTGAGAGAGAATGTTATGAGGAGGTGGAAAAAAGCTCAAATGGAGGCCACTCATCCTTTAGATAAGGCTTGAGTTTGTGGTCAAGTGGGGCTCCACCCAATACTGACATTAAACGGAGTTTATGGTCGTAACCCGACTTGGTCGTAAACTAGAAATTTTTCAAAGGAATATCGAGGGTATTTTCACATGTTATTATTTCATTTCGACACTTAATAAAATAAAATAAAAACATTAATTGATTTGCCTAACCCAAAAGTTAACGGAAAAATTTAATAAAAATAAATTTTATTAACGAAAACGGGTTATAGTGACGGAATAAATTTCGGGTTGTCACATGAAGCCACACAGAAACCAAAGATCAAGGATTTTGCATACGCTGCACATCGAGCCCTGGAGATGGCTGCTAGTGAGATAGTGTTTGTCATCACTATGTCAAGAGATGTTGAAGTGTACTGGTCATCTGCAGATGAAGATGATGTGAGCAATCGAAGAAACATGAGTCTTATGTCTAGACAAACAATCGAATGTGATGAAGGCTAATGGTTATCAGGATCAGAAGGAGATAATGAAGATGTTGAACCAGACTTTTGCTACATGGTGAGCAACGATCCACCAGGTCGAAGAATCATTCAAAAACTAAAATCTACGATTACTAATAATAATTTTGATTTATCTCTTTGTGAACCATATCTATCCCAGATCCAATCAGATATGAACATCATCTTTAAAGCCTATGAGTCTTCCATAGAAGCGAGGGTGAAGATCGAAAGTGAATTGACTCGTCTTAAATTACGTTTCAAGGATAGGAAGCTTAAGATAGAATAGTTAGAAAGTGAACTTGTAATGTCTTCAGATGAATGTATAATTCTTAAAGACAAATGTGAAATCAATTATTCTGAAAGGAATGTTTTAATTTTTGATAACAAACATGTGAATGCCAAAATTGATGCTTTACATCATGCCATAGATATTCTTAAAGCAACTGAACAAATGACTCAAATTTTCATCATCCTTGATCCAAAGCACATGGTCTCGAAATCAACTTTCTGAAACCTATTGCTCGTCCCTTGAATGTGTTATTTATGGGAGACATTTCTGAACCCTAAACGTAAGGATACCCCTTTCTCATCATTGTCAGCCCTCCGTGCAACCTCGGACCAGTTCAAATCTCTGATTCATGAGTTTCAGCATATAGTTTTCAAATGTCCTAATTCCACACCTTTTTGACCGCTGATACACCTGGAACTGAATCAGGCCTCGAAATAATTGCCTAGCATCACCCATACTGGAGTTCAAATTCTGAACTTCAGTCCTCCTAAAAATTGTGTTGTTGAGGGCATCTGTAGATAGTGAAGTTGAGGAAGTCTTAAGTGAAGATTCATCTAGCTCGTGTGTTTCCATTTCTCAAGTGATTTCAAAACAACCCTAGTGCTAATCAAGCATAAGTTTGACAATCCATATATTGGCCAAACTTCCAAGTCATCATCTTAATCTAGGAAGAAACCTTCATTAAACAAGAAAGATGTTATTGGTCATAAGATTGAAGCCAAAAAATCCCTCAAAAAGGAAATTAGGTCAATGCAAGATTCTAGATTCATTGAGAATTCCAAGAAGAAAGTATCTCAGACTGTTAGCCTATCCACGAGGAACCACAACACATTTGTGCATGTTAAGATTCTTAAAAGGCCATCAAATCCTCCTAGTCCGGTAGCTCAAAACATGGTAGTCAGTCCCATTCCAAAGAGTACTATTGTTGATACTCATCCCAACAAAACTAACTCTCCTCAGACTATTTCCTATGTATCCATTGCTAAATCTGATTGTACGGTTTTCAAACGACAACAACTTTCACTACCAAATGTGCCATCAAAGGTAGCAAAAAAAGAACGAGTTGCTAAGAACAATGTTACTCAAAAATTTCCTAATGAATTAAATAAAAAATTTGAGTGGAAAGTAAAAAAGTATTGAAAAAGAAACTATAACTTCAAGTGACACTGTGATTCCTACAACTCCAAAAACTTCTTGTCCCAGAAAATTTGTTCACAAACAACCTGTTCTTCAATATGATTTATGGATCAATGAAAAGACCATGGATTTCTGCTTCATCCTAAAAGCATCTCGAAGCAAACTCTCTGACAAATCCGTTGCTCAAAAGTCACAACCCAAGTCCAAAGCTCGTGCCAAAGTCCCAAAACCTAACTAAGAGCCTAAAAACTCAACAACTCACTAACTTTGTAGGCACTCTTTGCTTCTGAAAAGATACCATATGGTATATTGATAGTGCTTGTTCCATGCAAATGATGGGGCTGAAATATTTTCTGGGTGATCTCAAGCTCTCGCAAAATGTTGGCCATGTGACGAATGGCAATAATTACAATTCTTAGATCCTAGGTTATGTCATCCTCACCAATGGCAATTTCTCTGTCTTGAATGTGGCACATGTAGCTGAACTGAAGCACAATTTGATTATTGTACCTCAACTCACCGACTCTAACCGAAGAGTTGAGTTCTGCAAAAAGCATAGCCACGTCATGGCAGAAGATCGGAAATAATGTCTCATCAAATCAAATCGCAACAAGAATATGTATCCTCTAGAGATCAACATGATCATTGGAAAGTCTCAACTCTGTTTACTCTTAAAGGTTGTTCCTAACACGAACGTCATTAGACTCAACCCATTTACACATAATGTGAATCACTCACTTCCTATTCATAGGAAAGAATCAACTCATTTACACATACAAGAGGGTAAGTCATTAGACTCCACATCCAAGCATGACTTTGCACCCTAGCACTAACGTCACTTGGTTATTGCAACAAAGTTTGGCTCATCTAAACTTCTGATATACGAATGATCATGTGTCTGGTGAAAAGGTCAGAGGTATGCCACTCCTAAAGTTTGAAAATGATTATATGTGTGATGCATGTGAATATGGGAAGCAATCCACGAAAGTTCATCTGGTTATTATCAAAAAAATAATTTCAAAACCATTAGAACTTCTTCATATTGATCTTTGTGGATTCACCACTATAGAAAGTCTACATCACAAAAGGTACATTCCTGTGATTGTTGATGATTCTACAAGGTTCTCCTGGGTCTTCTTCCTAAGGTTGAAATTCGAGACAACCTCAGAACTTATACTCTTTATACAAGGAATTGTAGTTCTCGTCAAACTACATGTGAGACAATTCCGAAGTGATAATGGCTCGAAATTCACCAATATCACCATTGAGAAATTCCTCTTTCATAAAAGCATTGACCGCAGTGTCTCTGCTCCGTACACTCCTTAACAAAACCGTGTGGTTGAAGGAAGAAATAGAACTCACATTACAGCCGCTTGATCGATGCTCAACTTTGCAAATCTTCCACTTTTGTTGATAGAAAAACTTGGAGACACACTTGAACAAACGTTAGAACAAGTACATTGCGGAATAATTAATCTCAAAGGATTATAAAGCTCAACAATAATATAGTTAGATAGTTAGCTGCAGAAAGTAAAGAAATATAAATGACAACAATTGTTATATCAAGAATACACTTAAGCTGATTCGTAACAGGGAATGCATTCACTCCGAGTCAATAAGGAAGATCAAACTTAGTGATTAAGTCTTAGAGACTTGTTCCGAAGAGAGTTATAGTTAGATATGTTTCAGTAATAATTAAGAGTAAGAAGAGTAGAAAGATAAAGAAATGAAGAAGATAACTCAGAAATATATTCAGAATAATTCATAAGTCATCGGAGATGAGTACTACAGAGCTAGTAGAGAGAATTGCAAGAGTAAAAGAAGTGTAGTGAAAGTGAAGTTTCTAATACAAAGGAATAAGTCTCTATTTATAGAGTCTCAGAACTAAACTACTACTCTATAAGCAGCCATGCAAGGCATGCTAGATAATAGAGTATATTACATAAAGATAAGAAAAACAGAAAGATGGACTGCAGATGCTGAAGAAGAACTGACTCCGGGTGCTGAGATGATCGAGGATGCTGAACCGTTGCAGTAGGTAGATGGCTGTGGTATCTAAGTTCAATAGGGTCACTTTTATGTTTCAACAAATTCCCCTAAGTGAACTCTTTAACTCCGGTTCAGGTATCAAGTTTGAGGAACTTGATCAAAATCCACCAGAACTTCCTGACGTTTTCAAGCCAAGTGATTCTTCTAGAAATATCAAATTTGACTTCTGCAGTAGTATGCTTCGATCTTTCAACTGCGGTCTTGCAGATGTCAAGTTGTTTCTTGGGCAGGCGGTGCATGGAATTCATTGGAATGAAGTATTTGACGTTGTCAGTCTTCCGTTTGAAGATGATGCCCAGTTCAGGAAAGTTCGTTGCGCCTAGTGATCTTTCTTCGAAGCCTTCGGTAGGCATTGGCACAGGTTCAAGTGGAGGGAGATCAAACTTCTTGATGATGGTGGGCTAGATATCCGCATCTATCTTGGCAAAATCACAGACTGTATCCCTTAGAAAGGATTTGGCTTTGTCAAGCGCCATTTGCATCTTCAGGTGCTTTTCTGCCTTGTTCTGGAATACTCTGGCAATAAGGAAGATTTCTTCCGGATTCATGCTTGGGCAGTCTGCCTGAGTGCGTATGTAGTCATGCTCTCTTCTAGTAAGGGTATACTGAACGAAGTCAACCTTCATGAACTACCGCATCTTATAATTCTTGACTGCGGATGGTCTATCGTTAGACCATATGTTTTCAGTAGAAGAGCCATTCTTAGCATAAAAGCGATTAAGTCTTTCAAACTCCATAGGCAGTCGTTTGTGATCAGGGAGGCTGCAGTCAAAAGACACAAAAACCACAAAATACTTGGCATTGGGAGAGATTGGAATATCCTAATATCCATCAAAAGGAGGTTCAGCATATGTGAGATGTGGAGTGTAATCTTCATCCA
Source organism: Lactuca serriola (assembly GCF_051521515.1). Lineage (NCBI taxonomy): Eukaryota > Viridiplantae > Streptophyta > Magnoliopsida > Asterales > Asteraceae > Lactuca > Lactuca serriola. Next base: position 166,860,972 of record NC_136413.1, on the reverse strand, counting down.
GTAGCCTGCGGAGCGGATTGACCCATGAGTTAATCAGTGACTCATCTATCAAAGTATCAAATCTGCATTCTCTCCCCAGATGATTTCTGCAAGCCTGGCCGCTTTCCAATCGTGTTTTCTTTGGGCTGTGGCAGGAGAGTCTGTGGAGCTTGCCGATGACATATTTTCCTCCATATTTTTGAGGTGAGGAGGAGTCTCAGGCCTTTTGAGGGTGTTGTTTATAGGTGAAGAGTGAGGAGATGGAATATTGTGGGATGGTAGAGGTGAGGGCTGTGGTGTGGGAATTTTCTTTGTGGTGATGGGAGGGCTCTGATGGATGGAAGTATCCGAGTGGTGGACTTCTTCATCACTTCCCCCTTTTGAGGGATGCAACAAAGGTTCTTCCTCAAGGCATTATTTAAGTCCATCCACCTTGGCACAGACTTCTGCAAAGTGAGCTTTCATGGTCTCGGCCAACTGGGAATTGTTTGGGGTGGGGGAGTTGAAGAGCAGCTTGTGTATGTCTTTTGTAAGCTGGAGGATCTCAGGGCCATGGAAGTTAGAGGTGAGGGATTTCTGCATTCGGTTGATAGTGGCATGAAGAACACAGATAGTGGACTCATAAGTAGTATGAGTCTCATTTATCACTTTCTGAGATAGTGAAGCTTGATCCGCAATGGCTGCTTGAAGATCCTGTTTGATTACGGTCACGTCAGTAATGAGGCGTTCTGCTGCAGCCATGAATTTCTGATGGTCAGCCCTACGGTTGTTGTCAAGGGACCGGATCCCCATTTCTAACTTGAGAGAGATGCGCTCAACAACCATACGCACACTCGTCTCGAGTCGTTCAACTCGCTCAATCAAAGACTGCGGTCCTGGAATGTCTTCAGGTGAAGGTTGGGTAGGTTTAACCGTAACCAAAATTTGATTAACTTTGGCTTGGAGACTTAGGAACTCCTTCCTGGTGACATCATCCTTCTTCTTCTTCTTTTTCTTTTCTTTGGGCTTTGAAGTGGAATGCTGAGAACCACTAGACTCTTCTTCTTCTTCAAACATCATAAGGTCGTCGTCTGAAGGATTTGGTTTGTTGACCTCTTGGATGTCTTCATCATCAAAACCGAAGGTAAGGGCAGCGCTGAGTTCAACAGCAGGCTCTTCGTCTTGAGATAGGTTGACTGCGGGACATGGAATAGGAGTCGGAGTAGGAGTAACTCTAGAGGTACCTGCGGCTGTGCCAGCAGCTTGAGCTTTTAATACGGTTTCTACCATTTGATCCATCCAGTTCTGAACCTTTTGGATTGTGGCAACAGTGTGGGCAATGCTGATGGCATTTGCCCAATACTTGGCCACAGACAATATTTCCTGTTCCTTTTGTTGTTGTTTGACCTGTTGCTCCTTGCGAGCTTGGAAGGCTCTTCTAAAGGCAACATATTTATTGATTTCGGCATCAGTAGTTGGCTGATACCGACTCCAAGAATCACTTGAGTCATCGCCATCAATTCTTTGTGTACGCACCAAGGTGTCCCTTGGGTTCATGGATCCTTGCATATGTGTGCTCACCGTGCCTAAACCACCTGTAAAGGATGGAAGAAGAGTAGGATTTCCTGGGCTTCCTTGGTCTCCTTGACCCGTGGTCAAGTCTGGCCTCAGCCCAGTTCTGGCATGGGCGAAAGAAATTCCCTGCGGATGAATTGGTGTTTGAAGTGTTTGGGAGATGTTCGAGAGGATGGAGTCTAACTCCTCAGAAGAAAAAACATGCAGTCGGGAAGCCCTGGAGACCTTAGGGCAATGTCCAAATTTATCTACTTGAGATATAACTGGGGGGCTGTCTCCACGTTTAGATGATGAAGATGATGAAACAATCTCACATGATGAGGTTGAGTGGTATTCGAGTGTGGTATTGAATGGATGTGCGGCCATCCCAAGGACTACCGGAGCCTTTTGAGAGGCTTTAGCATCTGTCCGGTCTCGCATATGGCTAGAGGCTTCTGTTGTTTTTCTTTTCTTAAGGATAGATATTGGTTGTCTATCTTCCTCAGAATCACTGCTCGATAAAGTGGTGGGTTTGATTTTGCATTTCTTGGAGAGTGCGGTTTGTTTTGGAGCATTCTTCTTAGGTGTACTAGATTTCTTCTTGGATGCCATGGTTTTTCTCCGTTGAGAAAGGTTAGATAGTGTGGTGGCAGAGGGGACTGCGGTACCCTCAGGGTTAATGGTCGCAGATGGAAGAGGTGGGGTAGAAGGGTATGGGACAATACCCTCCGTAGCCTCTATGTGATCTAAGACATCAGCAGTCTCAAGACCAAGAAAGGTGAAAATGTGGGTGGGAAGCCTGCGGATAGGTCCAAATAATGTTTGATCAGAAGAGGGGTTGTACCCTTTTAGATCCTTAGTGACAAAGAAGTTGATGTCACTGCCCATGTTGATACCAACATCCACATGTAGGTCAGATATGCATAAGGACCAGAATCAAGCAAATGTGAGCTCGGTTGCGTTCTCCCTTGGGTGCTCTTTGGGGATATATTGGAGGAAATCGTCCCAAAGAATCTGCCCATAGTTGACATCGTGGCCTGTGAAGATGCTCCACACTAGTTCAAGGTTCTGCCGGATAGATAGTGGATGACGAAATATCATATGAACTGCCAAACCGCAGGTCGTTGGTTTTTCTTAAACTCACCAATCCCTCAGATTGGTTTCTGATATCGCATTTGGTAGAGTGCGGTGGTGATGTCAGATAGTGGTGGTGTGAAAATCTTGATGGAGGGGTGAATTAGAAGATTAATGGCGGACAAGAACTTCTCTTTGGTCAAGATGACCAAAGAATCATTGATGAGGTTGAGATGCACTTCTTGGGGGTTCTCTAATGGTCGGTATGCAGAAAAGGCACACTTGAAGAGCGTAGAAACAGGAACAATGTCAGTGAGTGCATCAAATGGACCAAACAAAATATGGTTCTTGAGAAACTTGAACATCAGCTTGGTTGGGGCATTATACGACGGATGATCTTCAAAAATTGCTCTGAAGTCGCTCGAAGCTAACATTGGAGAAGTGGAACCAGTTGGATTCATGGAGCCTGAAGCCTTGGATTGCTTCTTGGATGCACCTGATTTCGCCATTTTGAGATAAGAGAATGGAGTTCTTGAGAGTCATGGGAGTTTTTGAGAATTGAGAGAGAACAATGGATAATCAGAGAGCGTAAACGATTATTAAGAAGAAGACGGGTTTATAAAAGGGGGTGAAAGGGTTTTAACCCTAGGTAAAAGATAGAAGAAGGTAAGAAGTTGAATGGGGTTTTGGGGGGAATCAATTGTATTGTGGATTAAACCTCAGCCACGCGAAGATAAAAACGGGTTTAAAAAGATTTTGGGAGATTTCCAAAAGGGGTTCGCATTTAATGTAGGATTAGACGCATGTCAATACGTCAGGTAAACGTGGGGTGATGAGAGAGAAAGTTGTAACTGATGGGACGTGGTTGGGAGAGGAAAGGACAAGTTGAGGATGGATTTATTTGGTAATCGTTCTTTTTCTCATCATCCCTAAAATAGGTCTGATACGGGGTTTATTCAGAAAGGGAATGTGACAGTTTCAAAAGGGATTGTTTGTATTTCATTTAATGAACGATCATTGAATAGCACACAAGGATTTGAGAGTTAATGAAATTGTTGGAAGTTATTTTAAGATGATTGAGGATGGAATCATCATTGCGGTTGAGAGACTTCATCGCGGATGAACAAAGGAAAGATTGTAGTGAGAGACTGAGAGAAAAACACTTATACAAAAGTTAGAAAACAAAGGCAATTTAGGACCCATGAGAGATACGTATGATATATGGTTGCGGTATATAGACTGCGGTACCAAAACCATCTATCATATGTAGTTCTCTGCTAGAACCGCAACGGAGACCAATGATGGTCTACGGTAGCTAATTCTTCAGAAAGAATTGCGGGTCTGGATTCATCATTCCCAACATTTGTAAGAATGCATTGAGTTTTGTAGAGTCAAGTGCTTTTGTAAAAACATCAGCAATCTCTTCATGAGTAGGAACAAAGATGAGTTCAATATTACCTTTCAGAATATGATCTTAGATGAAGTGATACCGTAACTCAAAATGTTTTGTCTTGGAGTGCTGAATAGGATTACGTGAGATCTCCATAGCACTTTCGGAGTCACAGTAAATTGGTATCCACAACATTTTGTACCCCTAGTCTAGCAATTGTGTCTTCATCCAAAGAACTTGGGAACAGTAGCTGGCTGCGGCCACATACTCGACTTCTACAGTAGATAGAGATACACACGTTTGTTTCCTTCAAAGACCAGCTGACAAGTCTTCCTCCTAAGAATTGACATCCACCAGATGTACTTTTCCGATCGAGCTTGCATCATGCATGATGTGCATCTGTGAAGGCTTGAAGACTGAAGTCGTTGCCTGCAGGATACTATAAACCCATTGATTTGCTTCCTCTAAGATACCGAAGAATTTGTTTGGCCGTGGTCATGTGAGATAGTTTTGGATCAGCCTAGTATCTTGCACATACATCCGTTGCGAATACAATGTCAGGTCTACTTACGGTGAGGTACATTAGTGAACCTATGATACCTCTATAAGTCTTGTGATCCACAGATTCACTGTAGGGATCAACAGAGATCATATAACCGAAGGCCATAGGGACCTTAGCAGAAGAGCAGTTGTCCATTGAATATTTCTTCAGGAGTTCAGTGGTGTATTTCTCTTGATGAATGGATATTCCTTGCTGAATTTTTTTGACTTGAAGACCTAGAAAGAAGTTAATCTCTCTATTCATGCTCATTTTGAACTTGTTGGTCACGAGCTTAGCAAATTCATCTACCATGCCTTGATCTGTCGACCCAAAGATGATATCATCCACATATATTTGTACCATCATAAGGTGGTTACCATTTGCTTTTCTGAATAATGTGGGATCAATCACTCCTCTCTTGTACCCGGATGAAACAAGGAATTCAGAAAGTGTTTCATACCAAGGTCTTGGGGCTTGTTTTAAACCATAGACTGCTTTTTCAAGCTAGTAGCAGTGGTCTGGAAATTCAACATTTTCAAAACTTGGAGGTTGCTGAAGATAAACCTCTTCTTTTAGTTCCCCATTGAGAAAAGCACTCTTAACGTCCATCTGGTGTACCTTGACGTTTTTGTGAGTTGCGTAAGCTAGAAAGATCTGGATGGCTTTCATGCGGGCTACCGGAGCATACGTTTAATCGTAGTCAATGCCTTCTAGTTGACTATAGCCCTTTGCAACTATTCTTGCCTTATTCCTAATGACAGCACCAGATTCCTCTTGCTTGTTCTTGAAAACCCATCTTGTACCAACAATAGTATGACCTTGTGGAAGGGGAACAAGTTACCACACTTTGTTTCTTTCAAATTCTTCTGGTTCTTCTTGCATTGCGGCTATCCAGTCCGGTTCAAGCAATGCTTCTTTGATCGTTCTAGGTTCTACCGCGGACATGAGAGCTGCGTAGTGGTAGTGATCAGATAAGTCTTTGGAAGATCGAGTCTGAGAAGACTGTGGTACCTCCTTCGGTTGGTTGTTCTAAGGTCCTTTGGGATATCTAGAATGATTGTTCTGAGGACCGAAGTTACGCTTGAATGGAGGTTTGTTGAATTGTTGATTCTTGCGTAAAGAAGAAGGTGTTATGCGGTTGAATTGTTGGCTAATCAGAGAAATAGCCTTCTAAAATTCTTCTTCATCATCATACTCAGAATCCGCTTCATATGATTGCGGTGGGGTGTCATACGATGAAGAGTAGGGTGACTGCGGTGGAGCTTGTGCTACGAGAGCAAGCGGTCCTCCGAAGTTAGCACACAGTCTTTGAGTATAGTGGATTCTTGTGCTTGGAGCTCCCCATAGAGCTTGTAGAGTGATAAGGAGTGAAGCTTCCTGTCGCCTTGGACTATCATCTTAGCCGTAGTCCAATGTCTTCCTAAACCATTAAGGAATTCAAGATTGGTTTCATGGTTGTTGCGGATGGTACGAGCATTTGATAACTTTGTGACTATCAGGTTGAACCTCTTGAAAGAGTCTTCCAAACTTTCACCAGTATGAGCTTTGTGTTGGAATAGTGTCTAAGGCTGCAACTATATTAGGCAAGTATTTGATCCGGTTGTGCATGGTCCTTTTGGGTTGCCTTCACCATAGCAACTTGATAGGATGATTTATTAAGAGAGAGTAAATATTATTAGTATATTATGAGAATAATATAAAGAATAATATATTGTTATTTGATTAACATAAGTCATAGAATTAATTGGAATTAATTTGGTGACTTAAAGAGATTAATTAAATAAGAGGGTATAAACTGTCAATTGTTTGATAGTTAAACTTTAGACTGTAAATCCATATAGATATGCATTGGACAGATTCTAGAAGCTAGGGATAGCTTCAAATCGTCCAAGGAGTTATCTAAGGAATGGATTTGGATAGCTTTAAGAGAAGATTATCCAATTAGGGTTTAGGTTGTAACCCTTAAGGAGTCTACAAGTATAAATAGACCCTATGGCATAAGGAAATCGGTACTACATCAAAAGTATAGAAACCCTGGCCGATTTCCTCCCCTCTTCTCTCTCCCAAATCATCCTCCTTGCTATTTGGTGTTTGTAAGCCATTAGAGGAGTGACAATTGTGACTCTAGAAGCTCTAAGACAACAAGATCAACAAGGAATTCAAAGGTATGATTCTAGATCTGTTTCAATATTGTTATTACACCTAATTAGTCATTAGAAGTCTTGGATTCATAGCATGTTTAATTAGAAAGCTTAGATCCAAGCATTAGGGTTTTGCATGCGCACATAGGAAAGTTCTTATGGCTAAAACCCATCAGTGGTATCAGAGCCTACCTTGGTTTTCATTAAATTGTGGCTTAATTGTCTGAAACTTAACTGCAAAATTCGAATTTTGTGTTTCTGAGTCATGGACTCGGCGAGTCCCATAGTGGACTCGGCGATTGGCCTGACTCGGCGAGTCCCTTGGTGCACTCGGCGAGTCCAAGTGTCAAGAATGGCCAGATTCGGGATTTCTTCATGATTATCTTATGGAAACTTACCTTAATCATATTAGATCAACCGTAATCCGATTTTATGATGTATATGACTATTATCTTGACCTAATTAAATATATTCACCAACTAATAAAATATTTAATTTCCTTATATGATAATAAATTAATTATTATGATTATTTTGGTAATTATCTTGAAAGAAATCTTGAATAAATCAAATATAGATAATTAGGAAATTAATTGTTAATTGAAATTATTTGTTATTTTATCCTCCATGTTTTAAATGTTTAAAACTTGTTCTCAAGTTTTGAAATTTATTTTTTTGTTATTAAAAGTTTTAATTTAGACAATTTAAATTTCAAACCCTAGATTTTAAAAGGTTTAAAATACAACCCTATACTAATATAATATTACAAGAATAATGTATATATATATATATATATATATATATATATATATATATATATATATATATATATATATATATATGTATAACTAAAATGCTAGTCTTACCGTTAGTAGGCCTCATTCACGAAGCCGATCTATAAGGTGGGTATAAGGTTGCGGCCTATAAAATGGCTCTTAATGGGTGTACACTCACACCTACCGCTTGCTTGATCGGTAGAGGGTCGTTAGCCGAACAGGTAGGATAGGGCAACCTCATCCTCTCATTAAAAGTATAATAAGTAATACAAAGTAACTACACATTTTTAAAATTTCCCAATCTTAGTTACTTTAGGAAAAGTGAATTGATGCAATCCCATGAAATTACACTTTTCACCCTTGCTAAGAAGTTAGTGGAGCGTGTGTGGTTTACCGGCACACTAATTGGTTCTAAGCAAAGTTGGCAAAGGGTGATTCATTGTTTATCATAGTTCGATGGAGTGTGTGTGGTTTACCGGCACATCGAATAGGTGATTGTTACAATGAAGGCACCATGTGAATTTGCATGGTAATTCACACCCACTTTGTGATCCTCGGTATCCCAGTCACAAACAAGAGGGGCATATCGAGATTTAAACATGCCATTGAATAGTTTCAATGAATCTCATCCGAACCTAGGAATTCTCAATACATTTAGGACTTATAGTTAGGTTTTATGGTGGAGAATTAGTGAATCGTCATTCACTTACCTTCAATTTATTTGCATGTTGGATTACGGCATCCCTTTTCTAATATGTAAATGTTGTTGTTGGATCCTAGCCCTAATTTTTCTTATTCGGTGATAATTATGGATTCTTATTCTAATCTATCTTTGTCCTTTCTATTTGTAGATGTCGAACGCAAACAACGTTGCTGCTAGTTCTTTCACGTTGATGAGCATTTGCCAAAAGGTCACCTTCGATGGAACGAACTTTAGGGAATGGATAAGATACATTCGCACCATTGCTCGCTATGAGGATAAGGAGTATGTCCTCGATGAGAAGCTCGAGAAAATCAACCCTGAAATCGCTACTCCGGCCGAAATTACCGCTTTTGAAACTCATGAGCGAGATGCAACGAAGGTACATTGCATCATGATAGCCACCATGAACTCCGAATTCCAAAAGTCCTACGAGGAAATGTACCTGTACGAGATGCATCAAGACTTATTGGAGAGGTACCACCAAAATGCGAGACAAGAGAGTTATGAGATTTTCACTAACATGATTTCCGCTAAGCTAGGTCATGGAGAATCTCTTACCGTGCACCTACAAAAGATGCAAAGGTATGTTGACCGCCTTCGCGAGATAAATGTTGACTTTGGGGAAGACTTGGTGATCGACATGGTGCTTCACTCTTTGCCTCCAATGTACAATCAATTTAGGATGACCTACCACATGAACAAAGAAGAGGTCACCCTAAGTAAACTCCAAGGTCTCTTGAGGGTCGCTGAGAGCAACTTCAAAGAGAAGTCTGTTGCACCAACTCCCAATCCACCCGTTGCTCCTGTCTGGGCTATTGGTCAAGGAAAGGGAAAGAAGAGGAAGGCTTCGTCTAAGAACTATCGCATGGTTAAAGCCCGAGATGGTGCCTCTTCTAGTGGGACCAAAGTTGATCCCGCTAAGCCCTGCCCTAACCCGAAGGAGGCAGAGTGCCACCATTGCCACAAGATAGGACAATGGAAGAGAAGCTGCCCAGAGTACCTGCAAGCCATCAAGGAAGGAAAGATCAAGCCATCTTTTGCAGGTATATACACAATTAAATCTAACGATTCTAATCATGGTATTTCTTGGGTTCTTGATACCGGTTGTGGTTACCACATTTGTTCTAATGTGCAGGGACTAAGAAGAAGTAGGGATGTGGAGCAAGGAAGAATCAATCTAATCATGGGGAATACAAGATCGTCGCCTGTGACCAAGATTGGAGTGTATTCTTTAGTTCTTAGCAATAATTTATGTTTAGATTTGAACAATTGTTGCTATTCGCTAGAAATGGCTAGAAACATCATTTCATTTCATGGTTTGTTTAGACAAGGTTTTAGATTTTCTTTTAATAATGAGAATGGTTCTATTTTGGCTTATCTAAATGGTGTCTTTTACTTTGAAGCTATACCATGTAATGGAATTTATGAAACTGTTATGGTTGTTGAGAACTTAGGAAATTATGTTTTGAATATTGATTCTTCCACTAGTATGGATAAAGCATCCTTGTGGCATTGTCGTCTTGGACATGTCAACAAGAAACGCATAGCCCAACTCCAAAAGGATGGAGTGTTGGAGTCATTCGACCTTAGGGAAGATGACACATGCGAGTCTTGTTTACTTGGAAAGATGACTAAGTCCCCCTTCATGAGTACGTGTGAAAGGGGTGAGGGTCTATTGGACTTAATACATACCGATGTATGTGGACCGTTTAGATCAACCATGAAAGATGGGAACCGCTTCTACGTGACTTTTACCGATGATTATAGTAGATATGGGTATATCTATTTAATCAAGCAAAAGTCAGAAACCATCGAAAAGTTCAAAGAGTTCAAGAATGAAGTGGAGAATCAATTAGGCAGGAAAATCAAGATGCTTCGATCCGATCGAGGAGGAGAATATCTAAGTCTTGAATTGCACGATTATCTCAAGGAGTGTGGAATAGTTTCACAATTGATGCCTCCTAGGACACCGCAGTTGAATGGTGTGGCAGAAAGGCGTAATCGAACCTTATTGGATATGGTTCGCTCTATGATGAGTCGTGCTTCACTACCTATCTCTTTTTGGGGGTATGCCTTAGAGACTGCCGCCCATATCCTTAACCGAGTCCCTACTAAGAAGGTTGCCAAAACACCTCACGAGATGTGGGCAAGGAAAGCTCCCTCGTTGGCACATATCAAGGTTTGGGGTTGCGAGGCTTTCGTAAGACGAGATACTCACGACAAGCTCGAACCTCGAAGTGAGCGATGTATTTTCATCGGCTACCCGCAGACATCCTTTGGATGTCTCTTTTATAGACCAAAGGACAATGTTGTCTTCGTTGCGACGAGAGGAGTTTTCCGAGAGCGAGAAATCATAGGCCAAAGAGACAGTGGGAGGCAAATCGAGCTTGAAGAGATTCAAGAGTCGATAGATGAAGGAACCTCTACCACTGGCACTTAACCCGAGGAGGAAACTCCGGTTGAACCAATTGACGAGTCCTTACCTCTTAGACGTTCCGATAGAGTTAGAGTTCATCCCCAGTTTTATGGTTTTCATATTACTACCGAAGGGGACATGTATATTAGTGATGGTACACTAATAAATCTTGATGAACCTAATAGCTATAAGGAAGCCATGGCAGGCCCGGAGTCTGCAAAATGGAAAGAGGCAATGGATAGCGAGATCCAATCCATGCATGATAACCAAGTTTGGAATTTGGTTGATTATGTGCCCGGACGTAAGACCGTTGGGTGCAAATGGATCTTCAAGAAGAAGACCGACGTGGATGGAAACGTACACACATATAAAGCGCGATTGGTTGCGAAGGGCTTTACTCAAACTCCCGGAGTTGACTATGATGAGACCTTCTCACCAGTTGCGAAGATTAAATCTATTAGAGTGATGCTAGCGATTTCCGCATTTCATGATTATGAGATTTGGCAAATGGATGTCAAGACCGCCTTCCTTAACGGAAAGTTGGCTGAGGATGCTTACATGGCTCAGCCAGAGGGGTTTGTGGATCCGAAGCATCCGAATACAGTGTGTAAGCTTGAGAAGTCCATTTATGGACTTAAGCAAGCGTCTCGCTGATGGAATCTTTGCTTCGATGAGAAAGTCAAAGAGTTTGGATTTGTACGAAGCGAGGATGAGTCATGTGTATATGTCAAAGCCAGTGGGAGTATAGTAAGCTTCCTCGTTCTATATGTCGATGACATATTACTCATAGGAAACGACATCCTGACTCTGCAGGAGGTTAAGTCCTGGCTCGGGAAGTGCTTCGCTATGAAGGACCTCGGAGAGGCTTCTTACATTTTGGGAATAAGGATAGTAAGAGAAAGAAGTAAGAGACTAATTGGACTTAGTCAGAATACTTACTTAGAGAAGGTACTAAAACGTTTGAGAATGGAAAACTCGAAGAAGGGAGAATTACCGATACAAAGTAATGCCAAGTTGAGTAAGACTCAAAGTCTGAGTACCAAAGCTGAGATAGCAGAAATGAGCCGAGTACCATACGCTTCCGCAGTTGGCTCAATCATGTACGCTATGACTTGTACTCGCCCTGATGTAGCCTTCGCTTTTAGCATGGTTAGCAGATATCAAGGGAATCCTGGCAAAGCACATTGGATTGCGGTGAAGAATATCCTTAAGTACCTTCAGAGGACGAAGGAATGGTTCTTAGTCCTCGGAGGGAGTGATGACTTGAAGGTGTGAGGGTATAGTGACGCCAGTTTTCAGACCGACAGGGATAACTACCGTTCGCAGAAAATCTTCAGACTACATTGCAGCGAGCGAAGCGTCGAAGGAGGCAATATGGCTGAAGAACTTCATCGGTGATCTTGGAGTTGTACCTGCCATAAAGGAGCCCATGAAGATTTTCTGTGATAACGAAGGAGCTGTTGCCTTGACCAAGGAACCGAGGGATCATGGTAGATAAAGACATATCGATAGAAAATATCACTTCATTAGACATCGTGTAGAAGAAGGACAACTCGTAGTAAAGAGGATATCATCAGAAGATAACCCAGCAGATCCGCTTACGAAGGGACTGAGTAGGGTTAAGCACTTGCAGCATGCTAGGAGTATTGGGCTGAAGGATGATATTAGCATAGATTAGATAGTATTAGAAACGTGTAATAGATAAATGTAATTAACATTTGATGATTAAATAAAGGAGTTTTATTTATGAGTAATGTTACTATCTTATGTTAATTATTTAGCTATTGTTTCACTTTGCATGTTTTGACTTCCAGAATAATTGAGTTTATTAGGAATAATCGAATTGTTCAAATTGACCACAATCGTTCATATGTTGGAAGTAGATATGAATGAAGATTGTCATGAATTGGTGTGTAGATTGTCTAAATAGTGTTAGACATAGCAAAGGGTTGCTGCAACGTTCATGAGTGCTTATGAACTAGTTTTGAGCATTGTAACAAACCCGCGCTTGCTGGAATCACCTTATGGAATATGATATAAAAGGGTGATCACAAGACGATAATATCATATAGTCTTATAACCAAGATATATGGTCTGTTATTTGTTAATTGATTGTACATTGATAATGCGAAAACGCATCAGTAACTCGGTGGTATAAAACGCATTGTTGTGTATAGTTGGTTAATGAATAAGTAAATGCATATAAGTCGAAGTTTATTTGTAACTTTTATCTAAGAAGGTAAAAGTGATATCTCGGTCGCTCGATGATTTGATTTGACATATGTTCCGGGCCTGGTCAGAACTGAATTGATGTGTTCGATTAAGTTCTATGTCAAATAAATCAGAGATCGAGAAACCTAAATGCTTGACTAACCATTCCACAGGATTGTCAGCATGATATCTAACAGAGGACTGTACGATCCCTTATCTAAAGGACAAGGTTGATTAGATTAGAGTTTACAGCGACTTTGAGAGCTACGATTGCAAACCGAATTGTACTTGTGCATATAGTTACTAGACTTATCCAAGTGGGAGACTGTTGGAATAGTGTCTAAGGTTGCAACTATATTAGGCAAGTATTTGATCCGGTTGTGCATGGTCCTTTTGGGTTGCCTTCACCATAGCAACTTGATAGGATGATTTATTAAGAGAGAGTAAATATTATTAGTATATTATCAGAATAATATAAAGAATAATATATTGTTATTTGATTAATATAAGTCATAGATTTAATTGGAATTAATTTGGTGACTTAAAGAGATTAATTAAATAAGAGGGTATAAACTGTCAATTGTTTGATAGTTAAACTTTAGACTGTAAATCCATATAGATATGCATTGGAAGGATTCTAGAAGCTAGGGATAGCTTCAAATCGTCCAAGGAGTTATCTAAGGAATGGATTTAGATAGCTTTAAGAGAAGATTATCCAATTAGGGTTTAGGTTGTAACCCTTAAGGAGTCTACAAGTATAAATAGACCCTATGGCATAAGGAAATCGGTACTACATCAAAAGTATAGAAACCCTGGCCGATTTCCTCCCCTCTTCTCTCTCCCAAATCATCCTCCTTGCTATTTGGTGTTTGTAAGCCATTAGAGGAGTGACAATTGTGACTCTAGAAGCTTCAAGACAACAAGATCAACAAGGAATTCAAAGGTATGATTCTAGATCTGTTTCAATATTGTTATTACACCTAATTAGTCATTAAAAGTCTTGGATTCATAGCATGTTTAATTAGAAAGCCTAGATCCAAGCATTAGGGTTTTGCATGCGCACATAGGAAAGTTCATATGGCTAAAACCCATCACTTTGAAGTTGTTGAAGTCGTTGAGTGCGGTAGTGAGCTTCTTTTCTTGTGCTTGTTCTGAGCCTTCGTACAGGTTCTTGAGTACATCCCAGATCTCTTTTGCTAACTTGCAGTTTATGATAATATCAATGTTGTCAAGAGCAACACCACAAGAAATTTCATAAAAAGCAACAACATCATTTTCCATTTTATCGAGATCATCCTTGGTGGGACGGCTCATGGTTGGTTGAACTCCTCCTAGCATGGTTGCAGCGCCGTCAGTTTGGACTGGTGTAAATCGCCCTACATCTCTTCCCAGTCTTCTTAAGTACCTCTCCATTCTTTGTGACCAGTGATGATACTCATTTGATACCAGTATTGGAGCTCGGTTAGAACTACCAACACTATTGGAGACATTCAAAGATAACAATTGTGCCATTTTTTTGTTTTGTTTTTTTTTTTGAGAAATAAGCTTTAGCGGTATAGAAGGCCTAATGAAAAATCAGAGTTCCGATATTCAAAAATCAACCACTTTGGCTCTGATACCAATTGTTGATAGAAAAACTTGGAGACACACTTGAACAAACGTTAGAACAAGTATATTGCAGAATAGTTAATCTGAAAGGATCATAAAGCTCAACAATAATATAGTTAGATAGTTAGATAGTTAGTTGCGGAAAGTAAAGAAATATAAATGACAACAACTGTTATATCAAGAATACATTTAAGCTGATTCGTAACAAGGAATGCATTCACTCTGAGTCAATAAGGAAGATCAAACTTAGTGATTAAGTCTTAGAGACTTGCTCCGAAGAGAGTTTATAGTTAGATATGTTTCAGTAATAATTTAGTGTAAGAAGAGTAGAAAGATAAAGAAATGAAGAAGATAACTTAGAAATATATTCAGAATAATTCATAAGTCATCGGAGATGAGTAGTACAGAGGTAGTAGAGAGAATTGCAAGAGTAAAAGAAGTTTAGTGAAAGTGAAGTTTCTAATACAAAGGAATGAGTCTCTATTTATAGAGTCTCAGAACTAAACTACTACTCTATAAGCATCCGTGCAAGGCATGTTGGATAATAGAGTATATTACATAAAGATAAGAAAAACAGAAAGATGGACTGCAGATGCTGAAGAAGAACTGACTCCGGGTGCTAAGATGATCGAGGATGCTGAACCGTTGCGGTAGGTAGATGGTTGCGGTATCTAAGTTCAAGAGGGTCACTTTTATGTTTCAACAACTTTATCTATGAACTGAAGTCGTGCCCACTGCCTGCTGCCCTCAAAATCGAAGCATCATCAATCGACGACTCAACATGACACCATATGAATCCATGAATAGTTGTAAGCCAAGTATCTCATTCCTACATTTCTTTGGTTGCAGGTGCTTTATCAAAAACAACCGTGATCAATTCACAAAGTTTCAACCCGATGTCGATGAAGCAATATTCCAAGGATACTCAGCAAAATCAAAAGCTTACCGAGTTCTGAATCGTCGAACTCTTGTTCTTGAAGAAAGCTTTAATGTCACCTTCGATGACAAATATGTTCGAAATTCTATCCCAACCCAAGTCACAACCCACATCACGGGTTCCAATGCTCCATCGTCAGGATGTCCATATCCTCAAATTATTCACGAAGTTAACTTGGAAACCATATTCAGATGATCAGAAACAACTCTGGATTCAGAATCTCGATCAAGACCTTCCTCCCCAACTGGATCTCCAATTTTCTAAAATGTTTCTGGTATGACTCTCACTTTTCCTCCATTTGATTCCATTTCAATTCAACCTTCTTAGGTTGAGGGGGAGAATGGTCTTCCCTCTCTTGAATCAAATGTTGAAGGATTCCAAGATGCAGCAGATCAATTCACTGAATTCAATCCTATTCCGAACAACAACGAAGGCGATTCCAACTTCTTTGAATTTCTGAACGAAGACGACGTAAATATCTCTGGTTCAGAAGTTCAAGGGGAGCATCATCCTCAAACTCAAATTGCTCAGAGGGGAGCAACATAACCCCATTTTTTATGTCGGATAATCTGCTACACAAGAGCTTCCAAGATTACATATCTGGACAAAGGTTCATCCTTCAATCCATGTTATAGGATATCTCAATGCTGGTGTTTAAACTCGATCTGCTACTAACATCCAAAACGAAACTCATTTCTTGGCATTTATCTCAGTGGTTGAACCAAAATCCACCAGGGAAGCATTACAACATGCTGACTGGATTACAACAATGCAAGAAGAACTAACAACATTTGATAGAAATAAAATGTGGACTCTCGTCCCTCCTCCTTTGGATCACCCTATTGTTGGTACGAAATGGTTTTTCCGAAACAAGATAGATAACGTTGGAGTAATCATTCGAAACAAAGCAACATTCATGGCCAAAACATTCACTCAGATTGAAGGACTTGATTATGGTGAGACCTTTGCTCCTATTGCTTGTCTTGAAGCCATCAGAAACTTTATTGCTTATGCAACTCATAAAGGCTTCAAAGTTTAACAAATGGACATCAAAAGTGTTTTTTTAACGGTGAGCTAGATACTAACGTGTATCTCCAACATCCCTGAGTTTTGTCAACCTTTCTTATCCGAACTATTGCTACAAACTACAAAAATTTGTTTACCGCCTCAAGCAAGCTCCTCACGCCTGGTACGAGACTCTCACTAACTTTCTCTATCAATCCGGTTTTCAAACAGGAATTCTCGATCCTTCCCTATTTTGAAGATCTATAGGAAAACCTCTCAACCTAGTCAAAATCTACTTTGATGTTATCAATTCTGGATCCAAGGATTCATCAATGGTTTGCTGATTATGCCAAGTTAATGGTTTAGTCGATTCCAAATGAGGATGAATCATGATTTATGATTCTTCTTTGGGCTTCAAGTAAAATAAAACAACAGAGGAATCTTTATTACCAAGAAAAATACATTTTCGAGCTTTCCAGGAAATATTCAATCGACACATGTACCTCTACAAAGGTTCCTATGGTTTTCGGACACACGATCTTCTCGAACCCATTAGGTGTTGTTGTTGATGAAAAAAGTATAGGGGAATGTTTGGATCGCTAGTCTACCGAACAGCAATTCGTCTGGACATCATGTTCTCTACATGTTTGTGTGCCAGATTTTAGGTCAATCCAAAGATGCCTCATTTTTCGTGGTTAAGCAAATACTGTGATACGTCAGAGGTACAAAGAGTGTCAAAATCTGGTATCTAGCAAATAAGAGTTCCCTCCTTCAAGCTTACTCTGATTCAAACTATGATGGTCTTCGATTCGATAGAAAAATCACCTCTGGTGGCAGTCAATTTTTGGGTCGAAGATTGGTTAGCTGGTCATCTAAGAAACCGAATCGCATTGCTCTTTCAATAGCCGAATCCATAAGAGTGATGATTGAGTTCCTACCTCGCCATCCCAACTCCATTCCACTCATAAAAACCCCAAATCCCTAAATACCTCTTCGAATACATCATACTGCTTTCGAAAGGATCAAGATCCAAGATGGAGTACTGGAAACAAAATCACAGGCGATCGCATTGTTCCTGTGTCAAAACAATCATTCTCAAGGAAATTAGAATACCAGAAAATCCCAAGGGTTTCACAGTGCAAGAACCAACAACTGAAAAGTTCCATACGTTTCTAAATGAAATTGGGTATGCATAATAGTTTAAGTCCAAGAAATTCATGAAATCAACAGTCCTTGGCCTTTGGGCTGTCCTTATGCACCTCATTGTTCAAGGTCATTTCGGCAAGCACGACAGCATTGATGCAATGAGGAAAGATTGGCTCTCTATGGGTTACAACATTTACTCAGGGAGAACCAGCGTCGTAGATTTAACCGAGGTTCTATGTCAATATTTTTTGAAGTTTTAAGTAAGCACTAAGCCTTAAGAAATTTCTAGTCCGAGGTTCTGGAATCTTACACTTTAGCAACTCTACCAAGAGAAACAAGAGCCAACTCCAAAACAAAGAACCGAAAGAGGTATGTTTCTTTAAATCTCTTTCGAACCAATCATCTTTCGGATCCACACGTACAGTGCGTCAACATATGTTGGCCAATCTCCCACCCGAATATCATTTTTTGTAATATCATATAGAGAATTCAATTGTGTATGACCCAACAAAGTCTGCCCATGTCTCTGGTGCACAGCCCTCGGATGTGGTCAAACCAGTCTCGACTAGTGGCAAGAAAAAGAAGGCAGCTAAGCGCAAAACATCACTCACCAAACAACAAACCAAAAAGAGAGCAAAAGTTGGTGGTTCCTCTCAACAGGAATTATTTGATGACATTTCAACTGACTATGGTCATCTACTTACCACCCCCCCCCCCGACCACTCTTCTGAAGTAATCTTCAGAGCTTCAATACCACATGCATAGACACACGGGGAGTCACCACATGATCCACCCTCACCTTCCCAAAAAGGTGTTGCGAGTGTTGAAAAGATTTCCTTGCACCCCCTAGAACAGACTCTTGAGTCATCTCGGATATCCCTCCTTCTTCTACACTAGCATTATCTAAGGCCCCCGCCTCGGATCCTAAGCTTTCTGAAGCTGGGGTTGTCCCTCCAATGTCAAAAGCCACAATTGGTATGATACCTGGCTCAGGTAAAGGACGACCAGGTTCTTGTTGGATTAGGTGTCTAAGACCGTAAATATAATTGGTATGTACTGGATTTGATTGTAGCATGGTCCTTTTAGGTTGTCCTCACCTTAACAACTTGATAGGATTACTATTGGAGAAAGAGAGGTTGAATTTATTATTTGGAATAATAAATTTATTTATTAATGTATTATGAAAATAATATATTAAGTATAAATCATGTTATTTAATTAGTATTTAATCATAAATGAATTCGGAATTAATTTTGGGATTAAAGGAACTGATTAAAAGAACATGGGTTGTTTTGAAAATCATTGATAGTTGTGATACCGGGTTGATGGACTCCATAATTAGGAGTGGATGAAATGCTATAGGGAGACCATACATATTTAATCCAAGGCCTATTGTTGGGAGGTCCATGGGTTGCTTAAGCCTTAAGCAGGAAATTTGGGTTTCCTCCAACAAACCCTCGCAACCTACAACTATATAAGGACCCCTCTGCCTGTGATTTTTGGCCACATCTATATATGGACCCCTTTATCCTCTTAACATTTTCCTACCGGTGTTTGTGAGCCATTAGAAGTGCAACATTTGAGGCACTAAGCTTTCAAGAGTCAACGTGTATAATCCCAATTTTTAAGGCCAAAAATTTCATTTTTAAATAAGTTATTACATAAAACCATCAGTGTAAAAACATTCATAATAATATCTCGTGTCAAACCAAAGTGTCAATAATCAAATCATATTATCGTAAAACCATATCATAGTGTAATCCCAAAGATCTCATGTGTGGAAAACATAGTGTGATGCGTTGCGATCAAGCCGACTCCTTTCCTTCAAACACGAAGTACCTGAAACCAAAACTGAAAACCGTAAGCACGAAGCTTAGTGAGTTCCACCATCATACCACATACCATACAATCACAAAGCATACATATTGTCGGTCAATTATGGAGTGCCCGACCTACCCGGTACGACCATTCTAAGCTGCCGACCTACCCCGTATAGCCATTCTGGGTGCCGACCTACCCGTGTCATGCCATTCTGGGGTGCTGACCTACCCATGTCAAGCCATTCTGGGGTGCTGACCTACCCGTGTCAAGCCATTCTGGGGTGCTGACCTACACGTCGGTCCTAACAACGGACCCTCGTGGACTATTCTACCCGCTATTGCTACTATCACATATATCATAACATAAGCATACTATCAGACATATCTGGGGTGTCCAAACTACCCTTCGGTCCTAACAGCCGAACTCTACTACTATCACATATAACATATCATGCCAGCATATAACATATCAGGTAGTAACAAACCAAGATGATATCATAAAGACAATCATCTAACATACAACTCCTACTGGTGGGTCGGCATTGTGGCCGTAGACCCACCGCTATTGGAAGGTAACTCACCTCACATTGCTGAAGTCCCGAAGACACAATCCCACACTTGTTGATGTCCCGCAGACTCGACCCCAGCTGTTGGCTGACAGATTCCCGAACTGTCAACACCAAAACAACACCCTATTAATAATTGGGTCCCAATACATATCCATATGTACATTCTTTGGGTAATTACTACATTACCCCTATCTTGGCTTATTCAAGCCCAATGCCCAATCCATAGGCCCAAAGTCAATTAGAAATCAAAGCCCAACACATGGCCCTATTTTCCAAATTGGGCCTTGGCCTATACATGGTCTCATTCTAAGGC
The DNA here is from genome assembly GCF_051521515.1 of Lactuca serriola. NCBI lineage: Eukaryota > Viridiplantae > Streptophyta > Magnoliopsida > Asterales > Asteraceae > Lactuca > Lactuca serriola. Next base: position 166,840,811 of record NC_136413.1, on the reverse strand, counting down.
CCAACATCATATAATCATTAAGGCCCAAACTATGCCCCATATATGGCCCAATTTTCCAAATTGGGCCCAAGCCCCTTACATGGGATTAAATTACTCTAGACCATTTGCTTGATCTTGGATAGCCCATTTAATAGCCCAATCATCAAGGCCCAATAGAAAGGCCAAACAATAAACCAAGTGAAATTAGGGTTTCACATAAAATGATGATTAGGATTAAGTTTCCTAATTAACCCATTAAGGAATTAATCCATTAAGTCCAATATTGCTTAGATCAATTTCCACTAATGATTATTATTTAATATTCCAAGTTATTAATAAGTCTTGTATGTCTCGATTAATTCCCCAAAACTAGGGTTTTGATGGCATTAGGGTTTTCCAAACCCTAATTAGGGTTTCCAACCCAAATACTAGCCCATTTATTAATTTGTTGGGCTTTAGATCAACTAGGGTTTTATTGGGCCTATTAAGCCCACTAAAATATTATTAAGCCCATTAGGGTTTTATTTGGCACATTAGAGTCCATTAAGCTTTATTGGGCCCATTTGAGCTTCTTTGGGCCCATTAAGGTTTCAAGCACCCCATATGAATCAACACCACGAAGCAAAGCACACTGCCACCCGACACGGCGGCTGGTGTCGGCAGGAGGCGGCACCCACCACCCTGAGGTGGTGGTTTTCAATTTCTTTCATTATTCGAATTTGCAATTTACACATTACAATGATAGGCTCAAAATAAACACACAATAACAAGAGGAACACACACAGCCGGCACATGGCGGCAGCCACCACCTCACGGTGGTGGTGGTGGTTGTTCTCGGTTTTCCGGCCAACACACAACACACACTATAACCGAAAACATGCACACACACACGTTTTGCTTGCTAGGCGATCCCAACACCCACCTGTGATTTGTTCTTCAATCAACCAGCCAGCCTTCTGATGGCGCACGGCGGCGATATCAACTTCTTTCCATAACAGCCCCTACCTCCTGGTCGTGGCGGTGGTTCTTTTGGTTCCCAGCTACGAAATATACTCCTACATAAACAAGCCCGATGATCGGTGGCAGTAACACACGACTGGTGGTCGTAGCACCGGAGAAATAAAGAAGAAGGTAGAAGAAGAAGAACACGAAGACAATGGATGGCGGCAGCAGACGGCGTTTCGCCATGGCAGTGACACCGCAACTGCCCAATCGCTTGACAGACGTTCCACCTACGGATTCAACCTCGACATCACCCGCGAGAGGAGCATCAGGGGGGTTTAGACGGTAGTAATGACTGAGAATACTCCGACAGGTGATGTAACAACCCGAAGTTGCCCATCACCGAAACCCATTTCGTCCGTAAAACCTGTCTTTAGCGATTCGTTCCGATTTCGTTTTTGGGCTAAACTATTTAAAGTTATATGTTTATTGTAATCTCATGAGTGTCCAAACCCCTAAGGAACTCATGAAATTGGCCCAAATTATTGAATTGAAAATTTTTAGAAACGTCCCCGCCGGGTTACGACAACTTAATCGGGTGTGACCAAAAGCCCCGTTTAATGTCGGTATCGGGTATAATTCCACCGTGTCCAAATCATAGAATCTATATAAAGGGGTTTAAGCTTCCATTTGAAGCTTTTTCTCTCTCTCTCTAACCTCTCTCCTCAAATCAAGTTTAAGGGTCCAAAATCATCAAATTAAGGCTTCTAATCATCAAGGTATCTTCCCTAACTCCTAGTATATCATCTTTGGCCTTCAAAATCGAGATTAAATCATGATTTAGGACCTTGTTCATGTGTTTACGGCCCTGGATCATGCTTGGGCTGTAAACACATATTAAGGGGGTTTTTATGCCCTTAAACCCTTCCAAAACACCATTGAGGCTTAGATATGACTTGTAGAATTATGGAATTGGCCTTGGAACACCTTGAACATCAATTTAGAGGAGTAAACATGAGTTTACTTCCCAAGAGCATGCTTGGGCCGTAAACTCATTAACATGGGGAGTAAACTCCTTCTAATGTGTTAAGATGCCACTTAAACACACCATAAGCCTTGGGATAAATACTAGAAGTGACCACAATCAAGTTAAGGACCATAAAACATTTTAAAACACCCGCTAAGGAGTTCACGGCCATGAGGTGGAGTCATGGGCCGTAAACTCCGAAAACCATGTCAAAAGTCACCCTAAATTCCATACAAGGCTTGTAGAATTATTTGGAATCACATGTGATTGATTAAGGACCCAAAACATCAAGGATTTAGTGTGAGGGGGATTTTACGGCTGTAAACTCCCTGTCTACTACCGTAAACTCCAATAAACGGTTCTTAAGTGCACTAAATTCATCCCAATGCCCTAGATGTAATCCTAGCTAATTTATCCATGTGATATGAAGCCATTTAGCACCCAAAAGCACCATCCATGAGTTCACGGCCGTGAACTCATGTGGATGAGGTGTTTAGGGCCAAAAACTCTTCTATGAGTTTACTCTTGATGAGTAAAATCTATATCCAAGCCTTATGTGTCCTCAAATGCCACCCGGACCCTCCAAACACTTATAATGATGTGTTTTCGCGTCTAGAAGTGTTTGTCCCTAACTAATAAATAATTTAAGTTCTAATTAGATACAAATGTGTATCTTCTCTTAATACATAGGAATCTTGTGTGTTTGCAAACCCAAAACTGACATTCAGGATCCAAACTAACGCGTTTCTCAACCGTTGAGTTTATACCCCTACCCTTTTTCAATGGTTTTTCAATGTTTTCAGGGGGGGAATACAAGCAAAAAATAGAAATGTTTTCAAAACCTAAAATTGATGTATTTCAATAAATATCTGGCAAACATATAAATATCTTTACCCCTTATGTATTATGCTGAGCATAAGGGATGTTTTATCAATTGTAACTACATAGATTTCAGTAAAGGAAACAATCAAACTAATCAAATTATTATGGGAATAATTTGGGATCTTCAGTACTCGTTTTATGAATTCGGATTTCAAGTAACGTAAATAGATAAGCTATGCGTGATTCAGTTTATCTCTGTCTCATTTAGAATGTATTGTCAAATAATTTCATTGTATATAACTGTATTCACCGTATTATGTTTCATATCGTTTAGTATGTTTGATATCGTCTGGGAACACCGTGATTAATTTAGTACTAGCTTGTGAGATTCGTCATTACCCTTTGGGTTATCAGTAAATCCTCCCCGGAAGTGTAACCGGAGTCTCCTGGAGGGAGGGCGTAGAATTTGTGAATAGATCTATTCGGGACTGACAATCCCACACCTTAACTGCTAGCTACAGTTAGGCGGGCACGCCAAGGGGTAACAAATTCTGGATATCGTCCAACACCTGACAAGCGTCAAGGAGGTCTCGGTGTTGTATCAGCATGGTTACCCGACTCACAATACGTATTAATATAAGTTTGTTCACGATTTTGATTTGATTCTATATCTGTCTTTTAATTATAGTTCTTATATCTAGTACGGGATGATAATCCCATAAATTTTAATCTATAATCTAGTATGGGATGGTAATCCCATGGTTTTGAATATATACCTAGTACGGGATGCTAATCCCATGATTTTCAATCTATATCTAGTACGGGAAAATAGTCCCATGGTTTTCAATCTATATCTATCTATAATTTCGTGTATATCAAATTATCTTATATCTAGTACGGGATGATAATCCCATGATTTTCAATATATAGTTTTATGTATTAAACTATACACTGTGATACTCAACTAAACTTTACTTTTAGGAAAATAAGGGTTTTTCCTGGGATAATTGAACTGTACATAACCGAAATGTGTAATAAATAGATAACTAAACTATACTTGTAAGAAAATAGGGGATTTTCTTGGATAATAAAACTTTGCAGAAAACTAAAGGAAAATTGTACATTTTCAGAAAACAAACATCTTATGAACTCACCAGCTTTATGCTGATTTTCAAACTGCTTGTATTCTCAGGTCCGCATTAGACAGGTACCCGATGATCCTTTTGGCGAAGACGGAGTGCGTTGAAGACTCGTGTTACTTTTGTTGATATATATATTATGTAACACACTTGTACAACTTTACTTTCAAACAAATGTAAACTTTTATATGTAATGTAATGGTTGTTTACTTTGCTTACTATGTGCATTGGATTTGATACTCAACGTGGAGTCCCCCTCGGAAATGTTTCCGCCTTCGATTTTCGGGGTGTGACAGATTGGTATCAGAGCCCTTGTTTATAGTGAACTGAGTACACCAAAGCTTACATGGTATAAGACTATAAACATTAAGGGGCCTAAGTGCTCTGAACTAAAAGTAAACTTCAAAGTATAAGTATTTTCAAAAATATACAAGTATACCTAACCGTCGAAATCCGTAACTACAAGTAGAACAGAACATAAGTAAATTGGTGTTGTACGCTACGGTTAAACCTGGGCAGTTATGTAGTTGTGTCTGGAATCAATATAGCCTGGCCAACTATATTCATTCGAGACACGGCCAACATGTGCTTGGGAGTGAGTGTGGTACGCAACATGCCTAAAACTTACCCAATACCCAAACAACGAGTCGTCGCTGCAGCGAATCATGAAATACTATGGGAGTATTTCTCGAGCCAAATTCGTTATAAAATTTCTCATTCCAGCATGGCACCTCAATCATGCCTTTAACGATAGTTTATCTGCTTTGATAACCCTTTCCTGCTTTCTCGTTTAATAGAATGTTACATCGGTCTTGATGAGATATCCCCTGTTCCATATCTCTTGATTCATTTCAGAGGACTTATGATCCTCTCTTTCCTGATCTTTTTAGATCAAAATGCCTCCAAGAAAGAGACCCAGCTCAAAGAACAACAACAACCCTCCGCCACCACCTCCTCTTGAATTTGATCCTATAATATTCTAGGCAGCTGTTACTGCCGCAGTAGCAGCTGCCATGTCTCAAATGAACCCCGGTGGTTCAGGAGGTGGTCCCCAAACCCAAAACCAAGATGATAGTCAGGGACACCGAAAGGAGGGTTCCTGTAAAGACTTTATGAACGCGAAACCTACATCCTTTGATGGCACTGGAGGTGTCATTTCCCTCACCCGGTGGTTCGAGAAAATCGAATCAATCTTTGAGATATGTGCCTGTTCGGAATCTGAAAAAGTAAAGTTTGCCACCTGCACCTTCCTTGACAAAGCCCTGACTTGGTGGAACGGCCGAGTCAAATCCTTAACTCTACCTGTAGCAAATGCTATGGGTTGGGGAGTTATGAAGGAGCTTCTGCTCGCAGAATATTGCCCTCAGGGCGAAATGCAGAAGCTAGAACACGAATTCTGGAACCTGAAGATGAGGGGTTCTGACATAGTCGCTTATACCTCAAGATTCGATGACTTAGCGTTACTCTTTCCGGGAATGGTTACCCCGGAGAGTAAAAAGATTGAGAGGTTCATCTGGGGGTTGAACCATCCAACCAAAGGGAATGTCTTGGCTGCGAAGCCAGACACCTATGACAACGCTAAATGTCTGGCACAAACCCTGATCGATCACGAAGATATCCCTGATGCGGAGACCACCACCCATGAGCTAGTTAAGAGTAGCGGGGGAAGTAAAAAGGAATTCTGGAACAAGCGAAAGGCCCAAAGTACACAGGGATCCTCCAAGAAACAGCATATGGTAGCAGTCCATGCTGCTACTGCCTCTGCTGCTGTTTATGCTGTTGGTTCCACTGCTCAGACTCCTACCAGTGGATATACCGGTACCCTTCCTTGGTACGACAAGTGCAGCTACCATCACCGTACTCCTGGGCCATGCCGAGAAAGACTCTGCAACAATTGTGGCAAGAAGGGCCACCTTGCTCGAGACTGCAGAAAACCAGCCCAATCAACCAACCAATCTTCTGGAACGGGAATCAGTCCGGCCTGCTATGGTTGTGGCGAAGTAGGGCATTTCAGGAGAAATTGCCCCAAGGCAGCAACAACTGGCAACACAGGGAGAGTCCTAGCTATTGGACAAGTCGAGGCAGCCGCCGATCCCACCGTTGCCACATGTATATATTCTTTCTCGTCAACCCTTTACACTTGCGAACCTTTCGATTAATTTGTCGAAACAAAATCTGTTATCTATTAAATCAAACATCATCTAAATCTTAGTCCTCCGTTAGTAACCGAAATGTCTACCGTTGGGGTGTCTAACAACGAGAAAGAGAACGTTATCGATATATTCATAGGTTGAACCTTTACCCTCGGTGATCATTCTTCATCCATTAATCTTATGCCAGTTCCCATAAACAGTTTTGATGTTATATGTGGCATGGACTGCTTGAGTCCCAATCGTACCGATACCCTTGTATTGAAAAATCCATCTGTTCCAATCCCCCCTTTGGTCAGACCCTCATGATCTACAACGATGAATTCAGTTCCAACCTTCGTATCATTTCGTACATCAAATCTCAAAAGGTTTTTTCGAAGGGAGTGCCATAAATTCCTAGCCTATGTGACCATCGAGAAACAAGAAGTTGCATCCCCGAAGTCTGCAATTTTTCTAGTGACTATTTCCGAAGAGCTTCCAGAAATTTCTCCTGATAGTCGAGTCGAGTTTCACATCGACCAAATTCCTGTAGCTACCCTCGTAACCAAGCCCCGTATCGATTAGCGCCAACAGTAATACAGGAGTTTTTCGGTCGACTACGAGCTCCCAGGAATGATGTTTTCAAAACAGCTTTCAGAGTTCGATATAGTCACTACGAAGATGTAGTGATGCCCCTCAGTTTAACATAGAACTTTTCAAAATCCTCATTAGAATCGATCCCGTAGCCTACAAACTCTGACTACCCTCAGATCATAGTAGCATCCATCTGGTACTTCACGTCTTTGTCCTTAAGAAGTACCTACTCGATGAAACTGTAGTAATCCCTTTGATGAGACTGAAATCATCGAAAGTCTGAACTTCATGGTAGAACCAATCAAATTCATAGATCAAGAGATTAATCATATGAAACAAGCCGTATCCCAAAAAGTGAAAGGTTTCCCAGAATGCCATGTGAGAATTCGAATTCACTTGGAAGCATGATGACCCAACTGAACAGAAGTATCCGTATTCTCTTTCCAAATCAGCGATTCGCATCTAAGGTTTGAATTTTGGGACGGAATTCCCTCTAACGGGGGGATAATGTAACAACCCGAAGTTGCCCATCGCCGAAACCCATTTCGTCCTTAAAACCCGTATTTAGCGATTCGTTCTAATTTCGTTTTTGGGATAAATTATTTAAAGTTATATGTTTATTGTAATCTCATGAGTGTCCAAACCCCTTAGGAACTCATGAAATTGTCCGAAATTATTGAATTGAAAATTTTTAGAAGCATCCCCGCCGGGTTACGACAACTTAATCGGGTGTGGCCAAAAGCCCCGTTTAATGTCGATATCGGGTAGAATTCCACTGTGTCCAAATCATAGAACCTATATAAAGGGGTTTAAGCTTCCATTTGAAGCTTTTTCTCTCTCTCTCTCTAACCTCTCTCCTCTAATCAAGTTTAAGGGTCCAAAATCATCAAATTAAGGCTTCTAATCATCAAGGTATCTTCCCTAACTCCTAGTATATCATCTTCGGCCTTCAAATTCGAGATTAAATCATGATTTAGGACCTTGTTCATGTGTTTACGGCCCTGGATCATGCTTGGGCCGTAAACACATATTAAGGGGGTTTTTACGCCCTTAAACCCTTCCAACACACCATTGAGGCTTAGATATGAGTTGTAGAATTATGGAATTGGCCTTGGAACACCTTGAACATCAATTTAGAGGAGTAAACATGAGTTTACTACCCAAGAGCATGCTTGGGCCGTAAACTCATTAACATGGGGAATAAACTCCTTCTAATGTGTTAAGATGCCACTTAAACACACCATAAGCCTTGGGATAAATACTAGAAGTGACCACAATCAAGTTAAGGACCTTAAAACATATTAAAACACCCCCCTAAGGAGTTCACGGCCATGAGGTGGAGTCATGGGCCGTAAAATCCTAAAACCATGTCAAAAGTCACCCTAAATTCCATACAAAGCTTGTAGAATTATTTGGAATCACATGTGATTGATTAAAGACCCAAAACATCAAGGATTTAGTGTGAGGGGGAGTTTACGGCCGTAAAATCCATGTTTACTGCCGTAAGCTCCAATAAATGGTTCTTAATTGAGCAAAATTCATCCCAATACCCTAGATGTAATCCTAGCTAATTTATCCATGTGATATGAAGCCATTTAGCACCCAAAAGCACCATCCATGGGTTCACGGCCGTGAACTCATGTGGATGAGGTGTTTAGGGCCGAAAACTCTTCTATGATTTTACTCTTGAAGAGTAAAATCCATATCCAAGCCTTATGTTGCCTCAAATGCCACCCGGGTCCCTCCAAACACTTGTAATGAAGTGTTTTCGCGTCTAGAATTGTTTGTCCCTAACTAATAAATAATTAAAGTTCTAATAAGATACAAATGTGTATCTCCTCTTAATACATAAGAATCTTGTGTATTTGGAAACCCAGAACTGACGTTTAGGATCCAAAGTGAAGCGTTTCTCAACCGGTGAGTTCATACCCCTAACCTTTTTCAATGGTTTTTTAGTGTTTTCAGGGGGAATACAAGCAAAAATAGAAATGTTTTCAAAACCTTAAGTTGATGTATTTCAATATATATCTGGCAAACTTATAGATATTTTTACCCCTTATGTATTATGTTGAGCATAAGGGATGTTTTATCAATTGTAACTACATAGATTTCAGTAAAGGAAACAATCAAACTAATCAAATTATTATCGGAATAATTTGGGATCTTCAGTACTCGTTCTATGAATTCGGATTTCAAGTAATGTTAATAGATAAACTATGTCTGATTCAGTTTATCTCTGTTTCATTTAGAATGTATTTTCAGATAATTTCATTGTATATAACTGTATTCACCGTATTATGTTTCATATCGTTTAGTATGTTTGATATCGTCTGGGAACACCGTGATTAATTTAGGACTAGCTTGTGAGATTCGTCATTACCCTTTGGTTTATCAGTAAATCCTCCCCGGAAGTGTAACCAGGGTCTCCTGGAGGGAGAGCGTAATATTTATGAATAGATCTATTCGGGACTGACAATCCCACACCTTAACTGCTAGCTACAGTTAGGCGGGCACGCCTGGGGTGACAAATTTTGGATATCGTGCGACGCCTGTCAAGCGTCAAGGAGGTCTCGGTGTCGCATCAGCATGGTTACCCGACTCACAATACGTATTAATATAAGTTTATTCACGATTTTGATTTGATTCTATATCTATCTTTTAATGATAGTTCTTATATCTAGTGCGGGATGATAATCCCATGGTTTTGAATCTATATCTAGTACGGGATTATAATCTCATGGTTTTGAATCTATATCTAGTACGGGATGATAATCCAATGATTTTGAATCTATATCTAGTACGGGATGATAATCCCATGATTTTTAATCTATAATCTAGTACGGGATGGTAATCCCATGGTTTTGAATATATACCTAGTACGGGATGGTAATCCCATGATTTTCAATCTATATCTAGTACGGGATGATAGTCCCATGGTTTTCAATCTATATCTATCTATAGTTTCGTGTATATCAAATTATCTTATATCTAGTACGGGATGGTAATCCCATGATTTTCAATATATAGTTTTATGTATTAAACTATACACTGTGATATTCAACTAAACTTTACTTTTAGGAAAATAAGGGTTTTTCCTGGGATAATTGAACTGTACATAAGCGAAATATGTAATAAACAGATAACTAAAGTATACTTGTAAGAAAATATCGGATTTTCTTGGATAATAAACCTTTGCATAAAACTAAAGGAAACTTGTACATTTTCAGAAAACAAACATCTTATGAACTCACCAGCTTTATGCTGATTTTTAAACTGCTTGTATTCTCAGGTCCGCATTAGACAGGTACCCGATGATCCTTTTGGCGAAGACGGAGTGCGTTGAAGACTCGTCTTACTTTTGTTCATATATCTTATGTAACACACTTGTACAACTTTATTTTCAAACAAATGTAAACTTTTATATATAATGTAATAGTTGTTTACTTTGCTTACTATGTGCATTGGATTTGATACTCAACGTGGAGACCGCCCCGGAAATGTTTCCGCCTTCGGTTTTCGGGGTGTGACAGGTGACAACGGCGGCTTACAGCGGTGGCAAGGGTGGGTGACGTCGGGAATAAAAGATGGGGAGGTGAGGACGGTGGCTGGAGGGAGGTATAAGGTCGGCTGCATAAAATGGTCAATGGTTAGGGTTTATTCCCTATATACTCGACACCCTTAAACATTTTTTCCATAATGCCACAATTAGCCCCTCTCTCCTCATATCTTTTCAAACAAAGCCCAAATTTTACCTTTTCTACCCCACCTTCGGAAATCGCCTTCAAATCTCATACCTGATTTACCAAACAGCCCCTAGGTCTCCAAAATCTCTTCCATGAAGTCGTAATAATTTCCATTTAGTCCTTGCCTTCCATAAAACTTACAAATTAAGTCCGGATTTACACTTTTAACCCCCAATCTCCTACAGTGTGACAATTAACTCCTCGAGACCAACCTTTGACATATAATTATCTATTTTAGGGCTACTATTTGCTTATTAAATTATTTATTTAATAAATAAATAAATAGAGTGTTACAACTCTCCCCTACTAAAATTAGATTTCGTCCTCGAAATCGTTCCTCACCATTCCTTACACACCCAACAACTTCTAGCAACATGGTTACCATCCTGGGCACACCCTAGGCTTCCTAGGGTAGTCGTGACCAGTCTTCACAAAGGCCTAAAAACGCAGGCGAACGAGCTCCTCGCAACAAGATAACATCTACTTGGCCTGCAATCTGTCGTATCAAGATGGTCTGAACCACTAATAGACCATTCATATTGAATCATTATCGTTGAATCCAGTCCGTTTATCCCTCAACAGGCTACTCAACTTCTGATAGCTTGAGGTTCCCACTGTAAAACAGGTTCACAGACCTAATTATCCCTGCAAATCACTTAAACTTTGCCAAGGCTCAGCTAATCCCGCCGTGAGTGACTTGTCATTCCCTAATAAACCAGCTATTCGTGTGTACTTGCAACCTAAAACACGAATACTAACACTGCCCACACGCAAAAGTAGCTCGAACACTGAACTGCCTGAGGTAGTATGTTGCTACATGGCTACTTTCCGAAATCTAACGATACCTCCCTGGTCTCTATTCATTCACCAATCATCTGAAATACCGGGTTCCGGCCCGACTGCGGAGCCAAAGGACTCCCACTTAGTCGCCTCACACGACTTCTGAATGAAATCCTTTTCTGGAACTAGTTGCAACTAGTTATCATGCCACTGTGACTCTAAACCCTTTATGATCTAATCGATCGGGTCCATACATCGAATCCTGTCATCATCAAATCCAAGGCTAGGAGTGATTGCTACCTAAACAATGGTAGCCTTATCTCACAAGCAATCTTATACAGTCCATTGCTTTCCTGATCCCATAACTGTAGAGGCGCTCCTACAGTCCTATCACTGGCTCAACCAGATCTAATCCATCTGGCTAATTCCGAAATCGAATCCGCGGATTTCCTTATCCTTACTGCTACACCCGAACTGGTGGGTACTACTGTTCCTTCTGCATCCTAACAACACGCTCACACTTATCTACTAACCTAGTGAATGTTGTGGCTACACCTGCAGTCTCACAACACTCTATCACTATCTGACAGCTAGTGAATGCTACAACTACACCTGCAGTCTTACGACACTTCTCATGCTAACTGACCACTAGTGAATGCTACGGCTACCCCCGTAATCTTACAACACTTTCCATACTATCTGACTGCTAGTGAATGCTACGGCTACCCCCGTAGTCTTACAACACTTTCCATACTATATAATTGCTAGTGAATGCTATGGCTACCCCCGTAGTCTTACGACACTTTCCATACTATCTGATCGCTAGTGAATGCTATGGCTATCTCTGTAGTCTTACAACACTTTCCATGCTAACTAACTGCTAGTGAATGCTACGGCTACACCCACACACTTAAAACACTCCTCATAGTATCTACCAACCTGGTGAATGCTACGGCTACCCCCGTAGTCTTACAACACTTTCCATATTGGGTCGAAAACGCACTCAACCTAACACACAACTGAACTTGAGTTCTAATTGGAATCCCTAACCTGGTTCCCGAAACCTGCTATCACGTGACCCCACTACATCAGTACCGCACCCATGCCCATGATCAAAGCGTCACAGTAACCTACGAAATCATCTACACCCTCTGGCATGGTGAGAATACGTGCCTCGCACAACTGCTGTCTGAGAGTCTCGAAGGCTGCCTGCTGCTCAGGCCCCCAACAAAAGGCCACCGACTTCTTGGTCAGTCGGGTCAAAGGAACCACAATCTCAGATAAGTCCCGTATAAGTCTCCAGTAATAACCTGCTAGACCCGGGAAACTCCGAATCTCGTATGGATACCTCGAAATCTCCCACTACATCACGACCTCTATCTTGGTCGGATCGACTAGAATACCCTTCTGGTTGACAAGGTGCCCAAGAGATTTGACTCCGTGCAACCAGAACTCACATTTGGAGGACTTTATAAAATGTCTCTCCACCACTTAGATTCGACTATGCCTTCACAGCATGTGAGAATTGAAGGATTCTCAATCCTTCTCGCTTTATCATATCCCACAGATGACAACCTATGCCTACCAATGACAATGTTTAATCACCGATTAAACTTTAAGATTGCCCATCCTCTGAAATCTTGAAGATTACTCTTGGAATCTTGTCCAATCTAACACTTCATTCCATGTCCCATGCTATCGATTGAAAGTCTCAAGCGTCACCCTGGCTGACGAATCCTCGTTCCCATTTCCAATCTCGCAGTACCACTGAAGTCTAACCGAACACAGCCAATGCAAAAGTACAATTCTCTTGAACATGCGATGACCAACCACTTGTGCATCTAACACCCACGACTTACACTACCCTTTTCATGTCACCAACTATGTCCTAGCAACGGTAGTGTCTTGAACTCCAAACTTCAGTCATAGACAATTACCGATCTTATATGAACCATGATAGAACCGCTGAACGCTGACTTCACTGGAGAACTATCCCTCTAACCTTGACCGAGGACCTTCCAAACAGTAGTCCTGCACATATCTTGGCAAAGATCCGAATGATAACGGTACACATTGAACCTGCTTCGCAAGATGCATCCCTCTGTGGGTTCATCAAAGACTTTTCGGCATGCAGGATGGCGTATATGATCCTTGATAACCCAAACACTAGCAGGAAACGGACCCGAGATCTAACTTATCTAAACTTACTCATAACTCCAACGCGATACGTATCCCCAACATCCATCTAGTAGCAATAGAAGATGCCATATCCGCAACATCTGGAGGACTGCTAATCACCTTCTGCTGACATGATCAACCCTGCTACCCTGATGTAGCCCAAATCCTCGGAGCGACAAACTCCCTTGTGCACTGTCCTGTAAGTGCTGCGCTGAATCCGACCCTGCTGGCCTTTCACCTGATGATCAGAAATCATGGGTCTCTTCTCGGGACCCTTACTATACGCACCTAGCATGAACCTCTCTTCTGAAGGTGCTCCAAATCGATCATGCATCTGCAACTTCATGGAAATAATATCCCTCAGGGTCTGACACCCTGCTATGCTCACTAACTCACTTGCCAATGGCTAAGCTGCAACAACTAGAACCTCCTCTGTCCCCAAACTGGGTCACAAACTCTTCCCTGAAGCTTCTCAGATTCTCCAAGACTCTCACCAATTCGATTATGAATCCTATGCTTTCAGTAGTACGGGCCCAATACTACCTTCCAGACCTATCCATACTTTCCTCAGCAATCCTCCCGGATCCTCCAAGTCACTTCCTCAACTGGTACAACCAAGTCTAACTGAGCCTCACTACTAACTCACCGAAATATATCCTAGGCTTCCCTAGGTTCCCGAACTCACCCAGTCCTCAGCTGCTGAAAGATTCCCAGTAATGTCAACTAGCTACCTCATGAATATAGCCACATGCAACAGAGATCAGATAATCCTTCAAGTAACAGACTCATCCCTATAATGGTTAGGCTCAAACGAGAGCTGCGCAATAGCGTCAAATTTATCACTCTGAGATTATCCATCATGTACCCCATGTGACTTAGCATATTCATTTAATGGCTAACTCACATTACTAAGAGTCCCATAAAGCACAAAGCAAGAAGCATTCAGATAATGGAAAATCTAAGCATCATATTCCAATAAAATCATTCTATTCCCTAATCAGGAATTTGTACATGCAATTCAAAGGCTCATACAATCAGGCATAACCTAAATGTGCTATCCTATTAGTGACTGATCAATACTAACATGAAAGTCTACAAGCTCATACAATAGGCATATACGGCATCCTCCTAGATCCTCAGCCCTAATCTAGCATGCAATTCTCATAATCATATCATATCATAACATCACATGTATAGGTATCTTGGGGAATACTTACTTGAGCTTGACACACCTGAGAGCGTGTCTGAATCCCTCTAACCAAGGCTCTGATACCAACTTGTAACATCGCAATTTTCAAGCCCAAAAATTTCATTTTTAAATAATTTATTACATAAAACCATTAGTGTAAAAACATTTATAATAATATCTCATGTCAAACCAAAGTGTCATTAATCAAAACATATTATCATAAAACCATATCAGAGTGTAATCCCAAAGATCTCATTTGCGGAAAACATAGTGTTATAAAACATTTATAACATGAAGTACCTGAAACCAAAACTAAAACCGTAAGCATGAAGCTTAGTGAGTTCCCCCATCATACCACATACCATACAATCATAAAGCATACATACTGTCGGGGAATTCTGGGGTGCCCGACCTACCCGGTACGACCATTCTGGGGTGCCGACCTACTCGATACAGCCATTCTGGGGTGCCGACCTACCCGTGTCAAGCCATTCTGGGGTGTTGACCCACCCATGCCAAGCCATTCTGGGGTGCTAACCTACCCGTGTCAAGCCATTATGGGGTGCTGACCTACCCGTCGTTCCTAACAACCGACCCTCGAGGAGTATACCACCCCTACTGCTACTATCACATATATCATAACATAAACATACTATCAGACATATCTGGAGTGTCCAAACTACCCTTCGGTCCTCACAACCAAACTTGGGGACTATTCCCATCTTAGTACCACCATCACATATAACAAATCGTGCCAGCATATAAACATATCATCACATACTGTCATACATATCTGGGGTGTCTGAGCTACCCTTCGGTCCTAAAAACAGAACTCTACTACTATCACATATAACATATCATGCCAGCATATAACATATCAGGTAGTAGCAAACCTAGATGATATCACAAAGACAATCATCTAACATACAACTCGTACTAGTGGGTCGGCATTGTGGCCGTTGACCCACAACTATTGCAAGGTAACTCACCTCACATTATTGAAGTCCCGAAGACACAATCCCACACTTGTTGAAATCCCGCAGACTCGACCCCAGTTGCTGGCTGACAGATTCCCAAACTGTCAACACCAAAATAACTGCCAATTAATAATTGGGTCCTAATACATAACCATAAGTACATTCTTTGGGTAATTACTACTTTACCCCTAGCTTGGCTTATTCAAGCCCAAGGCCCAATCCATAGGCCCAAAGTCAATTAGGGATCAAAGCCCAACACATGGACCAATTTTCCAAATTGGGCCTAGGCCTATACATGGTCTCATTCTAAGGCCCAACATCGTATAATCATTAAGGCCCAAACTATAGCCCATCTATGGCCGAATTTTCCAAATTGGGCCCAAGCCCCTTACATGGGCCTTACCTTAGGCCCATTAAATTACTATAGACCATTTGCTTGATCTTCGATAGCCTATTTAATAACCTAATCATCAAGGCCCAATAGAAAGGCCCAACAATAAACCCAAGTGAAATTAGGATTTCACATAAAATGATGATTAGGGTTAAGTTTTCTACTTAACCCATTAAGGACTTAATCCATTAAGTCCAATATTGCTTAGATTAATTTCCGCCATTGATTATTATTTAATATTCCAAGTTACTAAGATGTCTCGTATGTCTCGATTAATTCCCCAAAATTAGGGTTTTGATGGAATTAGGGTTTTCCAAACCCTAATTAGGGTTTCCAACCCAAATACTAGCCCATTTATTAATTTGTTGGGATTTTAGATCAATTAGGGCTTTATTGGGCCTGTTAAGCCCACTAAAATATTATTAAGACCATTAGGGTTTTATTGGGTCCATTAGAGTCCATTAAGCTTCATTGGGCCCGTTAGGGTTTCAAGCAGCCCAAACGAATCAACACCACGAGGCAAAGCACACTGCCACCCAACACGGCGGCTGGTGGTGGCAGGGTGGTGGTTTTTGAATTTTTTTCATTATTCCAATTTGCAATTTACACATTACAATGATAAGCTCAAAATAAACACACACTAACAAAATGCACACACACAGGCGGCACATGGCGGCAGCCACCACCTCACGGTGGTGGTGGTGGATGTTCTCGGTTTTCCGGCCAACACACAGCACACAGTATAACCGAAAACACGCACACACATACGCGTTTTGCTTGCAAGGCGAGCTCAACACCCACCTGTGATTTGTTCTTCAATCAACCAACCATCCTTCTGATGGCGCACGGCGGCGATATCAACCTCTTTCCATAACAACCCCTACCTCCTGGTGGTGGCGGTGGTTCTTTTGGTTCCCAGCTAAGAAATATACTCCTACATAAACAAGCCCGAAGATCGGTGGCAGTAACACATGACTGGTGGTCGTAGCATCGGAGAAATAAAGAAGAAGGTAGAAGAAGAAGAACACGACGACAATGGATGGTAGCAGCCAACGACGTTTCTCCATGGCAGTGACACCGCAACCGCCCAACCAGCTGACAAACATTGCACCTACGGATTCAACCTCGAGTTCACTGATGAGAGGAGCATCAGGGGGTTTAGACGGTAGTAACGGTTGAGAATACTCCGACAGGTGACAGCGGCGACTCACAGTGGTGGCAAGGGTGGGTGATGCCAGGAATAAAATATGGGGAGGTGAGGATGGCGGCTGGAGGGAGGTATAAGGTCAGCTGCATAAAATGGTCAATAGGGTTATGGTTTATTCCCTATATACCCGACACCCTTAAACAATTTTTTCCATAATGCCACAATTAGCCCCTCTCTTCTCATATCTTTTCAAACTAAGCCCAAATTTTACCTTTTCTACCCCAGCTACGAAAATCCCCTTCAAATCTAATACCTGATTTACCAAACAGCCCCTAGGTCTCCAAAATCTCTTCCATGAAGTCCTAGTAATTTCCATTTAGTCCTTGCCTTCCATAAAACTTACAAATTAAGTCTGGATTTACACTTTTAACCCCCAATCTCGTAGAGTGTGACAATTAACTCCTCGAGACCAACCTTTGACATATAATTATCTATTTTAGGGCTACTATTTGCTTATTAAATTATTTATTTAATAAATAAATAAATAGAGTGTTACATAACGATCTACAATGAGTTCTTGTTATTAATACATAATGTTGGGTCAAAAATATGGTTTATACTTTGCTTTTCTAGGCAATTGTATTTTTCTGTAATATTTTTGGAATTTATGGTCATGTTTACGGTTGAGTTTACGGTTGTAAACACCTTACGGCCGTAAACCCATTTACGGCCCATGTTATCCGGCCCATGTTCTCCAAGTATAAATATAGGTATTAGGGTGAGGAGTAGTGATTGATGAACCCTAGAGAGTTTACGGCCAGAGAGACAGAATAACTATTGTGTGTTAGTGTGTGTGTGAATCTCTTGTATTCGGATCATCATTCTATTCATTAATACATTGAGATTTATCATCTACTTCTTCTCCTTCTCTTCTTATTGTGATCTGGCATCATCTGTTAGATTGGGATTCCGCACCATCAAACGGATCTGATTGATACACAGGTAGATTAGGGACCTTACAATTGGTATCAGAGCCTGGTTGTATCAGTCAAAAGGATTTATTGTTTCATCCAAAAATCAAAGATTTTGTGTTCTCGGTCCAAGCTTACGGTCGTAAACAATGAGTTCACGGCCGCAAACCAGTCAAATTCATCAACCGTGAAGTCTAAATTCTTGGGCCGTAAACCCTATTTTGGAGCATTAGGTGATCTAATTTTCGAAATATTTTTGCGTTTTTGGATAGATCTCGCAAAAATAACGGGGGTTATTCTTCGTGTTTTTCATAAAAAAAGGTTTTTGATCGAGTTTTGAAGCTTCAAAGTCGAAAAATCGTTGTTTTTCACGTAATCGGCCGGAGCTTACTGCCGGAAACAGTTCACGGCCGGAGTTTACGGCCGGAAACTATTCACGGCCGGCGGCGGGGTTCGCGTTTGCAGCTAGGGTTTCCGAAGTGTTTGCGGGGTGTCTTCGCGGTCCGAGGTTGCGGTCAGCAGCGTGTCCGAAGTTCGCGGCCAGAAGGAATCCTCGCAACAGCAGCATCGGTCTTCGCTTCGGAGTTGATCGTCGAACCTCCTCGCATCAGCCTCCTCGGCCTCGCAACTCATCCTCGCTAGCAGCTTCCTCGCATTCGCACTTAAAAATTGAAACGTAAATTGGGGGTGCTGGGAATCGAACCCAGGTCTCAGGCTTAATAAACCAACGCTCCTTCCAACTCTTCTAGGTTACTAGATGTAATGCTACTTCCAAATTTAATGCATAAACCATCCCTGTCGATTCCAACTTTCACTTTTTAACACTTTTAACCCAAAAAAATTAAATTTCCTTTACTTTTAAATTCTTTTTTTCATAAAAAAAATATATAAATTAATTAATTAATTAATTAATTAATAATTAAAAAAAATTAGTTTTTTTAATTTTTGATTTTAAATTTTGACTTTGACTTCCAAGTTTGACCTTTGATTTTAAACTTTGACTATTTTGTTTAACCTTTAAATTTTCAAATTTAACTTTTCGGTTTGTCTTTTGAGTTTAATTTTTAAAATTTGACTTTTAAGGTTGAGTTTAAAAAAAAAGGTATTTTAAATTTGACGTTTAATTTTTATCTTAGCTTCTAGTTGTGCTTTTTAATTGATTTTAAGGTCTACAAGGGAGTTGAAAACATGAAAGAGAGTCGTCAGGATATCTTACGACAAAATTTCAACATGTTCGATTATATCCCTGGAGAAACCCTGGAAGCTCAGTTGCAACGATTTACTACACTCACTACTGAGATGAATATAGCCGAGATCTTCTTGACTAAGTCCGAGATAAACAAAAAGCTGCTAAATTCACTTCCAAAATCGAGGGATATGAACGTGGCTATCATCAAGATGCCAAAAGATCTCAATCATCTTAGTCTTGCTGATGTAATTCAAGAACTTGATGCTTTAAACTGTAGAAAAACAATGAGTTCAGAAAACATTCCGGTTACTGAAGTTACATGTACTCCAGTTTGTGAAACTACGATTAAATTTCTTCGGGAACAAATTGATTTATTAAAAAGAGAAATTGAGGACCTGAGATATGAAGGATATCAACTCAGAAAATGACAGAAACCCCTGAAGGTTGAATTAGAAGCAAAAACCAAGGACTTTAGGATGCTTCAGGAAGAGTATAGCAACAAGTGTGAAAATTATGACTATATTAAGAGACAACTTGTTGCTGTAACTGAGGAACTTGACACTTTGAAAATTAAGTGTGGAAAAACAAACGTTAGTTTAAAAAATTATACTGTGTGAAGTCAGACAGTCGAGTCATTATTTGAAACCCAATTAAAGTTCAAACAAAACCAACAAAAGGGTTTAGGATACGATAATGTACCTCCTCCTTTCAATCATGCATATCAGTATCACCCGTTGACCAAAGTGGAGATTGCCAACGAATCCTTCATGGTTTATGGCAAACCAGTGGGATTTGTGTCAGGAGGAGTTACTAATGTTGAAAATACTAATGCTTCTACTTCATGTGCAGGTAAAGTAGCAGAAGATGAGAACAAGGAAAACACTACTGAACAAACCAATGACTCTTTGAACTCAGAATCTGTTGCTTCGAATTCTATTACTCCTAACAAAGCTGCTGTTGAGAAATACAGGCCTCAAATTCCAGCGCAACAGAGTGCCTGTTGCAATTGTACATGTGGGAACAACAAGAGACAAGGCAAGGATACGACACCAGGGGCAGGAAGAAATAACTTCCCAGTGAAGAAAAAGACATGTTTTCACTGTGGAACACCTGGACACATTGCTAGAAATTGTCCTAATCGCGCATACGTTCCCTACTGTGCACAAGGATGGCAGAACGCGCCAAGAGGGAGATTTTTCAAAAGAAAGCCCTCAAGGTCACGTTTAGATAACGCCGACTGGAATGCCATGAAGGCCAAGAATTCAACTCCCAAGGCCAAGCATCCGAATCCCAAGGGCAAGAAGGAAATGTCAGCCAACAAGCCCAACCGAGAGATGATCCAGTAAAACAAAGACCGGTTAGGTCAAATTCCTCTCAACGGCCGACATGAGGATCAAAAGCAAGCATTGAGCCTCCCATCAGATCGAAAAAGAAATGGGTTAAACCCAACTACAAATGGGTTCCGAAGGCTTAATCTCCCAAATCTTCTAACGATTCTAATATTTCTATATCTTCTGTTTGTGATAAACAGGACATGTCATGGGAGAAAGTACCTTGCGTTGATGACAAAGGTCGACCTAGTTTCAAAATGGACTAGGTTTCAAAGACCAACTGATCACGCTCTACGTCAGAGCAGCTATGGAGGCATATCATCAGATTTCGGTTTGTTGGAAGTGGCTGCTCCTGGCATATGATAGGGGACATCTCTCAAATATACAACACTCATAACTTTGTTCGAGAGCTTGTGTCCTTTGCGGGAAAGGAAAGAAGGGAAGAAAATAAGGGATCACATGGGGTTAGTGCTTAATGACATGAAGAATTTTCGGATCTGTTCTGAGATTATGCGTGTTGTTCTTAGACCTTCAGAATGCAGATTCAATCGGTGAATTACGATTTGTGTTTTCTTCTCTATACTCCTGAGTTTTTCTTAAGCTGATTCACTTTAAAGACTAATTTTTGTTTTCGGATAGTTTAAATAAATTTGCGCATTTATTTTCGTTTCTCTGCTATGCACAAATTTAGGGGGTGAAATAAAAAAAAATAAAAAAAATCCAAAAACATTAGAAAATCAGAAAATAAAAAATATGGTGTTAACGGAATCTGTTTGAGGGAGATGTTTGGGGAAATGAAATTAGCAAATGATAACGGGCAATCTGAATCGGCGTAACATACCTAAGTTGAATCGTCTACGCTCTGTGTTCGATGCGCTGGTAGGCACGAAAGATTTTAAATGGACTTGACTAGGGAAAGTTGAACCTAATGAATTTAAGGACTTGACAAACTTTGACCTAGTTATATCCGTTTAACCTGATGTCACGACGCTCAGATAGGTTGAGTAGGGAGATATACATGGGAATCTACTGGTCACATTAAATAACCCATATCTAGATCTGTGGATTCACTTTTCCTTGATGTGCGGACTCTGTCCTTAATTCCGGTTGGATGGGGCGATTGGTAAATTCCGATAAATTAGGTCTGTAGAATATCATTTTCTTTCTTTGCGTCTGTTGGTCATATGTTGTCTCCTTTGGTTGACTTCCATTCCGACCTGGTACACAACATATGCAACACTATATCTCTACAGGCTATATATATATATATATATATATATATATATATATATATATGTGTGTGTGTGTGTGTGTGTGTGTGTGTAAAATACTTCTTATATGTTAGCCATATGTTGTCTCCTTTGCGTGACTTCTAATCCGACCTGGTACACAACATATGCAACCTTCTTCTTCTCAACCCCTCTGAAGTAGTTAGCAATAGAATTCCGAATCTCTTCTCTCTCTAAATGGTTGTCTGCTCACCCGGTGTAAGGAGTACTCTGGAAGTTCTTGATGGCTGGGGCATATTAGGAAGCGGGTAACATGTTCTAGTACAATTAAAATTGAACACTAAAAGATTGTCTATAGATCTCGCTGCTCAATTTAGGTGGACAACAATATCCTTGGTCGTTGTCAGTTGAATGGACCTTAAGATATAGTATCTAAGGAATTAGGATCAGATATAAATTTTAGGATTCTAAGTTCACCCAGTCTTGTAACAAATAATATGTCCTAAATCTGTCATAATTTTTCGTGTTTAAGTGGACCACAATACCGACGATCGACCAGACAAAGATGTGAACATGAAAGGTACCGACAAGTGGATAAAGGTTGTCTAAAAACTTTGATCCCAAATCACTCTTAAAGTTAGATATCATTTTTATTTTTGTTAAATTTGTCATAGTTTCTTCTAATTTAAATACTATGGGAGAATTAAAATTAAAAATAATGAAAATAAAAAAAATCAAGAAAAAAACAAAAATCAAAGAAAAATCAGAAAAGTTAAAAATCCAAAAATAGTGTTATTTCTGGTTCAGAAAAATCAAAAATCCAAAAATATTTTTGTTTCTATTTTAATTTGTGTGCTAAGTTTTCTTTTAGTTTTTTTTTTTTGTTTTGATAAGTGATTTCAGGTATAGATAAGACTCATGGAGTTTGTGTTGAAGATTTCTGAGCCAAAGCCTCGTCTGTGAGCATCGAAGAATTCGCATTCGAAGGAGCAAGAAATGAAGATTATTCTTTCAAATTCAATCTTTCAACCCTAGAAGCAAGGTGAAACTAAAATTGAAGATTATGTGACGGATTGCATTGAAGCCTCCTCAATCAGTCTGCTGCTATCTTTATACCTGCTAAAGTGATCTAGAAGATTTGTTCTCTCTGATGTTCTCTCTGAAGATTCTCAAGCTGAAAGCGCTATCTTTCAAGAATCAGTACGTCAAGCCTCCTCACCCAATGTGCATTCAATACCAAATTCTAAAGAAAACCTCAAGTGCTCAAGATGAAGTCATTCATTGAGGATTCATATGTTCATCCTGATGTTATGAAGAAATCAAAGGTTAAAGCTGAAGCCAAGCTCTCATTGAAGATTGACAAGAAGAGCCAGCTACTTTTTAGGGGGAGCTTGTTGGGTCAATTAACAAAAGAAAGCTATAATCCAAGGGGAAGATTGTTGGGTCAAAAATATGGTTTATACATTGCTTTTATAGGCAATTTTATTTTTCTGTAATATTTTTGGAGTTTACGGTCATGTTTACGGTTGAGTTTACGGTCGTAAACACCTTACGACCATAAACCCATTTACGGCCCATGTTATCCGGCCCATGTTCTCCAAGTATAAATATAGGTGTTAGAGTGAGGAGTAGTGATTGATGAACCCTATAGAGTTTACGGCCAGAGAGACAGAAGAAGTATTGTATGTTAGTGTGTGTGTGAATCTCTTGTATCCGGATCATCATTCTATTCATTAATACATTGAGATTCATCATCTACTTATTCTCCTTCTCTTCTTATTGTGATCTGGCATCATTCGTTTGATTGGGATTCCGCACCATCAAACGGATCTGATTGATACACAGGCAGATTAGGGACCTTACACATAACAAGTAAGGTAATCATCAAAACCCTTTTTTATATGATTTTCGAATTATATATGCAATATATATGGTTTATTGCTTTGGTATTCAATTGCATGTTCAACTAGTAAAAAACTTAGATCCAAAGCAATTAGGGTTGGATGATCATATAGGATGTATTTATGCTCCAAACCCATCAGTGGTATCAGAGCCTATGATGTTTTTCGGTTGTATTTGATTCATATGTGAATTGTCCAAAGGAGGAGGAAACATATTCGTTAATCTGTTCATCAGACTCGAGGAGTTCAAAGTGGGACTCAATGAGTTGAGCATACTCGATGAGTGTATTAGAATAACTCGACGAGTCGAGCTGTCTAATCCTTGATTTTTCGATTTCAATATCTTTGTTTGATTAGGATAATTACTAAATTTGTTTTAAATATCTTAAAATTGTCTTTTCTGGAAAAGTGAATCAATATCCTTATCAAATTAAGAGATTTGGTCAAATTTTAATATAAAGACAAAGTTATTAGATTAATTTAATTATTTAAAATTTGATATAGTATTTTCGAAAAGTTTTAAAAATATCCCTTTGGTTTCGGAATTTAAAATTTAATTAAAAGTTTAATTTTGAAATCTTAATTTCTAGAACCCTTGTATTTTATAAGTTTAAAATAAATCATTATACTATTATAAGTTTAAAAGTTATATATATATATATATATATATATATATATATATATATATATATATATGTATGTATAAGAAAATCAATCTTACCATTAGTAGGTCTCATTCATATAGTTGGTCTATAAGGGAGAGAGCTCTCTAAGGAAGCGTCCTATAAAATGACCGTCATTTGGTATCTATTCTAACCCACCGCACTCTTGACTAGTGAAGGGTCATTAGCTGAACGGGTAGGACAGGACATTAATCTCTCGTTAATAAGTATAATGATAAATATAAAGTAAATAATGTTTTTATAAATTCCCAATATTAGTCACTTTAGGAAAATGTGAATTTGATGCTAATCCATGAAATTGAACATTGCACTTTGTCAAGTCATTACTATAGCATGTGTGGTTAACTAGCACACTAACTTGAACTAACAAAGGATGGCAATGGGTAGCTCGTAAATTACCATTGATCTATGGAGCGTGGGCGGTTATTCACACCTTGTTTGTGATCCTCGGTATCCCAATCACAAATTTGAAGGGCATAATCGAGATTAAACATGTCATTGAATAGTTCAATGACTCTCAAAATATCTAGGAGTTTCATTTCATTCAAAACCTAATTCATTTAAAAAAAATTTGTTTTCATGGTGGAATTGGTAAATCGTCATTTACCTACCTTCAAATAATTTACAACGTGATTACGGTATCCGTCTTCCAAATTGTGAATTATTGTGTTGGGTCCTAGCCTTAATATTTCATTTTGGGTGTTGAAACATCCCAAAAATACAACCCAAAATTTATTGTTTTAAACATTACTAACAACCATAATGTCAAATGTTATATAATAAAACCATGAACCATATGTCTCAAAATGCCATAGTGAGTGTATCAATTCAATATTGAAGTCAGTATCATATCAAACTATATGAATAAAACTCCCAGGATAAAATTGTAACTATGGTGTGTGCCATGCCATCATCCCGAGCTCTTTCCCTTACTTATGGAATTACCTAAAACCAAAAACTGAAATTGTAAGAAAAAAACTTAGTGAGTTTCCCATAAACTACCACATACCACACAATAATACAAATAACACATATTGGGCCCCACCTACTGCATCGGGCCCCGTCCGGCATCAGACTGTAGTCCGGAATAACTTGGGCCTCGCCCAAAGCATCGGCCCCGCCCGGATCAGATCGATGTCCGGAATGACTTGGGCCCTGCCCGGCATCGGACCGAAGTCCAGAATAACTTGGGTATAACATATCATGAACATATAGCATAATCGCATATTGTATCGGGCTTGCCCGAAATACAACAAAAAACATGCATGAGTCACGAAGACATCAAGCATACATACTATTGTTATCTAAACGGGTCAGCATTGTGGCTGTAGACCCGTTCCTACTAGAAGAGAACCCACCTCGTAACGTTGGCTGCTGAGATGCTAAATCTGAAACTGGCTGACTGCTGCTCCGGAACTCCCCAGCTATAAATTCCATAGACAGTAAATCAAATACTGATAACTGTTCTCAGGGTAAAATGACTAATTTACCCTTGGTGAAAGTCAACCTCCTGGTCAAAGTCAACTTTCAGTTGACCGGACTCGCCAAGTTGGGCCGCCAACTCGCCGAGTCCCTAACACGTTTTCTAATCCTCTACTTGCTTCAACTCATCAAGTTTGGCAACAACTCAACAGGTTCTTCTTCCGAATTAACGTCGAATCTAAGTTCATCCGACTCTCCGAGCTATATGAACAACTCGTCGAATTCTTCTTCATCATATGAACATGTCCAGACTGTGATTCGCTGAGTTGTATGAACAACTCTTCGATTTTGTTCTTGAGGCAAGAAGATTGCCTTGGACTCGCTGAGTCTCCTGCATGCCACTTTTATACAGTTGATTCTAGTCAGTCTCAGTGCATCCAATTCATAGATCTGGGCTTCTAGGACTGGTTTTGCACGTAAAGTTACTTTATGTGCATGCACACAAGAATGGGGCTAAGACACCAAAATCATCCAATACTAAGCACTTAGGGTTTGGAACAAGGCTATATTTGCATAAAGGTAGTTATATTGAGTTCCTAGAGCTCAATAACATCCAGATCTATGGTCTCCATTCAGAGCAGAGCTCAAATCTCGAGTTGAATCATATAAAGCTCCAAAAGAGATATAAACAAGCATAAAATAGGGTTTAATGGAAGAATAAGCAAGGTAATAACTTTATTACCAGAATGTGTAGCAAATGGAAGCTAGATTCTGGATCTCCTTTCTCTTCTATTGGTCTTTTTCCCTCCCTTCTCTTCTATGACTTCCAAGCTAGCACAAAACACTCAAACTCAACAATGGGGGCTAGGGTTTAGAGAAAAATGCTCTAAAGGTGCTGGAGGCTGGGGTGGGAGGCTATAATGACGTTTAAATAGGGTACAATGTTGAGTCATTTTGTTGTAAATGTCGAATCATTGTTTGTTCTATTTCGAATGTATCTATTTACTCAGTTATTTAATGTCGAAGCCTAATGTCTAGACATAGTATTTTTTTTGTACACTCATGTTTCCTATAAATAGGGGATGAGGATAGAAGTAGAGAGGAGAGTCTTTCTACTTATTTTTGGTAATCAGTATTGTATTCGAATTCTCTGTTCAATACAAACTTGCTGATTAATATTTACATTTGGTGTTCATATCTTTCATTGCTCATTCATCTAAATCATGATTGCTCTCTAAATCTCGATTACCATTCACATCAATTGGTATCAGAGAAGGATTCAAACTGCATTGATCTGATTTTCATGTTATGATCATTTGCATTTTGAGTTAAGAGTTCATTCAAAATATTTCCGTGCTTTTGGTTTTGAAAATCTCACTTGATCTTAAAATTTGAAACGATTCTGCATCTGAATTGTTTAGTCGAGTAATTGATTAGCAATTTGTGATCAATTCACAAAGTCATCAAGTTTTTCAAGTTTTTCATCAAAATCCTCGTGTTCAACAATGGAAAACTTTAACATGAATACTATGACCTCATACTCTCATTTTCTTGGTTCATCTACTAAGATCCCAATGTTGATTCCGGAATATTATGATCAATGGGCTGACAGAATGGAAGATTATCTGAATGGGATTGATGAGGAGCTGTGGAACTGTATCAATGGAACTGTTCTACCTCTTGCGAATATTCAAACATTAGGAGTTTATGGAACTTCAAATCAATTCAATGTTCAACTTGATCATATGAAAAAGAATGAGAAGAGATGTATGCGAGAGATAAGAGGTGCATTGCCACCTGTGGCTTACAACTACATTCGTGGTTGTAAAAAAGCTAAAGACATATGGAACACATTGAAGGAGAAATACCAGGGTAGTGAAAAGACAAAGATCAATTTTGTTAAACAATGTCTTGTTGAGCTTAAAGAGTTCAGATGGAGGCTGAGACGATTGAAAATTACTATGATCGTCTGAATGAACTCATTTATCGATGCAGCAGATATGGAATGACAAGGTCTCTTATGGAATTCAACCTTACATTCATTATGGGGCTTCACAAAGAATGGCGAAGTGTGAGCATGATGATAAAGAATCAGCAGAGCTTTGATACTCCAAGTCTGAATGATCTATACAATCAGCCGAAGACACATGAACACGAAGTGGCTAAAATGTTACAAGAGTCGAAATAAAGTTTGGGTGGATCGCTGGCGTTGGTGTCGAAAATGAATGAAGTTGAGTCTGTTGAAAAGGAAAGATCAGATGATGAGGGATTCCTGATGAATTCTAATGATGAGGCTATTGCATTTTACTCAATCAATAGAGTAAAGAAATTTTTTAAGAAGCTATTCAAACCAAAGGGTATGCAA
The DNA here is from genome assembly GCF_051521515.1 of Lactuca serriola. NCBI lineage: Eukaryota > Viridiplantae > Streptophyta > Magnoliopsida > Asterales > Asteraceae > Lactuca > Lactuca serriola. The sequence goes on along the minus strand of NC_136413.1, from coordinate 166,812,683 downwards.
GGAGATGCGAAGAGTGGTTTTGTGAAAGCCGGAGTAAAGACTGGAGGTAAGGAGAAGAAGAAGTATGAGAAGTATGAGAAAGTAGATGAAAAGGTGAAGGAATCGAAGGTAGAGAAAAAGTTGAAACGTGATTCAAGAGTCAATTGTCATTACTGTAATGGAGCTAACCACTTTGCAGTTGACTACATGTTGAGGAAGAAGGATGAAAAGAAATCCAAAGTCAAAGACGAAGCTTACTATGCTAAAAAGCTTGAGAAAGTTCGTGCAAAGGCAAAAGGGCTGTCTTTGGTTGCTAGGGGAGAGAAAGACGAAGATGAAAGTGGAACTTACCAAATCTGGTCATCGAGATCAGATGATGAAGAAACGAGGCACCCTACACATGGTGCGATGTTCGCTAGTTTTGAGGAGAATAGCGAAGAAGAAGAAGAAGAAATCTCTGGACATTGCTTCTTGTCCAAATCAATCGATAAGTCTCCTATGACCACCAAGGTACGCGCTATTCTTGAATCTTTTAATATTCCTCTAATAGCTTATGATGCTGAAATAAATGCTTTCGATGATACTGTTGCTTATTTTGATGTTGTTATTGTGTCTACTAGTACTGAGGCTCAAAATTTAAAAACACAACTAGCTGAGACACGAAGACAGTTAGGCATAAAATGAAGCAGGGTAGATTATCTTGAACTACAATTGAAAAATGTCAACTGTGATAGGGATAGTCAAGATAGAGATGTTAGATTATTGTTAGCTCAACGAAACATCTACTGTAATTCTACTAAGAGACTATATGCGAAGTTTACTGCTTTACATCATTCATCCGAAATAAGCAAAGAACAACATAGAAAATTACTACCTTTTCTTGCTTATGAACGTGAAAAAGTTGATGTCATATCGTATTATTGTGAAGATACTATTGCTCAGTTTGACAAAATACCTGACGATAGATTTGCATATGGTATTGTCAAAATTGATGAATTTCTGAATGCTAATGAATTGGTAGATATTGTAAATGAAAGTTTAACAAAGAATGAACAAATTAAGATTTTAAAGAAAACTGAGACTTCGACTCTTGATTCTCAACTCAATTATGCTGATGTCGATGAAAATTCAGATAATGTGAGTGAAATTAGTGAAATCGAAAAGGAAGAAGAGAATGATTGTTCTCAACTATTTGTAATTAATATAACATCTAAGGTCAAAGGTAAAGAAATTTTAGTTGATTCGATAGTGAAGGTTGACACTGAGAAACCCTCAACTTCGAAACATTTTGACTTTGATGATGTGGAAGTACGAAGTAGCCAAACAGATGACACTGATGATGACGAAGAGAAAGTGAAAACTTCGTGTGAATGTAAGAAAGAGAAGAATGTTTCAACTAAAACATCACCTACACGTGTTGTTGTTAAACAAGTGTATGGTGACACGAAGGAATTCAACAAAGTTCATAATGACAAAGGGGCACACTACTTGGAAACCAACACATTTGTCTATCCGAATTTCACATGCACTGATAAAACGGTTTTTCCAAATCAAGTCTTCGTCACTACTGGAAATGTTGAGAAAATCAAGCCTGAATTCAACAAAATTGTTGAAAATGATAACAAACGATCAACTATCAAAGGTTTCTTTGCAAATCAAAACACGGTATAAAACAATTTAACTCAAAATTCTTATGTTTTTCAACATCAAAAACCACCACAAAAATGGTTGGTTAAACAGGAAAAAGAAAAGAAAGTGTTTGAAAAAGATGTTAAAACAAAATCGGAAGTGAAATTAAATTCTCACGAATTTAAAATGATGGTTGGAAAATTTTCAAGTGAAAACAATGTTTCGAGACGAAAGGTACGAAAGGCCATTTTTTGGCAAGTAGTGTCTAATGAAAAGCCTAATGTTGTTAACACACAGGATTCGAAATCAACAACACCAAAATTTCAAAAAACAAGCAAATCTCAAAACCATTTGGAAGACACATATTTACACAAACCAATGAAAATCGTTGACAAATATCCAATAAATAAAATTGTTTGATCTATTCGAAAATATGATAACATTAGAAAATATGAGACTTCGCATAACTTTGTGAATGATCATAAGTTGCAAAATGTTAGAAAATCAACGAATAATTCACCAATTTCAAATGTCAAAACCCAAACAAATTTTTTTTTCACCAAAACAACCGAACTTTCCTAATCCTTCAATCACAAAACCGACCAAAGTTTCTTACAGAAAAGGAAAATCTGATGTAATTTTGAGCAACAATTGGCTGGAAGGGAAAAGAAAACAATTTCAAACTGGAAAATTTTCAAAACAACAAATCAAGAATGCATTTGAAAAATATGTGAATGAATGTTGTTCTGATAGTTTGTCTTCTCATGGTTCGAATGTTCCAGTACATACATGGAAACCAGTTGTGAAAGTTAAGCAAGTTGCGAAGTCTGAGGTGAAAATCAAGGAAAACCCAAAACTATCGAACAACTTTATTTCAATATCTAGATCTGATGATGTTGATTTAATTCAGAGCGTAAAAGACAAAGTAAAAAACCTGGGTTTTAAATTCTAGAAAATATGTTCAATGCTACTAACGATGGACCCAAAAAGACTTGGGTTCCTAAATTTGTTCATTAAATACAGGTGATATGTGATGAGAAATACAATTCGAAATGGTATATTGACAGTGGTTGCTCTCGTCACATGACTGGAAGAAAGGAGAACATACGAGATTATAGATGCTTGGAAAATGTTGGAGTAGTCAAATTCAGCAACAATCATAAGTTTCAAGTAAAAGGATATGGAAATTTCATGAATGGGCAATTCATAGTAAATCGAGTTGCTTATGTCGAAGGCCTTAAACATAACTTGATTACTGTTTTGCAACTTGTTGTGGGCATTGGAAATCAGGTGGTGCTCAACGAAGAAGGCAACATCATATCAAAAGTGAACACAAATGAAGTGCTTCTCAAGTCAAAAAGATATGGAGACATGTTTACACTCGACATCAAACCGATTGTGGGCAAACCAGCAGTGTGTCTCTTGTCGAAGGCTTCAAATGATATTAGCTGGCTATGGCATCGCAGATTGTCTCACTTGAACTTTCGCAATATTAACAAACTTGTCACTGAAGATTTGGTTCCAGGTTTGCCTGTACTTTAGTTTGATAATGATACTTTATGTGCAGCTTGCGAACAAGGAAAACAACACAGAAAAGGACATCCAATCATTATAGATTCGAATATCGTGGAACCATTGGAACTTCTTCACATCTTCTTATGTGGACCGACAACTATTGAGACACTTAATAAAAAGCGGTACATTTTAGTTGTTGTTGATGATTTTTCTCGATTACATGGGTATTTTTTCTCAGGTTCAAATCTGAGGTTGCTCAAACAATGATTGACTTTATCAAGAAGATTGAGATGAGTCTTAAAAAGAGTGATCGCAAAATCAAAAGCGATAATGGTTCTGAGTTTAAAAATCAAAAGCTAGATTCGTTTCTCACAGCTAAGGGAATTTCGCATAATTTCTTATCACCATATACACCACAACAAAATGGTGTGGTCGAACGGAGGAATAGGTCTCTATGTGAAGTGGCTAGGACTATGCTGACATATGCGAACTTACCTCAATATCTTTGGGCTGAAGTTGTATCAACTGCATGCTTTACTGAGAATCGTTCATTCATTCATCGAAGATTCAATATTACTCCATATGAAATACTTAACAATCAAAAACCTAATGTAAAATTTTTACATGTTTTTGGTTGCAGGTGTTTTATAATGAACTCAACAGATAATCTTTCCAAGTTCGAAGCGAAGGCTGATGAAGGCATATTCTTAGGATATTCGCATAATTATGTTGCATACAGAGTGTTAAACAAGTGAACAAGAAAAGTTGAAGAGACTTTTAACATGACCTTTGATGACTATTTTATTAAGTAGATAGATCACACATTCGAACAGAAACTAATCCTTGCTAATTCAAATAATCAAGTCGAAATTGAAAATACCATTGATTTTGATTATGAATTAATATTTGGTATTCCTGACAGGGCGATCGATGCTGAAATTCATGTTGCTGATAATCAAACGCCAGAATCCTCAAAACACAATGATGAATCTACTAATACATCTGACTCAAGTAGTAGCGAAAGCATGTCTGAAGTTCTTATGGAGGGGGAGCATACGACTGATGAAATCAGTGTTCAAGGTGGGCATGCTTTCGAGGGGAGGAAAGTCATGTACATCAACAAGTTGAGGGGGAGCGTCAAGAGAATAATCAAATTGAGGGGGAGCTTGAAGTTTCAGTTGAGGGGGAGCATGAATTTGATGACAATATTTCAGTTGTTGGAACTGAAAACGAAGAGGTGTATGAAGATGCACCATTAGACTTCAATCCGACATATCCACCAATGGAAAAATGGACAAAAAGTCATCCCAAAGAACAAGTCATAGGGAATCCTCAAGAAGGTGTGTTGACTAGAGCTCAAATTCGTGCCAAAAACGAGGTACTTAATGCGAATCAAAAATTGTGTATGTTTAATGTTTTTATTTCGAAAATAGAGCCAAAGACAGTAAAGAATGTAATGGAACACTCAGATTGGGTTGTTGCCATGCAATTCGAACTTGCTGAATTCGAACGAAACAAGGTTTGGAGACTTATTCCTAAACCTTCTGATGTTTTGATTGTCGGGTTAAAATGGATTTTCAAAAATTAAACCGACAAAGACGGCAATATTGTTCGAAATAAGGCTAGGCTTGTAGTAAAAAGCTATTCGCAACAAGAAGGAATCGACTATGAAGAAACCTTTGCTCTTGTCGCAAGACTCGAGGTAGTTCGAATATTTTTAGCATATGCAGCTCACAAAGATTTCGATGTTTATCAAATGGACGTTAAGTGCGCATTCTTGAATGGAGAACTAGAAGAAACAGTCTATGTTGAACGACCACCGGGCTTCGTAAATAAGGAACATCCTGATCATGTCTACATTTTAGACAAAGAAGTTTATGGATTAAAACAAGCACCAAGAGCATGGTATGCAACTCTTACCAATTTCTTGAAACAGTCAAAGTTTAAGCAAGGATCAGTTGATCCCACACTATTTCGAAAGAAAGTGGGTAATCATCTAATGCTTGTTCAAATCTATGTTGATGATATAATTTTTGGCTCAACTGACCCTGAATTGTCTACTGAATTCGAAAATATTATGAAAAGTCAATTTGAAATGAGCATGACGGGAAAAATAAATAATTTTCTTGGTTTGAATATAAGACAAAATAGGGATGGAATTTTTATCAATCAAGAAAAATACACGAAGGATCTGCTCGTGAAGATTGGAATGACGAACAACACAAAGCTTAGAGTCCCAATGGAAGTGGGAACAAGAATAACTCCTTCGTTAGATGCTCCTGCTGTTGATCTAACACTTTATCGAAGCATGATAGGGTCTTTATTGTACTTAACTGCAAGTAGGCCTAATATTATGTTTTCAGTTTGTAATTGTGCTAGCTACCAAGAAAATCCCATAGAACCCCACTTAACTGCAATGAAAAACATTTTTCGCTATCTTAAGGGGACAATTTCATTAGGGCTCTGGTATCCTATGAAGTCGGGATTCTTCATTCAAGCTTTTTCAGATGCTGACCTAGGGGGATGTACTTTGGATCAAAAAAGTACAAGTGGTGGATGTCAACTATTGGATGGGAAGCTGGGGAGTTGGCAATCGAAGAAGCAAACTTGTGTTGCGATCTCCACTGCTGAAGCTGAATATATTTCGGCTGCTGCCTATACTTCTCAAATTATTTGGATACAAAGTCAACTTCGTGATTATGCTATAAATATGAAAAAGATTCCCTTATACTGTGATTCTCAAAGTGTGATTCGCATTTGTCACAATCCTGTACAACACTCAATGACAAAAGACATTGCTCTTCGATATCACTTTATCAAAGATCATGTAGAGGATGGGAATATCGAAGTACATTTTGTTAAGACCACTGAACAACTTGCTGATATTTTTACTAAACCTCTTGATGAAAAATCATTTGTAAGACTTTTAGCAGGTTTAGGAATGCTGAATGCGAATTCACTCAAGGATGAAAGACGTTTGTCTAGTAATAAAATGTTCATTCAGCGGATCTGAGTCGGAATCATTCAGAAGTTACTGTGCGTTAACAGGCTTCGCGATGCTTCGCGTTCGCATATTGGGTAACTTAACTTTATTTTACTTCTTTTCTTTAAAGCATTGAGATAACACGAAAAACCAAAAATATTTTCATTTGTTTGTAATTTTTTTTTTGAAAAAGACAAAAACAACAAAAAGAAATATCAAAACACAAAAAGATTTTTGTTCTTTTAGATTTGTGTTTTTCAGTATTAGTGGGAGAAAAATTCGAAGAGGCCATGCTTAGGTTTTAATGGGAAGGTATTACTTCTTTGAACTATATACTAGTTAGGATGTCCCTAGAAGCATGCTGCAACATGTCGACCCAAGCGTCATATGACTCTATGTGTGTCAAACAAAAGCCTTAATGAAACTTTCATACGAAAGTTTCTTCCCAATTAGGCTTACACTCGCATAAGTCCAACAAGCTACCTTACTCTTCTCACATAAGTTAAGAGTATTATGTGTGGTCCAAAAATAACAAAGGTACATTCGACCTTACAACCAATCTTTTTCATCACAATATTTCTTAACACGACGCACACATGAAGACACATGTCCATGAGATCAGTTGATCAAAACAATCGTGATTTAGACATGTCATCAATCTGTGTTAATGATCTTATTTCATGAGTCCATGAAGTAAGTAAAACCCAAAATCTTCACCCATTAAGGAATTGACGGGGAACCATGTTCCAGAATTATACGAAACATTTGTTTCTATACCAGATATTTCATATACTCCAAATCATATTCATTTGTATGAGTGGTCCTGATCAAATGATTGAAGCCCACGACGTTTGTTTCCTAACAGGATCCGGCGCGGAATTTTTTTATGGGTATGATTTCCGTGTGAGTATATATCTGAATCCATTGTCGCTTTTCAAAATAATTCAAAGCAATCTTGTTCCTGATCAAAACGATCAAACAAGTAATTTCGGTTACAATTAGTCGATACTTCTCTACAAGTAGTCGATTGTATATCATGGGAACACACGAAAGCAGTTGATTACCTCTCTTGGTAATTAACGAAGTAAACTTTGCCCGGGGTTTCACCGCTTCATGTCAATAAAATTTGACATCACAGAATCCCAAAACTTTTTTTAATTGCTTCTTATCTCATTCGTTTGAATCACATGCACTCACGGAATCCTTGAGGTTCTAAGTATTACCCACTTAGGCTGAACATTTCACAAGTCTGGCATATGACTTCGTTTAACATCCCATAAACGAGAGAGCCTTACCTCGAACACGAAGGGTTTAACTTTAACAGCTCTGATCACGAAGGATTTAAAGCAACCATTGGCCCTAGTTTCAAGGCATTTAATAGGGCATGATCATTACAACGGCTAGTGATTACGTATTTTCAGGAATAGGTAACCTAGTCTATAATTCAACAACGATTCAAATTTGGGGCAATATATAAAAAGGGAATTTTTCACTGATATCTATACGCGATTCATTACTCTCAGATGAACAAAAACCCTAGAATTTCTCTCTCAAGTTATTCCCAATTTTCAACAATGGCAGCCAACCAATCAAACACTGAAGAAATTATCTCATCACCTCTGATGAAAATCAAAAGTACAAAATATCAGCTTGATGCTGTTGTATCGACGTATCCAGAGGAGTTGAAGATGTTAATTGTTGCACTGAAGCGATCACCTTTAGCCACGGTGATGTTTAACACTTTTTCTGTGACAACTCGAAATTTTCATTCGGTCAAACCCTAGCAGTCAATCACTTCATATTATAAGTCAAGTTCACTTTTACTTGTTTTTGGGAAAAATAAGTTCGTTTGATTATTTTAATATTATTTTTAAACGAACGGGTGAAAGCTATTGTTGTCTCGGGTTTTGAATTTTAAAAACCGAAAACAACTCGTGTCTTAGAAGTTCACAGCCAAACATTTATGTTTGGGTTGGAAAAACTTCCAAAAATCATAAATTCATGCATAAGCATGAGTTTACTCCTCTAGTTAATCACTTTTCACTTTTCACCCTAAAAGAGTAAACTCCAAAAGAGTAAACTCAAGAAAACCTCTCAAGTAGCAAACTAGAAACAATTCAAGATCTTCAAACTTGTAAGTGTTCTAGCCATTCTAAGTTGATACAACACTTAATCTAGTGTTTGTGCATATATTCATCCATTCATTTTTGTGCTTTGATTAGATTTCCAAAAACACCAAGAACACCAAGAACACACACTAAGTCTTCTTGGACGTTTAGCTAAATCCAAGCTTCCTTATAGTAAGTACTTCCATATTAACATCAAAGAAAAGTCCCAAGAACACCAAGATCAAGGTGTTCACGGTTTTGGGAGGCTCCCAAAACCATAAACACCATTTATGGTGCAAAGTGGTGCCTTAAGGTACCTAGATGCTTCACCATGCCTTAGGGACTTGCCTAGCTTCATCCTTGATGAGTTTATCACACAAAAAGCACCAAATACTTACATTTTAATGTGTTTACAGATTGGGGATCTCCTAAAACCGTAAACACCCCAAAAAGTGCATAAAAGTCCTATAAAAGTCCAATGGTTATTCCTTAAGCCTAAATCTAACCTAGACTATTGCCATGATTGAGATAAGGACTTGAAAACCCCCAAATACCAAACTTATGGGTTTAAGGTAGTAAACCCAAAGAGAAATGACCATGAGGCCGTAAACTCCTCAAAGGAGTGTAATGATGCCCTAATCTCTTCCAAAGGCCAAACCACTAAGTAGAAATGCTTCAAAGGACTTGCAAAACCTCATAACAACTTATGGTCAAAAGGAGAGGAGTTTATGACTGTAAACTCATTAGGTCAAGGTCATGAAAACCGTAAACTCCAAGGGAGCTTACCCTTGAACCCCAAACACAATAGCAAGGTCCTTTAGCACCTAGGTGCTATCCTTATGACTTGTAGCACTTATATACGGTGTTTTTGTTGGAGAAGGTGTCTAAGTCCATAACGTATTTGGTATATACTTGACCCGACCCGGCATGGTCCATTTGGGTTGCACTTCACCCGAACTATTTATGGATAATTTTATGAGAGTTATACACATATGTTTATTAATATATTATAAGTTATAATATATTAATATGAAGTCATGTTATTTAATTAGTCTTAGTCTTAAATTAATTATGAATTAATTTAGAGATTAAAAGGAAGACTAACTAGATTGTGGGCTATTGGTTTTATATAGTGTGGGCTAACACTCATTTGTTAATGGGTTAGGCTTGTATGGAAGTCCATGGATGATCCATGGAGCTTTTAACCCATGGATCCTTGGAAAAGGAAAGGTCATGGGTTATTAGGGTTTCACCCTAATCATGTACACTATATAAGCATGCTTATGTTGCATGAACTGGCCACTAGTGTGACTAGTGTTACTACAGTATGTGTGTTAGTGTGTGGCCGACTTTATAAGTGTGTATACACTTTCTCAAAGTTTTCCAAGAGTTTGTGGTGATTTGTGATTCCATTTGAGGCATTCACACTATTGGTGCTTGGCCCTCAAACTCCTTAGGAATTGAACTCATCATCAAAAGGTATGTAATCTCATCTAATTCTTTTATGTTTAAAAGTACCCCATGCCATGTTAGATAGGTTATGGACCTTGGAAAAATTATTATTTTGCATGTATTTAGACAAACATAGATCCAAGGTTTATTAGGGTTGCATGCACACTTAGGAACTGTTAGATTGCTCAAAACCCAACAGTGGTATCAAAGCCTAGGCTTGCTTGTTTGATACTTGATGCAAAATAGTGAAAATAGTCGAAATTTTTGCTGTCTGCATGATGGACTCGCCGAGTCCATGGGGGGACTCGCCGAGTCCAAGGCAAAATTCATCCTACTTGCCAACTAGGTTCGTGCACTCGGCGAGTAGAAGGTTCAGAATGCAGATTTTCGACTTTTGCTGCTGGAAATGGACTAGAAACATTACCCTAAACTGTTTTGGTGTTTTAAAACTTGTTTTAGTTGGTGTAATGGTTGTTCTAATCCATTTACAATAGCATATATCAAAATTCCATGATTTTTTATGTGTTCATATAATTCTTGAAATTTTGATGATCATGTTCATGTTCTTATGAATTTAGAAGATGATAGGAATTATTTGCTGAATTGTTTAGAATTAATTCTTGATCATTTATGTGTTTTAATGGAGTCCATAATTTGTCCTCAAGTTATTGATATCCAAAGGTCACTTTTCTTTAACACACACATTTAAACACATAAGTTACATGAAAATGAAGTGTCTTCATTTTATGAACCTTTAATTCATAAGTTATGAAATGAAAAGTTTTGGATAGTTACAAAACTTGCCCTCAAGTTTTGGAATTTGTAAAGTTTCACACACTTTAATAAACTTTAATTCCAACCCTTAGAGTTTTAATAGTTAAAATTCACCCCTTATACTATTTATAACATTAATGGTTAATTATTATATATATGTATAAGAATAAGTCGTTCTACCGTTAGTAGGCCTCATTCACGAAGCCGGTATATAAGGTGGGTATAAGGTTGTTGCCTATAAAATGGCAACTTAATGGGTGTCCACTCTCACGCACCGCTTGCTTGATCGGTGGAGGGTCGTTAGCCGAACGGGTAGGACAATGACTGTAAATTCTCATTAAAAGTATAATGAATATTATAAAGTAACTAAATGTTTTATTTAATTCCCAATCTTAGTTACTTTAGGAAAAATGTGAATTTGGTGCTAGCCCATGGAATTCACACTTTGTACCTTACCAAGTCGTTGGTGGAGCGTGTGTGGTTAACCAGCACACTAACTTGGACTAGTAAGGATCACGAAGGGTGACTTAATGTTTGTCATAGATCAATGGAGCGTGTGTGGTTAACCGGCACATTGATTGGGTGATAATATTAAGGATACCAAGTGAATTGGTATGGTTATTCACACCTTGTTTTGTGATCCTCGGCATCCCAGTCACAAAATTTGAGAGGCCACACTCGAGATTGAAACATGCCATTGAAAAGTTTAATGAATCTCAAAAGATATAGGAATTTCAAATCCAACTAAAACCTAATAAATTATTTCGTTTTTCATGGTGGAAATTGGTGAATCATCATTCCCCTACCTTCAAATATTTTATAGCTTGGATTACGGCATCCCTCTTCCAAATTATAAAATATTGTGTTGGGTCCTAGCCTTAATTTTTCATATTGGGTGTTATATTAAGGACTTTGAATCAACTAACTTGATTTTCTCCCATTATAGATGTCTGGTTCAGACAATTATGATCTTCCCAAATCTCTTGAAGATGGTGTCCCTCAACATCATGCTTCACTTCCACCACCTCCTCCAATTACTCTCCCTCACCCACAAGTTCTTGAAAAGTTTAAAGTCACTCAATCCCTATTGGCAAGCATAGTCTATGTGTGCTCACATCTTGGAGATAAAGTCACATATTGACAAGCCGGGAGAGTTGGGTGTCAAAGTCTCGTGAAAGTTGGATGTTCAATCACTTTCTTAGTAACATAGTGAGTCTCTTTGGGACTACTATGAGGCAGACTATGACATGACCCTTAATGATGTTATCTATTTGCTTGGTGTTGTGGAATCAGCAATGATTTGGAACACCAGTAAAGCAAATTTGATTAAAAGAACAACTTCCCAAATCTTAAATGGACATTGACAATGGTAGCATTGGATATATAGAAAAAGATTTCTCTTCCCAATGGAAAGGGGTCGGCCATAGTCAACTCGGTTGAACAATTGGTAAAGAGAAAGGCTAAGTCTGAGATAGTCTCATGTGCCATTACCAAAGGGTCCATGTGTTTTGTTGCCAAAGGAAGGGGCATTGGTTGCGAAGCTTCCCTATTCACCTGAAAGGTCATAAGGTTGATCAAGTCAAGAGGTTTGACTCTACTTCGGGTAAAGTCCACTGTCTAACTCTATTAAGTTCCTGTTTGGACATTCTTATTACATAATGTGAATGGGCCACATGCTGATGTTTTTAAGAATCAGAGAAAAGATGGGAAGCTTAAAGAAAGTATATGTTGATTCTGATTGCGAAGGTGGGTTTCGATCGCATGGTTCGACAATCAGAATTTTGAGTTGTTGCTTAAGAGTTATTATATATTTCTTATGAATAGATAACAACAAGGTTTTCATGTGGATTGTAAGGATAAGTTTTTCCGCAAAGTTTTAAAATAAAAGAAAAAAAGGCTTTTAATTTTATTTATTTTAAAAATATCCTTACAATGGCATCTGTGGAAAATTGTTGCTTATATGTTTCCAGTAATAGCAATATTGGAAAGTGGATTTGATTCCTTCATTTGTGGTAGTGTCTGAATTTACCGAATGAAGAAAGTTTTTCATCACCCAAGTTTCAATTGGACAGAAACTTGGAATCATACAAGTTGTATTGTATGATGAATGAGAAATTTCATCTTTGAAAATTAAGACTAATTCTTTGATCACATGTATATGTGAGTCAATTGAAGGACTAAGGAATTAGGTACACTGGGTGTGCGCTGGTCAAGGTCCACCACAAAGATTGATTTGTCATGATTTACTAAAGATTAGTAAATATGATTATACTTATGAGGTTAAGTATAATTCTGTAACATTGGAAAGGTTACAATGTATGACAAAACAAATGAGAAGAATCAAATTAGGCAGAAAGATAAAAGTTTCTCAAATCTGAAAGGATGGGAGAGTACTTTAGTATCATGTTTCATGATCATCTTAATGATTATGAAACCATATCACAAATTCGTACTCTAAGGACGTCTTAGTGCATTGTTATGGCTAAGAAGAGAGGTCCTGAATTGTTGGATTGGTTAAGATCGAGAAGATGAGTCATACTTCGTTCCAAAACAATTCTTAGAGTCATACTCCAAGATTGTAACCTTGAGTGACATAAAGGAAGATTTATTAACACTAGTCAAATGTAAGAGTAAAATGTTTTCTACTCTTGTACATTTGAGATTGGTAAGTTGTGATGTCTTGGATGAGACAAAGACCAACTAAGACCAATTGTGTGAAGTGTTAGTCTTGATAAGAATCCGCACCATCCCTTGAATATTTGTTTTGTCAAGGAATGGTTCTTGACTGGGGAAACTTATATGTCAAGGGGACAGTGGGAGCCTTAAAGATTCTAAAAAAGTTTCAAGATTTAATCAAGAGTAAAACCTGTAATTTATCACTAGCACACAACTTAAGATTTGCAACCTATCGTGTTGACATAATTCTTATTTCTGTACCTACTTCAAATAAGTTGAATTTGCATGTGAGTTATCAGAGTTCAACTTGGAAGCATTGGTGGGCCTTGTGCTACCAAGGTGACAAGAAACTAAAATTGAACAAGTTTAATCCATGTAAGGCTGAATTTGTCACTAACCTTATCTTGTGATTATGGTTTTGACAAATTCACATGGATAGGAACTCATACACTATAAAATCTAAGTGTCATAAGGTTTCTCTCTGATTCATGAAAATGATGGTGAGGAAACGCTTTCACTAAATAGATTTTACGTAGATATCAATTGTGTTATTTGCATTTTCAAAAGTCGTTAGTGGAGCGTGTGTGGTTAACCGGCACACTAACATGGACTTGTGAGAAATGGCAAAGGTCTAAGAAATTGAGACTATGATTACGACATCCCTTTTCATAGTTCTTGAAATTGCTTAGACACACATGTGAGCTATCTAAGAAAGGGTGTATGAATCTAAATTTTAGAAGTCCAGCAGATTTCTGGAAATATGTCAGAGCTAGTGGGAGCATAAGTGTTATGCTGATAATCATCATGTTAGTGGGAGCATGATTATTACGTTTAGTGTTGCAAGTTAGCAATGTTAATTATAGAAGACAAAAGTTTCAATTCGTGAAGTTGCAGGGGTTGAAAAGTTGTTTTGCTATAATTAAGGGAGAGGAAATTATACTTCATTTCAATTCTAGAAGCTTAGATTGAGATTTTAATCATCTTCAGTCAAGGACATATATATGAATTTATGTCTGAATGGTTCGACTTAAGGAAATTCTATATATATTGCGTTCTCAAAATTCAATTATGACTACGGCATCCCTCTTCATAGTTAAATTTTTAAAACATGGCAAATAAAAAAATATTGTAGCACAAGACTGGTCTAGTATCATGTCTTTATGTGAGACATCATGAATCGTGTCCCATATGCTTCAGATATAGGATCGATTTCATGTGCTATAATATTCATCTTTTCTAAATTTTCCAAATGCTTAAGGCATTGAGAAGGGAAAAGTCTAGAACTGGATATGACTAAAGTGATTAAGCAATTGTCGAGGACAAATCTGAGGTTCGCCAAAGATTGGTTGCTCAGGGACAGTTGGAAGTATGATGTAAGTTGTCGGAAAGGACCATATTGACATATTCTGAAAAGAAGTAACTCTTGTTCGGAAGTGATAGTCAAAATGGGACTATGGAAATGTTTCCATAGGTGGAGGTTATTCACTCTATGTAAGATTAGAAAACCTTAATGCAAGAAGGATGTTCAAAGCAATGTACTTTGAATATGAGACTTCCGTTCCATAGTAGTTGACCTTCTTTGGAATACTCTGTAATGACTGGTGACAAGGTTTTGGTGACTTTGCGCATAATCATTACAAGAGGAACATTGCATAAAAGTTTAAAATCTAACAGACTTTTTGGTAAATGATAGGAATCGGGGATCCTCACATTTACAATAAGGATTTGGGATTGTGAAATGAGTATCAATGGAATCATGTTCAATCGATCTATATCACAATGTAAGGATCATAGACAAACATAGTGTGCATACTTGGAGTATGGCATAGCTATTGTTTAGAAAAACAAAGTGTACATGCTAGGAGCATGGGACGACTGTTGTTTTTTATTCAAGTCTTAAGTTGATTGTTTGAAACATTATACAATGAATAATGTGTAATCAATATGGTGATAAATAAAAGGTGGTTCTATTTATATTCAAAAGGGTTCTGAGACCATATTGGATTCGATTATTATTTGTGTTTCAATTTGCATGTTTTGACTTCCAAAATAGCTAGGTTATTCTTTCCGAATGACTAAGTTATTTAAACACTCCACAGTCGTTCATATGTTGGAAGTAGGCATGAATCAAGACTGTCATGAATCGAGTTTGTAGATGGCTAAATGGGTTTAGTCATAGCAATGGTTGCTACAACATTCATGAGTGCTCATAAGTTATGAGTATTGGAATAAACCCACGCTCACTTGTATCACTTCATGGAATTTATCTCGAGTGATCGTGAGATGGTAATATCATATAAATCTTCAAACCTAGAGACATGAGTTGTTACCTATGAGTTGGTTGTGCATTGATTGCACGTAAACGCATCAGTAACTTGATGTTATAAAACGTGCCTTTGTGTACAATTCAACAAGTAGTAGAACAAGCATATGAGTCGAAGTTTATCTGTTCCTTCTAGAAATAGAAGCGATATCTGGGCCCCTCGATGATTTTGTTGTGACCTATGTACCGGCCGGTCAGAACTAAATTGATGTATTCGATTAAGTTCTTTGTCAAACAAATCGAAAATCAGGAAACAAACTGCTGGACAATAAGTATGACGTTGTTCCATGTATTTGTCCGGCTGATATCATGAGAACAGAGGATTATATGATCACTTATCTAAAATGGCGCTTCATAGTTCAACAGAGTTTTCGAGAGCTACGATTGCTGGTTGGTTCCTGAAGTAACATACGCAAATATAGTTATTAGAATTATCCAAGTGGGAATCTGTTGGATAAGGTGTGTAAGTCCATAACTTATTTGGTATATACTTGACCCGACCCGGCATGGTCCATTTGGGTTGCACTTCACCCGAACTATTTATGGATAATTTTATGAGAGTTATACACATATGTTTATTAATATATTATAAGTTATAATATATTAATATGAAGTCATTTTATTTAATTAGTCTTAGTCTTAAATTAATTATGAATTAATTTAGAGATTAAAAGGAAGACTAATTAGATTCTGGGCTATTGGTTTTATATAGTGTGGGCTAACACTCATTTGTTAATGGGTTAGGCTTGTATGGAAGTCCATGGATGACCCACGGAGCTTTTAACCCATGGATCCTTGGAAAAGGAAAGGTCATGGGTTATTAGGGTTTCACCCTAATCATGTACACTATATAAGCATGCTTATGTTGCATGAACTGGCCACTAGTGTGACTAGTGTTACTACAGTATGTGTGTTAGTGTGTGGCCGACTTTATAAGTGTGTATACACTTTCTCAAAGTTTTCCAAGAGTTTGTGGTGATTTGTGATTCCATTTGAGGCATTCACACTATTGGTGCTTGGCCCTCAAACTCCTTAGGAATTGAACTCATCATCAAAAGGTATGTAATCTCATCTAATTCTTTTATGTTTAAAAGTACCCCATGCCATGTTAGATAGGTTATGGACCTTGGAAAAATTATTATTTTGCATGTATTTCGACAAACATAGATCGAAGGTTTATTAGGGTTGCATGCACACTTAGGAAGTGGTAGATTGCTCGAAACCCAACAGTTTTACATGCCTTATGATGTCTTAACTTTGTCAATTAGTGGTTTAAAGTCTAATTGGATACATGTATGTGTGATTATATGTTAACTAGGATCATTGAGTGTGAACAAGTCTTCACTTGTCACCTAGCTATCCTACATCATTCAGTTCATCCAAACCACCATCTACAGGTGAATTCACACCCCTTAATCAATGTTTTAAATAATTTTAAATGCTTTAAATGGGGGGGGGGGGGGGAATACAGGTAGAAAACAACACGTTATTAAATCAATCATATGTATTTATAACCATGTTTTCATTCAGCAGATTTCACATACTACAAAATGTGATGCATGAAATGGTTTTATATCTTAAAAATATATTGATAGCAAAAGTATTACGTTTGAAATGTTTATTAAAATGACAACAAGTCATTGTTAATTATTGTTCAAAACTCTTAGATGTCTTACAAAACCATTTTTACCTTCTTGAACAAAACTATATCTATAGACTTATGTTCCTTTATATGTATTGATGTTATAGTTTTCATCCTTCATTTAGTTTCCCACACTCTTGTGTAGCAAGGGTGTATAAACCTGTTTGGACAATAAACTACCTTCCAGTTAAGTATTATAGGGATAGTTAGGAGATACATAACATTATTCCTATAACAAGGAATTACATCAGACTCAGTTCATTCATTAGTCTATACTATACATTACATGTTACATGAATACGCTTACATGAATACGCTTACATGAATACACTTACATAGATACGCTTACATGAATACGCTTACATGAATACACTTACATGAATACGCTTACGTGAATACCATACATGAGTACCTTTATGTAGATACATTTTCCTGTATACATTTACACGGATACTTGTACCTCGATTCACTAGGATGATTTATTAGTACCTTCTGTGTAAATTGTCCTGCCTATCCAAGTTCAACGGGATATCTAGATGGGACTAACCATTCTGAAACCCACCTGTTAGCACCAGTGGTTGATGAACATCTACGGATGCCTACGATTATTACATATATTAGGAGTACCTTTACGAGACTAACCATTTCTTGGGCCTACTGTTCGCTACAGAGGTTGATGAACATCTACGGATACTTACGGTTAATACCTATATTAGGAGTACCTTTACGGGTCTAACCCTTCCTCCCACCTGCTGTAGCTACAGAGGAAAATTGAACAATCTACGGATGTTCAAAGGTTATACATTTCGCAAATCGCGATGTCTTGTTAACCCTAATACAAAAGGATAACACCTACACGATTATATTTTTCCTATTACTTTATTTTGTGATACATTCACATAAATGATGAGTTAGACTAAGTACTGTTTGTAATATTCAAAAAGAAGGAAAAACTATCTTTATCATAGCAAAACATTCGGGTCTTAGTAGAAGACTACATTTCACACTAGTAGGAAATATGGGATTTTCTTGGGTTTTTCATACTTATATCAACTGTTTCATTTAAAGATTTACATGGCATTCATAACAGCTTTCCAAAACAATACAATGACACTTAAATACATATGAATTCACTAGCTTTAGGCTGATACTCGCTCTCAAAATAACTTGTATTCTGTAAGTCCCCAAAATTGCTTGTGTAACAATCAGATCCAATTGATGGTGCGGAATCCAATCAATTGGATGATGTCAGATCAAATATAGAAGAGAAGGAGAAGAAGAATTTAGATGAATCTATGATGTATTGAATGAATATGATTGATGCTCCTTACAATAGATCCACACACACACCGTTCTTTTCACTAACTTTCTCTCTACAAGATGCTCTCTTCTAACCTTCTTTTTTTCCAACCGTACACTCACATGTACTCCTCTATTTATATGGACCTCCAGCCATACACATGTGTATAGCCGCACACCCTGTGTTCGGCCATACACACAAACCGCAAACACATAGAACATTACATAAAAATATATTTTCCTAGAAAAGCAAAGTATAAACCATATTTTTTTAATCCAAGCATGCACACATCTATATCATATAAATGTCAGGTACACCTTGGGAAAACACACACATACGTCACTGACGTCTCTGTACAACAGACACAGACACACTCTATTTATAGGACCACCAGCCACACACGTGTGTACAACCGCACACATGTGTACAGCCACACACGCGTGTATGGCTGCACACAGAGCGTGCAGCCGCACACACGTGTATAGCCGCACACAGAGTGTTCAGCCGCACACGCGTGTATGGCCGTACACACTCGCTAACATACTACAACCAACATAACAAACCCCAAGACCCTACCAAGACCTATACAAGATGAATGCCTAGCTCAAACCACAAAATTATGACCTAACAATCTCCCCCTTGGTTTGAGCTAGCATGGACTCAGGTCTTCTTCGATCAGAAGCACGTCAGACTTATACAGATAGATGCCTAGCCGAAACCAACAAATTTTGACCTAACAGTCTACCCCTTGTTTTGTGGCTAGCATAGACTCATTCTTTCTAATCGGCATCACCAAGGTGTGTATGTATCGCTTCCTGAATTGCAGAAGATCCTTAGCATCCAACAAGACAAATAACGCAATCGCTATCTTGAAACTTGATCACTACAGTGGCGTAAGGCTCTTCGACTGTGGCCTTGAACTTGTCACCAAATTCTACAATAAGTTTGTTCTTCAAGTCAGAGTAGCCTGCTGATAGCGCACCAAGATTTAGCTGGAGATCGGAGATCTATTTAGACTTCTGAAGGTTTTCTTCTTCAAGCTCGGAAACTCGAATATCGAGGTTTCCGATCAGAACGTCTTTCTCGATGATCTTCTGTTTAAGAGTAGTGATCTCCTCCTTGAGCTTTGAGATAGATGGGCCTACTCCCCCTGAACTTCCTTCACCTATTGATATTTATTTGCCACGAGGTAAAGGATCTGAATCTTGTTGAGTAATAAACCTGGCAAGCCTTAAAGAGGCAACATCATGCGCAGGTTGTGGAGGAGAAGAACCCCCAGGAGCAGAAGAACTCCCGACTTCAAACGAAGATCTATCATTACTTGGTCCTTTTAGGGTCAGTTGAGTTGGTGTAGCAGCTTTGGAGGGTTGTTGGACTGGTGGTGCTTGTTCTTGGATAAGATCTCCCTGCCTCTGATCAAGTCATCTTCTTTTCACAGGAGGCTGGGAGGTTTGTGTCAGTATCTGATCACTCATCAAATGGCAATGAAGTTGGAATAGCAAATGGAAGGGGAGGAATCCTTGAAGTTGTATCCATATCGGTTGAAAGGTGTCAGCCATCTGATTAAAAGTTCGAGACGTCACTTTGAGAACACCACTAACTCCTTTTGTCAATGATCAAGCAGCAATAGAATAAGAAGATGAAAAGAAATCGAGCTTGCAGACGTTTATATCAGAAAAACGTCAGGTACAACTCGATGGAACACTCTGTAAACACTATTGCATCGAGGTCTTCACTGCTTAACCATATATCATTATCCGTAGTCTATATGCCGATCTATGAGACACTCAACAAGCTATACTTTAACTCAGCAGCGTAGATGACGTTCTCAAAACTCAGCACTCCATTTACAACTATTCCTTTTTGAGTGATCTTCCCTCCATCTCCTCCCGTGAAAGAAACATAGCCCCCATTAAAATTCTGAATGACGTGCAGTTGGGAGATGTCTCCTGTCAATGTGCCAGGAACAACCGTTGTCGACGTACCAAGGTTTGACGACATTCCTCCGCAGCTGTTCCTACACAATGAGCGGGATTATTTAGATTTGGGGACCCAGGTCATTACAAGCCTGGGTCCCAACTGCACGCTCAACCGCACACTCTAGCCGCACACTCTAATCGCACACTCTAACTACACACTCTAACCGCACACTTTCAAACTCTAACCGCACACCTTCAAATTTCCAACCGCACACCTTCAAACTTCCAACCGCACACCTTCAAATTTATAACCGCACACCTTCAAATTTCCAATCGCACACCTTCAAAATTGACACTGAATTGGCTCTGATACCAATTGTAAAATATGGTTTATACTTTGCTTTTCTAGGAAAATATATTTTTATGTAATGTTGTATGTGTTTGCGGTTTGTGTGTACGGCCGTACACGTGTGTACGGCCGCACACCCTATGTACGACCGTATATAGGGTGTGCGGCTGTACACATGTGTGTGGCTGGAGTTCTATATCAATACATGTAATGGGTAGATGAGTGTATGGTTGGAAAAGAAGAGAGAAGGCTAGAAAAGAGAGAGAAAGTTAGAGAGAAGAAGAAGTGTGTGTGTGAGAGAATCTATTGTAAGGAGTATAATTCATATCGAATACATCATAGATTCATCATCTTCTTCTTCTCATTCTCTTCTATATTGATCTGACATCATCCAATTGATTGGGATTCCGCACCATCAATTGGATCTGATTGATACACAAGCAATTTTGGGGACTTACAATTGGTATCAGAGCTTGGTGTATCAATCAATTTTTTCAGATCTGGAGCTTATTTGATCTTATTTTGAAAAGAGAATAGCGTTTTTGTATAGATCTCGCAAAAATAAGGGGGGTTACTTCTTTGTATTTTTCATAAAAACGAGTTTTTGATCGAGTTTTAGAGCAAAAAAGGGTGAAAAACGTCATTTTTTTCGTGAATCTGTTGAAGGTGTGCGGCCCAGTTGAAGGAGTGCTGCTGGTTGAAGGTGTGCGGCTCAGCAACCTCGGTGTGCGGCTCAGGAGTATACGACTCGGTGTGTGCGGCTCATCAGCCTCGGTGTGCGGCTCAGTTTGTGCGGTCTCGTGTACGGTCCAGCTCCTTCGCCTCGGTCTCGCATCTGGTTCAAGGCTCAGCAGCATCGGTCTCGGCTCCGCGGCTTCGTCCTCGCTTCGCAGCTCTAGTCCTCGCTTAGCAGGCTTCGCATAAAAAAGGAAACGGGTTTGAAGGTGCCGGGGATCGAACCCGGGACCTCTAGTTGAGCAACGCACCGCCTTACCAACTCGTCTAGAAGGGTTCTTGATTCCTAAATCCGAAATTTAGAATATAACTTATCGTTTTCGCATATAATTTCACAAATTGACATTTTCAACCCCAAAAGTTCAAAATTTTATTTTTAAAATCATTTTTCAACCCAAAAATTTTAGTTTTTAAATTTTAACTTTTATTTTTCATTTTTTACTTTAAATATTGACTTTGACTTTTAAAAGTTGACCTTTGACTTTAAATTTTGACTTTCTCGTTTGACTTTTACTTTTTCAAATTTGGCTTTTCGGTTTGACTTTTAAGTTTGACTTTTCAAGTTTGACTTTTAAGTTTGACTTTGAGTTTGATATTTTAAATTTGACTTTTAAAGTTGACTTTCTTGGTTTTTAAGTCAAAGGGCAATTAAAAAAAATAATAGTAATAATAAAAAAAATTAAAAAATATATATAAAAAATAATAATAATAATAAATAAAAATGAGTTCCACATCAATTCCGGTAAATGAAGTTTTATGTACTCCATCTTGTAAAGCCACAATTAAATTTCTTCGTGAACAAATTGATTTGCTAAAAAGGGAAAATGAGGACCTTAAATATGAAGGCTATACCCTAAGGAAAGGTCAGAAACCGTTAAAAGCACAACTAGAAGCAAAAACCAAAGACTTTAGGAAGCTTTAGGAACAGTACAACAACAAGTGTGAAAATTACGCTCACATTAAATGCAAACTTGCTGCTGTAACTGAAGAACTTGATGCTTTGAAAATAAAATGTGGAAAAACAGACGTTAGTTTCAAAAGTTATACTGCATCAACTAAGACAGTCGAGTCCTTAGTAGAAAACCAATTGAGTTTTAAAGATAATCAAACCAAGGGTCTAGGGTATCACAGTGTGCCACCTCCTTTTAATCACAATTATAACCCACCCTTTGAGAGCAATGAGGAGGAAATGCCAGCTAAGTATGGCCAATCCCCTGCTCCAGATTCACTTAAGACTGAACAATCAGGGCCAACTGAGGGTGCTGAGCTGAACGATACTAATGCTTCTACTTTATGTGCAAGTAAAATAGTAGAGGATGAGAACAAGGAGAACACCATTGAACAAACCAACATCTCCTTGAACTCTGAATCTGTTGCTTCGAACTCAACTGCTTCTGATCAACCTGCCGTTGAGAAATACCGGCCACTAATTCCAACGCAACAGAGTTCTTGTTGCAAGTGTGCATGTGGGAACAACAAGAGACAAGGCATGGACACGCCACCAAGGGTAGGAAGAAACAACTCCACAGTGAAGAAAAAGATATGCTTTCACTGTGGAACACCTGGATACATTGCCAAAAATTGTCCAAATCGCGCATACGTTCCCTACTACGCACAAGGCTGGCAAAACTCGCAAAGAGGGAGGTTTTCTAAAAGAAACCCCTCGAGATCACGATTAGACATTGACGACTGGAATGCCAAGAAGGCCAAGAATTCAACGCAGAAGGCCAAGAATCTAAATCCCAAGGGTAAGAAGGGAATGTCGGCCAAGGAGCCCAATCCAAGAGATGCTCCCGTGAAGCCAAAATCAAAATCATCTCAACGGCCGACATCAAGTTCAAAAGCAAGTACTGAGCCACCCATCGGATCAAAAAAGAAATGGGTTAAACCCAACTACAATTGGGTTCCAAAGGCTCAATCTCCCAAATCAACTAACGATTCTAATATTTCTATGTCTTCTGTTTATGATAAATTGGACATGTCATAGGAGAAAGTATCGTGTGTCGATGACAAAGGTCGACCCAGTTTCAAAATGGACTGGGTTCCAAAGACCAATTGATCCGGCTCTGCGTCGAAGCAGCTATGGAGGCATATCATCAGACTTCGGTTTGTTGGTGGTAGCTGTTCCAGGCACATGATAGGAGACAGCTCTCAACTGTACAGTACTCAGAACATTATTTGAGAGTATGTGTCTTTGGCGGCAAAGGAAGAAAGGAAGAGATCACAAACGGCATTTGTGCTTAACAACATGAAGAATTTTCGGATCTATTCTGAGTTTACGCGTGCTGTTATCAGACCTTCTGGATGCAAATTCAATCGGTGACTTACGGTTTGCGTTTTCTTCTCTATACTCCTGAGTTTTTCTTAACCTGATTCGCTTTAAAGACTAATTTTTGTTTTAGGATAGTTTGCGCATTTACTTTCGTTTCTCTCTTATGCACAAATTTAGGGGGAGAAATAAAAACAAAACAAAAATTAGAAAATTTTAAAAATCCAAAAACATTAGAAAATCAGATAATCAAAAAAAAATTGCTGGTTATGAAATGTGTTGCTTGAGGGAGATGTTCTGAGAAGTGATACGATAAAGTGATAACAGGCAACCTGAGTCTGCGTAACGTACCCGAAGTTGAAGGGTTTATGCTCTGGTTTGATGCGTCGGTAGGCACGAATTTTTTTTAAATGGACTTGACTAGGGAGAGTTGAACTTAGGAAATTTATAGACTTGACAAATCTTGACCTAGTTAGATCCGTCCAGCCTGACAATACGACGCTTGGATAGGTTGAGCAGGGAGATATATATGGGAATCTACTCGTCACATTAAATGAACTCGTACTTGGAACCGTGGTTTAACTTTTCCTCGATGTGCGGATTCTGTCGTTAATTCCGGTTGGATGGGGCGACTGGTAAATTCCGATAAATTAGGTCTGTAGAATATCATTTTCTTTCTTTCCGTCTGTTAGTCATATGTTGTCTCCTTAGCGTGACTTTCAATCTGACCTGGTACACAACATATGCAACTCTATTTCTCTGCAGGTTATATATGTGAAAGACTTCTTATCTGTTAGCCATATGTTGTCTCCTCTGCGCGAATTCTAATCCGACCTGGTACACAGCATATGCAACCTTCTACTTCTCAACCCCTCTGAAGAAATAAATAATAAGTAATAGAATTCTGAATCTATCCTCTCTCTGAATGGTTGTCTGCTCACCCGGTGTAAGGAGTACTCTCGAAGTTCTTGATGCCTGGGGCATATCAGGAAGCGGGAAACACGTTCTAGTACACTTAAAATTGAACACATACAGATTGTCTATAGATCTCGCTGCTCAATTTAGGTGGACAACAATATCCCTGGTCGTCGTCAGCTGAATGGTCCTTAAGATATAGTATCTAGAAACTTAGGATCAGATATAATATCTAGTAACTCATGATCACATTGTCTTGTCACTTATAGTATGTCCTAATTTTGTCACAATTTTTTGTGTTAAAGTGGACAACAATACCGGCGATCGACCAGACACAGACGTGAAGATAGAAGGTACCGACAAGCGGATAAAGGTTGTCTAAAAACTTTGATCCCAAATCATTCTTAAAGTTAGATATCATTTTATTTTTGTAAATTTGTTCATAGTTTTCCTTTATGCACAAATTTTAGGAGGAAAATTAAAATAATTCAAAAATCAAACAAAAATCAGAAAATTAAAAATCCAAAAATAGTGTTATTTCTTGTTCAGAAAATCCAAAAATATTTTTGTTTCTATTTTTTATTTTTCCAGAAAATATCAAAAATCCAAAAAATATTTTTTTTTTGTGCTAATTTTTCTTTTAGTTTTGTTTTGTCTTGAAAAGTGATTTCATGCATAGATGAGACTCGTGGAGACTGTATTGAAGATCTTCTGAGCCAAGGCTTCATTCGTGACCATCGAAGAATTCACATTCGAAGGAGCAAGAAATGAAGATTATTCTTTCAACATTTAATCTGTCAACCCCAGAAGCATGGTGAAGCTGTACTTGAAGATTAAGTGACGGATTGCATTGAAGCTTCCTCAATCAGTCTGCTGCTATCTTAAACCTGCTGAAGTGATCCAGTAGATTATTTCTCTTCGTTGTTCTCTCTGAAGATTCTCAAGCTGAAAGCGCTATCTTTCAAGAATCTCTACAAGAAGCCTCCTCACCCAATGTGCGTTCAATGTCAAATTCTGCAGAAATCCCAACTGCTCAAGATGAAGTCATTTATTGAAGATTCATATGTTCATCTTGATGCTGTGAAGCAATTTGAAGATTAATGCTGAAGCCAAGCTCCAAATGAAGATTAACAAGAAAAAGCCAGCTACTTTTTAGGGGGAGTTTGTTGGGCCAATTAGAAAAGAAAGCTATAAACCAAGGGGGAGATTGTTGGGTCAAAAATATGGTTTATACTTTGCTTTTCTAGGAAAATATATTTTTATGTAATGTTGTATGTGTTTGCGGTTTGTGTGTACGGCCGCACACCCTGTGTACGGCCGTACACAGTGTGTGTGGCTGTATACATGTGTATGGCTGGAGGTCCATATAAATAGAGAAGTCCACGTGGGAGTGTACGGTTACAAGAAGAGAGAAAAAGAAAAGAGAGAGAAAGTTAGAGAGAAGAAGTGTGTGTGTGAGAGAGAATCTATTGTAAGGAGCATAATTCATATTGAATACATCATAGATTCATCATCTTCTTCTTCTCATTCTCTTCTATATTGATCTGATATCATCCAATTGATTGGGATTCCACACCATCAATTGGATTTGATTGATACACAAGCAATTTTGGGGACTTACAAATCCTCAGGTCACCAGTTAGACAGGTACGATGGCTAGGCTTTGAGAAGACGGAGCATAGACAAGACTCGTCTTATTTTGATTATTCATTTTATTGTTGTAGATTATGAAACAACACACATGTATTAAAACTGTACTTTTAATGCAATGGATGATGTTGTTGCTTGTTTACTACTTTACACTGTTATGATACTTCACATGACGTCCTCCACCTCGGAACGTTTCCTCTGTTCTTGGTTTTGGGGTGCGACATTTTCTGTGCCGATGACCCGGTAATCATTGGCGGCTTCCACAACGTCATTCAATAAGGCAACAGACATCATCTCTTTCAAATTGGTGAATAATAAAAGGGTTCGATTGACAAAGTCGATGTTCATTCTTTTCTTGGAGATTCCTAACTCAACACCCTTCTTTAAACCTAACAATGCACAGATTGTTCATATGTTCAATGAGATGGGGCATCAACCACCGCTGGACAAAATCGGTGATTTCAAAAAGTCAGGCTTGCCTTGTATGTGGAATTTTCTCTTTGGAATTTTCCTCAGATGTTTAATAGGTAGAAGTTTAGGTCTCGATAGAGGCATGATGGAAGTATACGCTATGGTCATGGGGTTATACTATGATCTAAGTGTTGATTATGGGACTCAATTATGGAAGGAATTTATTAAGAGTCTTGAAAATACTTGAAAAGGGGATTTCATGTGCTCGTTATTAGAGCCTGATTCTTCAAAAGGTTTATGAAAAAAAAGGCATACAAGTTTCTGAGGGTGCAAAGGTTGCAAAATTTACCAAGTATCAATGTCCTAAGGTTGTGTAGGATGATGAAAATATCTTTACGAAGATTGCGGGAATTCCTGATGCAATGCTTCGCAAAGTACATCCTACTCATAAAGTGCTCATCCGATATATGAAGTCTATCAATCCAAATGTTCAAACTGTAGTTTTGTTAAATGTTGAAGGTGAGTCTTC
Source organism: Lactuca serriola (assembly GCF_051521515.1). NCBI lineage: Eukaryota > Viridiplantae > Streptophyta > Magnoliopsida > Asterales > Asteraceae > Lactuca > Lactuca serriola. The sequence goes on along the minus strand of NC_136413.1, from coordinate 166,785,525 downwards.
CAAGCCAGCGAAGAAGTCAAAGATTGAAGAGAAAAGAAAAACTGAGTTACCTACATCTTCGGTACGGAAAGACATTCAGAAGATTATTGGAGCTGACAAGCCTGCGAAGGAGCTTATGCCTTCAAAATCAGGTGTTTTAAAGAAGCTTTGCAAATTGTCACACAAGCGAACTTTCTCTAATGATTCTCCAAATATTCGCAAAACACTAGTGAGTAGTAAGGGAGTTGTTATCAGAGAAATTCCTACATCTGCTTCTCCACTGTTCAAGAAAAAGCGAGCTCATGATGTTGCGAAGCACATCATTGAGAAACTGTATAAGAAAAGGAAGCTTGTTGTTCGACATGACTCTTTAGAAGATGAAGTTACTCCAGAAACTCCGATTGTTTCGACTTCAAAAATAGTAACAGCTTCACTTCTCACCTCAACTATCACTTCGCTTGTTTCTACCACAATCACACTTCCACTCGAAGTAGTCACTACCGAATCATTTCATGAGGAGGTACCTACTTTTGATATGATTGTCAACGTATTTGATATGGGGGCATCTATTACGAGTGTCGAAACATCAATACCTATTATTTTGTCCACTTCATTACCTATCTCATCTGAAAGCTTAACCACTTCGTTACCACCATTTCTCATACCAAACACATATGTTACAACTTCACCTATATTTGATCATGTTTTGAAATATCCTATCTCGACTTTATTTCCATCTCAATCCCCTGAGGATCCTCAACCAATAACTTCTGAAGCTCATTCCGATGATGAAACCGAAGGAGGTGGTTTCGGAGGAAAATTTGAAGAACTTCATTTTGATTCAGAGGAGGAGGACATACCTGACCACATGCTTATGTCGGGTAAACAATTCAAAATACTGAATTGAAAGTTAAATACCATCCTTCAATCACAAGTTGACTCTAGTGCGAAGCATTCACTTTCTGGTATGGAGGTTGATGCGATGACAAAAGCAGCTGAAAGAAGACTGCTTGAGAAGATAGATGGTAACTATCAAAACAATGAGCTTCGGCTTAAAGCTCAAGGGAAAAACTTTGATGGTGCCTTACGAGAACTGAAAATTGTCACAAAAGAACGTCATGTTCTTTTTGTTAAAGATGCCAAGAATGTAAGGGGGGATGTGAACTTGAAAGTCGAAGAATTAAAGCAAGAGATTGCAAAAGAGCTTCAACAGATTACTTCGCAAAATTCGATAGTGCAACAACGTGTTGATACCGTGGCTGACGCAGTCACAAAATTTGTTAAAGACTATCTATCCACTATGTCAACTATCGAAGCTAAGAGCAAAGATGACAATGAGCAGTTCGCTAAGCTTGTTGAGTTATTAGCTGAACTAAAGGTAATTGTATTGAAACCTAATTCTCTGACAAATTTATATCCAGAATTCCTAAAGTTGAAAGTGAATTCATTGGAGCAGGCCATTCAGAAGGCATTGGCTGCTATAACAAATTTTACTTCTCTTTTGCCAAAGAATGCCCTACCTGCTTTCACAGGGGTGCAAGGGGGAGAAGTAAAAGGAAGTAAAGGGGAGGATGCAAAAGTTTTTGGAAAATTGTATTCGACTCAACTAAAAAAGATATTACCTTTGAAGACCAACCTAATTTCTTCAACAATAGTAACAACAAAACCAATTAGAAAATTAATTCCTAAAGGAACTAAAATTGGTTCAGCAGATAAAGGAAGTTCAAGTGCGAAGCCTGATACTTCAAATACTGGGAAAGGAAAAGGTATTGCTCATGAAAAGTCGAAGAAGGAGAAGAAAGCTGAAATTGATGTAGAGATAGAAAAACAGAGGCATATTCAAAGCATTCTAAGGCTATGAGAAAATGACCCACCAACAATGAACAAAGGAGATCCTGCAAAGTTATACTCATTTGAATCAATTGAATCCAGAGTTTTGGGGAACCACATGTATGCATTTGAGAAAAAGCCAAGGAAAAGCAATACCACTTCGAACTCAGACATGTGCCAACTAGATTTTCCAATTAATGAAATGATGTTTATCACTGCACAGTATAAGGTCAGTGAAAGATTCAAAGATCCTGATGAGTACACATATTTGAAAATTCGGTTTCGTGCTGTACTTCGGAAAGATGAAGATGAAGTTTGGTCCTTGATAAAGATAAAAAGAGTGATGGCAATCAAGAAATATGTAATGTTCGAGAATCTGCTGCTGAACTTTCAACACTTTGTGGTTCGAGCACACAATAAACCATTTGATTTTACAATAGCCGACTTTCATTTGATGAATCTCAATGATCTCATTCAAGTGGCCCTAATTTTGAAGGATATGGAAGTAACCCAACTAAAGGAAACTGATGTAGATGTGTTCAGACTTGGTTAAGGGCATCTCAAGATATTCATAGATAATTACTATCATTGCTTGGCCTTAACAGATGAAGAGATTGATTTAGGTCTTGGAAGAAAGGTTAATGTTGTTATGGAACCTACGAAGCCTCAACCGGAGTTGTTGAAATATGTTGATGGTGAAATTTGTCTCAAACCATTTGGCATGGTATTCGCAGGGAAAGATACAAGGGGAAAGGCAAAAAGATTCTTGTTTCAAGTTGCAATATACAAACTTTATTGTTCATATGAATAACTACACCAAGAACAATGATGGAGAAAAGAAGGAATTGAAGAAGATAATCACTTGGTACTCTGAAATTCGAAGGACAATGCACTCAGTTTCTCAAGTTCTCACTAATTGGGTGACTTCGACTGTTTACAAAGGGGGAGAATGTTGAGTCATTTTGTTGTAAAAGTCGAAGCGTTATTTGTTCTATTTCGCATGTATCTATTTACTATGTCATTTAATGTCGAAGCCTAATGTCTAGACTTAGTATTTTTTTTTGTACACTCATGTTTCCTATAAATAGGGGATGAGGATAGAAGTAGAGAGGAGAGTCTTTCTGCTTATTTTTGGTAATCAGTATTGTATTCAAATTCTCTATTCAATACAAACTTGCTGATTAATATTTACATTTGGTGTTCATATCTTTCATTTCTCATTCATCTAAATCATGATTGCTTTCTAAATCTCGATTACAATTCACATCATACAGACCCTGGCATTTAGGCTTTCATCCAGACTATTGGACTCACTGTGTTCGGGATATAGACTCGTCAAGTCGCCTACTAAATACACGTGCAATTCCCGTCTTTACTCGACGAGTTGGGCTACTGAATCGTCGAGTACCTCTTAAGAAAGGAAAATACTTTATTTAAGTTACATACCAGAAATGGGGCATTACAGGTGTTATATTAAGCAGTCCTTATCTACTAAAAACATATCCTTCTTCTTTTGCAGATGTCTACCTCAAACAACGCTTCCGGTTCCTTCAACAACTCCTCCAACACTTTCTCGCTCTTGAGCATCTGTGCCAAGGTGACATTTGATGGGTCCAATTTTAATGATTGGATTTGTAACATCATAATGGCATTGCGTTTCGAGGACAAGGAATATGTTCGCGACAAGGAGCTGAACAAGATAGATGTGTCATAAGCTACTCCTAAAGAAATAGTTGGTTATATGGTTCAAAAAAAGGATGCTACCAAAGTATCTTGCATTATGGTGGCCACTATGACTCTCGAGCTACAACGGCACTATGAGGATTATTGGTCTTACGAGATGTGCAAGGACTTGATGGAGATGTACCATCAAAGAGCACGTCAAGAAAGCTATGAGATAGTCAAGTCACACATTACCACCAAGATGAAGGACGGAGAGTCCATTACGAACCACCTACAATGCATGCCGAGATATGTGGATCGTTTGCTCAAGCTGAATGTGAACTTCGATGAGGAGCTGGCTATTGACATAGTCTTGCACTCATTGCATCCTTGCTATAATCAGTTCCAAATGAATTACCATTTGAGCAAATAGGAAGTTACATTGAGCAAAATTCAAGGCTTGCTGAGAACTATTGAAAGTGGATTAAAAGGAAAATCTATTGAATCCACTCCCCCTGCTATTGCTGCTCTAGTCACGGCGATTGGACAAGGGAAAGGAAAGTCTCATGATGTGTCTTCTAGTAGTGGACTTAAATTAAAAACCAATTCTACTCTTCCTGCCTCAGATCCAAAGGATGTAACATGCTTATACTACCAATACAAGGGGCATTGGAGGAGAAGTTGCCCCAAGTACCTGCATGACACTAAGGATGGCAAGATCAAGCCTACCTAGGTAGGTATTTACACTATTTTTTTCTAAAAAATCATCGCATTCTAATTCTTGGGTCCTTGATACAGAATGTGGTTTTCACATTTGCTCTGACTTATAGGGACTAAGAGAAAGTATGAATACGGAGCTTAGGAAGATGAACCTAATAATGGGCAATTGGAGATCGTCACTTATCACCAAGATGAGCGTTTATTCTTTAAAGCTTAGTAGTGGATTATGTTTAAACTTGAATAATTATTGCTACTCATCATAAATGTTGAGGAATATTATTTCTTTTCATGGTTTATACAGACAAGGTTTAGATATTCTTTTAATAATGAGAATGGATCTATTAATGCTTATTATAATGGTGTATTTTACTTTGAAGCATTTCCTTGTGATGGTGTATATGTAATTGTGATGGTTGTAGACAATTTAGGAAATAGTGTGTTGAACATTGATTCGTCTAATGGTTTAGACAAATAATGCTTGTGGCATTGTCGTCTTGGACATGTCAACAAGAAGTGCATTGTCCAATTCCAAAAGCATGGAGTCTTGGCATCATTTGACCTAAGATTGGATGATACATGCAAGTCTTGGTTGCTCGAAAAGATGACTAACTCACCTTTCACATATTCATGTGAAAGAGATGAGGGATTGTTGGATCTCATACACACGAATGTGTGTAGGCCCTTTATATCTGCCACAAGTGATGCAAATCAATTTTATGTGACTTTTACCGATGATTATAGCAGATATGGATATATCTACTTAATCAAAAGCATAAGTCAGAAACCTTTGAAAAGTTCATAGAGTTTAAACATGAAGACGAAACTCAATTGGGTAGGAAGATCAAGATGCTCTGATTCAGTAGAAGTGGTGGGTATCTTAGTATCGAGTTCCACGACTACCTCAAGGAATGTGGAATTGTTTCATAATTGACACCTCCTACGACAAATAAGGTTTCCATATCCTTAATCTAGTCCAGACAAATAAGGTTTCCAAAACACCTCATGAGATGTGGACAGTGAAGGTTCCCTCGTTGGCACATATCAAGGTTTGGGGTTGTGAAGCTTTCGTTAGACGAGAGACTCACGACAAGCTTGAACCTCAAAGTGAGCGTATATTTTCATCGGCTAGCCACAGAATCCCTTTGGATATTTGTTTTACAGATCTAGTGAGAACGTGGTATTCGTAGAACGAAGGGGAATTTTCGCGAGGGGGAACTCATATTCAAGGAGGAAAGTGGGAGTATAATTGATCTTGAAGAAATTCAAGAGTCAAGAGATGAAGGAACCTTTAACACTAGCGCTCAACCTGAGGAATAAATTCTTGTTGAATCAATTGACGATTCGTTACCTATTAGGCGTTCCACTCGAGTTAGAATGGCACCATATTTTTATTGTTCTCATATTACTATGGATGGTGATACGTTTATCAGTGATAGTACACTTATAAATTTGGATGAGCCTACTAACTACAAGGAAGGCATAGCGGGCGTTGAGTCTGGTAAATGAAAGACGCAATGTACAGCAAGATCTAGTCCATGTGTTACAATCAAGTTTAGAACTTGGTTCACAATGTACCAGGTCGTCAGATAGTTGGGTGCAAATGGTTCTTCAAAAAGAAGACCGACATGGATAGAAAGGTACACACGTTCAAGGCACAACTTTATTCAAATCCCAAGGGTCGACTATAATGAGACCATCTCATCGGTGGTTAAGATCAAATCTATTAGGGTTATGCTAGCCATAACTACATTTCATGATTATGAAATATGGCAGATGAATGTCAAAACCGCTTTCCTTAATGGAAAGTTGGCTGAAGATGTTTACATAAATCTTCCAGGGGGTTTTATGGATGCTAAGTACCCCAATAGAGTGTGTAAGCTTGAAAAGTTAATCTATGGACTGAAGCAAGCTTCTTAGAAATTGAATCTTTGCTTTGATGATAAGGTCAAGGAATTTGGCTTCTCTAGGAGTGGGGATGAGTTACATGTATATGTCAAAGCTAGTGGGAGTATAATTAGCTTTCTAATATTGTATTTGTCAAAGCTAGTGGGGATGAGTTACGTGTATATGTCAAAGCTGATGACATATTGTTCATCGGAAACGACGTTCCAGCCTTGCATGAAGTTAAGTCCTGGCTTGGAAAGTGTTTCGCTATGAAGGATCTAGGAGAGGATGTTTATCTTCTGGGAATAAGGATTTTGAGAAATAGGAGTAGAAGACTAATTGAGCTTAGTCAAAGTACTTACTTGGATAAAGTGCTAAAGCATTTTAGCATGGAGAATTTCAAGAAAGGAGAATTACCTATCCAGAGTAACACCAAGCTGAGTAAGACTCAGAGTCTGAGTACCGATGCCGAGATAGCAGAAATAAGTCGAGTTCCATATGCTTCCGTTGTTGGCTCAATAATGTATGCTATGTCATGTACTGGCCCTGATTTGGCTTTTCGTTTGAGCATGGTCAGTCGATATCAAGGGAACCAAGGTAAAGCACATCGGATAGTCGTTAAGAACATTCTTAAGTATCTGCGAAGAACCAAGGATTGATCCTTATTCTTGGAGGCAATAATGACTTGAACGTTACTGGTTATGGTGACGTTTTTTTTTAGATAGACCGAGACAACTTCCTTTCTTAGTCTGGTTGGGAGGGTTGAATTTTAAACTTTTAAAATCATAGGGTGTGGAATTAAAGTATTCATAAGTGTGACTTTACAAATTCTAAAACTTTAGGGCATGTTTTGAAAATATTCAAAACTTTTCATTTCAATAACTATGAGTTTAATGACTTTTTAAAGAAAAGACTTTTCATTTTCCATAACTTGAGGACAAGTTATGGAGTCCATCAAATCCATTTAGATCATTATTTTAATTAACACAATAAGCAAATAATTCATCCATGATTTAGACAAACTCATAAGAACAAGATAATTCATATAAACAATCTTCAAGAAATTAGCCTAATCATATAAACTAATATATATCTTGAAATTCTGACCATTATCTTTTAATTGGACAAGCATGATCATCACCATATCAAAAAACAAATTTCATGGTTCAAAAACAGTTTCAGGTGATGATCCTAATCCAATTCTGGCCAACAACTCGAAATTTTGCACATAGGAGCACCAACTCGGTGAGTACATGAACTGGACTCGTCGAGTTGGTATGTTTCTTTGAAAACCAATAAGCATCAAGTATAACAAAAAACAATCCTAATATTTGATACCACTGAAGGGTTTTGAGCACTCTAACAACCTTATGGTGCACATGCAACCCTCAATGCTTTGGATCTATGTTTTCTCTAATAATACATGCAATTTGATTTTCTGAAGCATTCTCCAAACTAGCATACAAATCATGGGTACTTGAATAACAAAAACTAGTTAGATGAATTACCTCTTGTCGTAACTTGTTAACTTGGACCTTTAAGAGCCAAGCACCCCAAATGTGATGCCTCAAATGTTTCACAAAACACCACCAACAATGGAGGACTTGAGAGAGGGACTTGCACAAAAATCGGCTCTTATGATCTTCTTGAACCACTTGTGCCGATTTTAGGAGCTAAGGGGCTTGTTTTATAGTGTGGCAAAGTCTAGGGTTACATCCATGTAACACCTAATGGACATGACCTTTCATATTACTTAGGATACATGGGTTAAATCTCCATGGACTATCCATGGACGACCATATTGGTTTAGCCCATCCTTAATAACCATAGGCCCACACTATAAGAATCATTGATTTACCAAATCAATCCATGCACCTTTAATTAGTATATTTTGATCAATGAATTAATGCCAAATTAATTCCTGACCAATACTAATTAAATAATATGATTTCACATTAATATATTAGAAATTATAAAATATTAATAATTCATAAATAACCACTTCTCAAAAGTCCATCCTGTCAATTTGTTCTGGTGAAATGCAACCCAAATGGACCATGCTAATTTCGGGTCAAGTACATTCCAATTATAGTTATGGACTTAAACACCTTATCCAATAGGTACTATGAGGGAAGTCACTAAACTTTGGCTTACCGTTTAAGTTTGATGTTTCAGGTACTTCAGATTATTAGGGAAAGGAAAAGGTGTGATCGTAGATATCCGTTAGTGATATGTTTTGGTGATGCTATGATACATTGATTTTTGAGCAATTATACTTGATCTTGAATTTTTATTACTTGGGGTTTGATTGAAAACATTTATTTTCTTTAATTAATAATGAAAAATTTTATTATTATTTTAGCATGTTACAAGTTGGTATCAAAGCCCTGGTTTGAGAGAATTGGATGATCATTCGTATGAATCCCGACTCAAACTAAAGATCTATTAGAATTTTCAAAATCATTTTTCCAAACATGGTTTTCCAAAACAAATGTTATAAAAAAACATTTTTGATGAGATATAATCTCTAGATCATTTAGATCTTTTATAGGTAAATCAATGAAGAATAAACAACTGAATCAAACAAGACAATGAACACAAGATAGAATCAATATAATGCTAATGAGTCAAATGTAGTCACACCTCAACAAAGCTCGATTAAGAACTTCTACTATAGAGGCGAGCTAGGGTTTACAATAGTATGATTAACAAAAATGGAATAAAATTGTCTTCTAAGGATGCATGCATGAACCTTAAATACTAAAACTCTAGAATTAAAATAAAACACGATTGGACAGGCCCAAACCAGTTACAAAACTGGGCTAACGATAAATGAGCCAAAGACGCAACATCCAGATCCCAACAACCTCCCCCTTTGCATTAATTGGGGCGAGACCTTCACTTCGTTTGAGTAACCTTGACTTTTTTCACAACTTTGAATAACCGAGGGATAATAGCAAGAATCGTCTGCCGAAACTGAATGTACCAATGAAGCATATTAGTAAACAACTTCTTGTCAGCTTCACTGTTCTGATTACACTTATGAATGATCTCTAGAATATGCTCCAAGAAAGCAGTAGAGAACAAGTGCTTTTCAATAAGAGCGAACAGGCACTTTTGACCTTCGCCCATAATGAACATCACATTATGAAACTTTGTGTAAATCTTGCCCTTGATCATCGTGTTCACATTACCAACTCTTCCAATCTTTTTTACCGTAGGACGCTTGTGAATAGCACTGGCAGTTTCTTCATCCATCTTTGCTACTTCATGAATGTAACAAACAAGCATTCTCTTGATGTGATCAATGATGGGTTGATAATCCTTTGGATTGCATAACAAAATGTTGTTGAGGAGTATCCAGTCATGTGGATTCATATTTGGAAGGTCAGCCAGGGAAATAGTATGGACCAAGATATCTGAGCCTCAAGTCACCTTGAATTTGACATTAATAATTTTCCCAGCTAAAGAGGGCTTTAATACCCAGACCATTGTAATCTTCTTCAGGCTCCAGGTCAAGTATTGTAGCTGAGCAAACTCCAGATAAAATTCTAGTAAGTCCCGATCAACCTTCGAGTCTAGAGACGGAACGACAGCAGTTAAGGCAAATCAGTGGAAGATGAATGCCTTTCGGTTGATTGGCATATCAAACTGAGTGTCCTTCGAGTTCTCAAGACTAAATGACAAAACAGGTTCAAGCCAATGAGTACTCGGTTCATCGATGACTTCCCTCTGGGGCGATTCAATGGTCCATTCTGGAAACATTGACTTTTTTTTCTCAAGAAGTTCCTTCTCTTTCATTTCTTTCTCTAAATGATCCATCTTCTCCCGATGCTCTTGATCAGAAGGCTTGAATTTTGGATCAAGCTTGGAAGAAGCTCTGTTAAGAGAAAAACTTGGAGACACACTTGAACAAACGTTAGAACAAGTAAGTTGTGGAATAGTTAATCTCTAAGGATCTAAAAGCTCAACAATAATAAAGTTAGATAATTAGATAGTTAGATAGTTAGTTGCAGAAAGTAAAGAAGGATAAATGACAAAAGTTATATCAAGAATACACTTAAACTGATTCATAACAAGGAATGTAGTCACTCCAAGTTAGTAAGCGAGATCAAGTTTAGTGATTAAGTCTAGAAGACTTGCTCCGAAGAGAGGTTATGTTCCAGTAGCAGTTTGAGTGTGAAGAGTAATAAGATTGATAACAGATGAAGATAAGAAAGATGATTGAATGAGAAATCTTGTGTATTGAGAAGTTAAGAGTTTTCACACTCACATATATCACAAGTACATAATACATAAGAAAGAGTCTCTATTTATAGAGTTTAGAAAAGAACAACTCTATGAGCAGCCGTGCAAGGCATGCTGGACAATAGAGTGAATTACATAGTAAAAGAAATAACTAAGACTGCGGATAGGAAAGACTTGAATACTCTGGATGCTGATATGGTTGTTGATGAAGAATGGTTGCGGTCACAGTTGTAGAGATTAACTATGGGTGCTACAAAGGCTGTAAGTTCTGAACCGTTGCGGTAGTTAAGTTCAAGAGGGTCACTTTTATGTTTCAACAATTTCCCCCTATGTGACCTCTTTAACTTTGGTTCAGTTATCAAGTTTGAGAAATGTCACACCCCCAAACCTGAACGGCGGAAACGTTCGGGGGCGGATGACTTCATGTGGTAACGTAACAAATGAATACATAGTAAAGAAAGCAATACAACCATCACATATATAATTGAAAGTTTACATTTTTCAAAAGTTACATGTTCAAAACCAATTACAATATGATGTCAAAATATGAGATTAAACTGGTGCCGCAGCATCCCTTCATCAAAAGCATAATGATACCAGAAATTACTGATTTCCTGGGACATACAAGTAATTTTGAAAGAGTAGATCAGCATATAAGCTGGTGAGTTTCATAAGTATTTAAATGACAATCTTTGTATGAAAATGAAATGTTTTGTCCTTGTTTGTTTGTGTTTAGAAAATCCTATATTTTCTACTAGTATAAAAGTAGCCTTCTCTTAAGACCAATGTTTGTTTCTAAAATGTATGTAAGTGTGAAATAACCAATGTGTTTGAAAACCTTGTAAATCAATGCATTTTTAATACCCCATGTGAGTTTTATAACCATACTATTGACTCGGAATGCCTATACACAACGTTCTTTAGGCGTTGGAATGTTATGACGTTTGTTACCCCAAACGGTGGACTGTAGCTAACAGTCAGGGCGCGGGTTGTCAAGCCCGTATAGATCTATACACAAACACCATGCTCCCCCTCCAAGGGATTCTGGTATATAATACAGGACTTGAAATGTGTACTCGAACGTACGTGAAGTCTATGTCTCACAAAACCGTGGTATAAAAACAGATTTACGTGTTAAAATGTTCGTTTGTTCTTGTATATGAAAGTGACTTCTTGAAAATCATGTTTCTAGTATGTAAAAGTTAGCAATATCCTCGTAAAACTATACCTATTATAGTTTTCTAAAAGTGTGTCTCGTTTGTTTAGAAATACCTAGAAAAGGAATCACTTGTTATGAAAGTATAGATTTTTGTAGAGCCTAAGATAGACAAGTATACATAAAATCTAAGAAAAGATTAGTTTATACATCCATTACAACAATTTATATTTCAAAAGATAGAATTCTATTGTAACATATTTTATATACGAAAGTTTACTATAAAGTTTATAAATCGCATGTGATTTGGATATATAAAAGCATATAAAATAATTCTTTATGTAACACACGATAGTACTCGTGTGTTTTACATGTATTCCCCCCTTGAAAGCATATAAAAGCATTTAGAATATCTTAAAAATGTTAATTAAGGGGTATGAACTCACTTGAAAGTTTGAAGATAACGAGATGGAAAACCGGGCAGAGTTTCGCCTTGAGAAATGGATTTTTCTCGGGATTCTCGGGAATCTCGGGAGTAAAATCGACCCTCGGGACTTGAGCAAAAAGACCAGAGCTTCGGGTTTGACAGGGCACGGAAATCGAGGCAAGATCGTGAGAGAGAGGAGAGAAATGGGGTGAATTTCTGGGAACCCTCGCATTTCTATTTATTGGGGGTCTGAGAAGCCTCGGTACGCGGGGCGTACGCTCGTACGCAGCACGTACGCGTACGTCATGCATGAGCGAGGCCTCGACTGCCTCGGCTTCGGATGGGACGGATCGGATGGGACGGATCGGATGGGGCGGGACGGATGGGGCGGGTCGGTAGCTTCGCATAGGGGCGACGTGGACGGACCGAGACCAAGGCCCTCGGGTACGCGGGGCGCGTAACTCGGATGAGGACGCTGACTCCTCCTTCGGATATTACCGGATTTTTGAATTAATTTATATATAATTTATTTCTAAAATGACGTGATTAAGGAATTTCTTTAAAAATTCATAACTTCTTTATCTGACGTCGGTTTTTGCTAGACTTTTCACCGCTGAAATACCATTGTCGAGACCTTCGATTCTCGTTTAGGTCATTCCGGCCAAAAGTCGCTCGATCTCCGATTCGAGTTTTTAGCTGTCTGTTGCTAAGCCGAACTTGGAAAAATCTGAACTTCAATATACGAAGCCGGATTTGGGCGTTCTTTTTACGTACGATCATGGTTTAATGACATTTAAACATAGAGGGAATTTAAATAGAACTTTTTGGACATTTTATTATCGAATTTAATTTTATTAACTCAAAAGTGGTTACAATACTTGACTTTTTAGGTCATTACAAAGATTTGAAATATCGGGTTGTCACAAGAAACTTGATCAAAATCCACCAAAATTTTCTAACATTTTCTAACCATATGATTCTTCTGGAGGTCTCAAACTTGACTTCAACAGTAGTGTGCTTTGATTTTTCTACTGCGGTCTTGCATATGTCAAGTTGCTTCTTGGGCAGGCGATGCATGGCATTCATCGGAATGAAATATTTGACATTGTCCGTCTTCCGTTTGAATATGATGCCAAGTTCTAGGAAGTTGGTTTCACCTAGAGATCTTTCTTCAAAACCTTTTGTAAGCATTGACACTGGTTCAAGTGGTGGAATGTCAAATTTCTTGATGATGGTGGGGTGGATGTCCGCATCAATCTTCGCAAAGTCACAGACAGTGTCCTTAAGGAAGGATTTGGCTTTGTCGAGAGCTATCTGCATCTTAGGATGTTTCTCTGCCTTGTTTTGAAAAACTCTGGCAATGAGAAATATTTCTTCAGGGTTCATGCAGGGGAAGTCTGCATGGGTGCGGATGTAATCATGCTCTCTTCTGGTCAGAGTGAATTGAGTAAAGTCTGCTTTCATAAACTTCCGCATCTTGTAGTTCTTCACTGCGGATGGTCTATCGTTAGACCAAATATTTTGAACTGAAGAGCCATGCTTCGCATAGTCTTTCGAATTCCATTGGCAGACGCTTGTGAGCAGCAAGACTGTGGTCAGGAGTCAAAAAACAGAAAAGTAATTGGCACAGGGAGAAATTGGAATATCCCAATAACCATCAGATGGTGGTTCAGCATATGTGAGGTGGGGAGTGTAGTCTTCATCAAGTAGCCTGCGGAGTGGATTGACCCATGAGTTGATCAGCGATTCATCAATCATAGTGTGAAAACCGCATTCTCTCCATATAATTTCGGCTAACTTGGCTGCTTTCCAGTCATGTTTCCTTTGGGCAGTAGTAGAAGAGTCTGTAGAGCTTTCTGAAGACATATGATCCTTAAGATTCTTTAGGTGAGGAGGAGTCACAGGTCGGTTTAGGTTGTTTTTGGGTGATGAGTGGGGAGATGGAATATTTTGAGATGGTGGAGGAGGAGTTTGTGGAGTGGGAATTTTGTTTGTGGTGATTGGAGGGCTCTGACGGATGGATGTATTTGACCAATCGCCTTCTTTATCACTTCCCCCTCTTGAGGAATGCAACCGTGGTGCTTCCTCAAGCCATTGTTTCAGTCCATCAACTTTGGCACAAACCTCAGCAAAGTGTGCTTTCATCGATTCAGCCAGTTAGGAGTTGTTTGGAATGGCAGAGTTGAAGAGCGGCTTGTGAATATCCTTTGTGAGTGAAGTATCTCTGGGCCATGAAAGTTTGATTTGAGGGATTTCTGCATGCGGGCGATTGTTGCATGAAGGACAGAAATCGTGGACTCATAGGCAGTATGAGTTTCCTCTATTACCCTTTGGGATTGGGCAGCTTGATCCGCAACGGCTGTTTGTAAGCCTCGTTTGATTGCGGTTACCTCAGTGATGAGGCGTTCCGCTGCGGCCATAAAATCTTGATGGTCGGCCCTGCGGTTGTTGTCGAGAGATCGAATCCCCATCTCGACTTTGAGAGAGATGTGCTCAGCGGCCATACGCTCTCTCGTTTCGAGTCATTCGATGCGCTCAATTAGGGATTGCGGACCTGGGATATCTTCTGGTGGAGGTTGGGTAGGCTTAACCGCAGCCAAAATTTGATCAACTTTGGCTTGAAGGTTGAGGAATTCTTTATGAGTGACAGCATCTTTCTTCTTTTTCTTCTTGTTTTCTTTGGGCATTGAAGTGGAGTGCTGAGAACCGCTGGATTCTTCTTATTCCTCGAACATCATGTGGTCATCATCTGAGGGATTTGGTTTGTTGACCTCTTGGATGTCTTCATCGTCAAAACCGAAGGTTGGGGCCGAGCTAAGTTCAATAGGTGGCTCTTCGTCTTGAGATGGGTTGACTGCAGTAGGTGGAACAGGAGTTGAAGTGGGAGGAACATTAGATATACCTGCGGCTGCGGTTGAGGCTTGAGCTTTCAGCACAGTTTCAGCCATTTGGTCCAACAAGGTCTACACCTTTAGGATTGTGGCAGCAGTATGGGCGTTGCTGATGGCATTTGCCTAGTACCTAGCCACTGACAGAGTTTCTTGTTCCTTCTGCTGTTGTTGTTTGACCTGCTGCTCCTTGCGGGCATGGAATGCCCTTTTGAAGGCAGCATACTTCTTGATTTTAGCATCAGTGGTTAGTTGATACCGACTCCAAGAGTCATTTGAGTCTTCATCGTCAATTCCTTGTTGTCTCACCAAGGTGTCCCTTGGGTTCACGGATCCTTGCACATTAGTGCTCACCGTGCCTAAACCACCTGATACAGATGTAAGCAGAGTAGGATTTCCTGGGCTTCCTTGGTCTCCTTGACCCGTGCTCAAGTTTGGCCTCGGCCCAGTTCTGGCATGGGCGAAAGAGATGTCATGCGGATGAAGTGGTGTTTGTAGTGTTTAGGATACTTGCAAGAGGATGGAGTCTAACTCCTCAGAAGAAAAGATGTGCATCCGGGAAGCCCTGGAGACCTTAGGGCGATTACCAATTCTATCTACTTGAGATACAAATGGGGGCTGTCTCCACGTTCAGAAGAAGATGATGATGAAACAATCTCACAAGATGAGGTTGAGTGGTATTCGAGAGTGGTATTGAATGGATGTGCGGCCATCCCAAGGACTACCGGAGCCTGTTGAGACGCTTCACTATCAGTCCGGTCACGCATATGGCTAGTGGTTTTGGTTGTTTTTCTTTTCTTGAGGATAGATATGGGTTGTCTATCTTCCTCATAGTCACTGCTCGATACAGTGGTAGTTGTGGCTTTGCGTTTCTTGGAGAGTGTAGTTTGTTTTGGGGCTTTCTTTTTGGGTGTTGTAGCTTTCTTTTTAGAAGCTACAAATTTTCTCCGTTGAGAAATGTGAGAGAGTGTAGTGGCAGAGGGGGCTGCGGTTCCCTCATGAAGAATAGTTGAAGAAGGAAGAGGTGGGGTAGAAAGGTATGAGATAATACCCTCCGTGGCCTCAATATGATCGGAGACATCAGCAGTCTCAAGACCAAGCAGTGACAGAATGTGTGTGGGGAGCCTGCGGATAGGTCCAAAAATAGTTTGATCATAGGAAGGAGTATACCTTTTGAGATCCTTAGTGACAAAGAAATTGATCTCACTTCCCATGTCGAGACCATCATCCGCATGCAGATCAGAAATACATAGAGACCAAAAGCGAGCAAAAGTGAGCTCGGTTGGGTTTTCCTTTGGTTCCTCTTTGGGAATGTACTGGAGGAAATCATCCCAAAGAATTTGACCGTAGTTGTCATCATGGCCTGTGAAGATGCTCCATACAAGTTCAAGGAGCTTGAGTCCCATGTTGTCGATGCCTCTGGTTTTGCCAGACAGACAGCGGATGACAAAGTGGCATACAAACTGCTAAACTGCAGCCAGCTAATTCTTCTTAAACTCACCAATACCTCGGATTGGTTTCTGGTAACCCATTTGGTAGAGTGCGGTAATGATATCGGATAAGGATGGAGTGAAGATTTTGATGGAGTGATGGATTAACAGGTTAATGGAGCTTAAGAATTTTTCTTTGGTCAAGATGACCAGGGAATCGTTGATGAGGTTCAGATGCACTTCTTGGGGGTTTTCCAGTGGTCTGTATGCAGACAGAGCACACTTAAAGATTGTAGAAACGGGAACAACATCGGTGAATGCGTTGAACGGGCCAAATAAGATGTGGTTCTTGAGATGCTTGATCATCAGTTTTGTTGGAGCATTGTAAGATGGATGATCGTCAAACACAGCTCTGAAGTTGCTTGAAGCGATTGTTGGTGATGTGGGACCGGTTTGATTCATCGAGCTTGAAGCCTTGGATTGCTTCTTGGATGCACCAGATTTCGCCATTGAGAGTTGTGAGATTGAAGTTCTTGAGAGCTTTTGTGAGTTCTGGGAGAGTTGAGAGAGTAATCGATTAACAGAGAGCGTAAACGATTATAGAGAAGAAGGAAGGTTTATAAAGGGGGTAAAAGGATTTTAACCCTAGGTAAAACATTAAAAGGGGGTAAGAAGTTGAATGGGGTTTTGGGGGGAATCAATGATTATGGGATTGAATCTCAACCACACGAATATGAAACGGGTTTTGAAGACATTTGATAAATCTTAAAAGCGGTTTTGCATTTAATGGTTAAGTGGGCGCATGGTAATACATCAGGTAATCGTGGGTTGATGAGCGAGAATGTTGTAACTGATTGGACGTGTTTGGGAGAGGAAAGAACAAGTTGAGAAAGGATTGATTTGGGAATCGTTCTTTTTGTCATCATCCCTAAAATAGGTCTGATACGGGGTTTATTAAGAAAGGTAAAGTGACAGTTTCTAAAGGGAATGTTTGTATTTTATTTAATGAAGGATCAATAAATAGCACACAAAGGTTCAAGAGTTAATGAATCTGTTGGAATTTATTTGAGGTGGTTGCAGATGAATTCATCAATGCAGTTGAGAAACTTCATTGCGAAAAAAAATATTCCAGAGAATCTATGATACAAACACTTGTACGAAAATTAGAAATAAAGGAACATTAAGACCCATGAGAGGTACGTATGACATATGGTTGCGGTAGCTAGATTGCGGTATCAAAACCATCTATCATATGTAATTCTCAGTTAGAACCGCAATGGAGACCAAGGTCGGTCTACGGTAGCTAACACTTCAAAAAGAACTGCGGGTCCGGATTCATCATTCCCAACATTTGTAAGAATGTATTGAGTTTTCTAGAGTCAAGATCTTTTGTAAAAATATCAGCAATCTCTTCATGAGTAGGAACAAAGATGAGTTCAATATTACCTTTCAGAATATGATCTTTGATGAAATGGTACCGTAACTCAATGTGTTTCGTCTTGGAGTGCTGAATAGGATTATGAGAGATAGCTATAGCACTTTCAGAGTCACAGTAAATTGGTATCCGCAACATTCTGTACCCGTAATCTAGTAATTGTGTCTTCATCCAGAGAACTTGGGAACAGCAGCTGGCTGTGGCCACATATTCTGCTTCAGCGGTAGATAGAGATACACACGTTTGTTTTCTTGAAGACCAGCTTACAAGTCTTCCTCCTAGAAATTGACATCCACCTGAAGTAATTTTTCTATCAAGCTTACAACCTGCATGATCCGCATTGGTGAAGGCTTGAAGACTGAATTCGTTGCCTGCAGGATACCATAAACCCATAGATTTGCTTCCTTTAAGATACCGAAGAATTTGTTTGGCTGCGGTCATGTGAGACACTTTTGGATCAGCCTGGTATCTTGGAGATACACTAGTTGCAAAGACAATGTCAAGTCTGCTTGCGGTGAGGTACATTAGCGAACCAATGATGCCTCTATAAGTCTTGTGATCCACAGATTCACCAGAGGGATCAGCAGAGATCTTATATCCGAAGTCCATAGGGACTTTAGCAGAAGAGTAGTTATCCATTGAGTATTTCTTCAGAAGTTCTGTGGTGTATTTCTCTTGGTGAATGAAAATTCCTTGCTGAATTTGTTTGACTTGAAGACCTAGAAAGAAGTTGATCTCTCTATTCATGCTTATCTTGAATTTGTTGGTCATGAGCTTTGCAAATTCATCTACCATATCTTGATTAGTAGACCCAAAAATGATATCATCCACATATATTTGTACCATCATAAGGTGGTCACCATTTGCTTTTCTGAATAATGTGGGATCAACCACTCCTCTTTTATACCCGGATGAGACAAGAAAATCAGAGAGTGTCTCATACCAAGCTCTTGGAGCTTGTTTTAGGCCATAGACTGCATTTTCGAGTTTATAGCAGTGGTCTGGAAATTCATTATTTTCAAATCCTGGAGGTTGCTGAAGGTAAACTTCTTCTTTTAGTTCACCATTGATGAAAGCACTCTTAACGTCTATTTGGTGTACCTTGACATTTTTGTGGGCTGCGCATGCTAGAAAGATTCGGATGGCTTCCATTCGTGCTACCGGAGCATACGTTTCATCGTATTCAATACATTCTAGTTGACTATAGCCTTTGGCAACAAGTCTTGCCTTGTTTCGGATGACTAAGCTAGATTCTTCTAGCTTGTTCTTGAAGACCCATCTTGTACCAACAATAGTATGACCTTGTGAAAGAGGAGCATGTTGCCATACTTTTTTTCATTCAAATTCTTCTAATTCTTCTTGCATTTCAGTTATCCAGTCTGGTTCAAGTAAAGCTTCTTTGATCGTTCAAGGTTCAACCGAAGACATAAATGCTGCATAATGGCAGTGGTTAGATAAATCTTTGGAAGATCGAGTTTGGATACCTTCTGATGGGTTGCCGATAATTTGACCCGGTGGATGGTCTTTTGTCCATACATGAAGACGTGGCATTAGATGATCAGTAGCCACGGTAGAAGGAATGTCCTTGATATCAGAGGAATCTGCGGTTGGGGAACGCAGTTCCCCCAGGACTTGATAAGATCCTGCTGAATCATCTTGATCTATTGAAGCAGAGTTTACTTGAGGAATTGGCAGAGGATGGGAGTTCCTCTAGAACCTGAGAAGGTTCCCCCTGGAATGCAGATGAAAGAGTGACAATTCTAGGATCGGATCTAGTGTCAATATTCTCTAAAAGTTCGTCATCTGAGTCGTCCGAAGGTTCGTTTGATGGTGAGGCTTCACTTCGGGCAGGAATGTAAGCAGCATCAGGTACTGGAACCTCAACGGTTGCAACAATATCTGGAGTAGAGCTTTCCCCTTCAACCGGAGAGGTGGAAGTATTGAGCGATACTACTTCAGATAGAGACGGTCCGGATACGTCGGCATGTTGTTGTTGAGCTACAGGTGACACTAGGACTTCAGATAGTTTCGTCGTTTCAATGGGATCAAACAGATCATCATAGTTGATTTCAACTAGATTTAGAAGTTTAGAAGTGGCTGGAATGTCACTTTCCATGATTACAGTTGTTTCGGTAGACGGAGGTGCACTGCGGATGCGAGAGTCAACAAATTTCACATCAAAGCTTTCAATGATCAACCTTGTTCTTCTGATGAGCACTCGATATGCAACCTTGTTAGTGGAATAACCAAGGAAGATACCTTCGTCAGAATTCAGTGCAAACTTACTGAGTTGATCTCTATTGTTAATCATGAAGCATCTACATCCAAAGATATGAAAGAAACGAACATTAGGTTTGCGATTGTTGAGCCCTTCATATGGCGTTTTATTGAGACGCTTGCACACAATACTTCGGTTTTGAACAAAGCATGCGGTTGCTACTGCTTCGGCCCAGAAATAGAGAGGAAGTTGGGCGAAGTTGAGCATGGATCTGGCTGCTTCAACGAGTGTACGATTTCTTCTCTTTGTTGTGGTGTATAGGGTGCTGAAAAACTGTGAGAGATGCATTTGGAAACAAGAAAACTGGTCAGCAGATGATTAGTGAACTCAGTTCCATTATCACTGCGGATGCGTCTGACTGGAAGCTTGTTTTGAAATTCGATTTCTTTGATGAAGTTAATGAAGATTTGCGATGTCTCCGATTTGAGTTTGAGAAAGAAAACCCATGTGAAGCGTATATAGTCATCAATAATAACCTGTCACAACTGTAAATTTTAAGCTATGTAATCTATACATTCAAGTTAATGTGAATCAAAAACTTCAATCAAATACAACATGCTAGGAGTACAAATAGTCATCAAACAATTGGAGACCCTAGAAGTTCTTATTAAGTCTAATTTAGGCTAGAACTTCCTTATTGGATCCAAATGGGCCAATAAGCTTCCAATTAGACTATCATGGGCTTAGAACCCTAATTGGGCTCTAATTGGACCCACACTTATTTATTTTAACATTTTAGGTCATGTTGGGCCTAGAATTAAATAAATTAAAAGCCTTGATACATGAATAACCTAAACTAGTCCAATAAAAATATAAAAATCCTACTACATTCTTTTAGACTAAAAACATACCTAAGGCTAACTCTAATATTGGGCTTAGGAGCAAAAGGCCCAAATTTCTTTTTTTCCTTCCCATTTTCGGCCCAAAAGAAAAGCCCAAGAAGAAGGGTTGACTATTTGCTTGCCACCTCATTATTACCCAACATGTTTCCATGCACCTTAGTCCATATCTCCATGCAAATCACTTCAAAAGTCATTTCTTCTTCTCTCCTCTCTCACTCTCGGCCAAGCATCATCACACACACCAAAATATCTCAACTTTCTCTCTAGAACACTCAAAGAACTCTCCTTCCCTCCCCTCTCCAAAGATCTCGAAATTTAGGGGCTTTCCAAGAGGATTTTGCAAGTAAATCATCATCTAAGGTAAGATTATGCATAGATCTATGATTTAAATTCTTTTGTTATCAAAATCTCTTCCTAATCCATGTAAAAACCGTGATCTTGCACTCTAGAAACCCCATAATCTCGAAAAGTTCATCAAGGAGTGCAAGGGCCAAAAATCACTTCATTTCTTCCAATTTTTCTTCAAGAACCGAAACTACCCACTCAAGGTGAGATTCATACCCCTATTTTCTGTTTTTAAGAGTTTTTGTGGGGGGGAATACAAGTGAAAGTGTAGATCTATATGTATTTGTATGCCTTGTATGATTTCCATGCTTATATGTATGCTTATATGTGTTTTAATGTTGGATCTAGCCATTAAACCCCTCAAAACCGAGATATAACTCATGTTTTATGATATTAGCTTCAAATATGTTACTACATAATAAGTGATACTAGATAAATAGCCAAGTGGTTAGCAACAATTTTCTTTAAGCTAAAAACACACATCTTGGGCCAAAAATGTGAAAAATACAAAATTTAGGGCCCAAAATGACATTTTACAGATTCTGATAGTTGAAATGTGTCAAAACAGTTTCAATAAAGCTATTTCTGGAATTTTATTCATTTTGAGGATTAAAAACATAAATTTCAAGCCTATTGGGCTAAAAATGTAAATTTCGGCCCAATAAGGCCCATTATGCGAATTTTTCTGTTTTGAAGGGCCAAAACTGTGAAATTCTGTAAAACAGTGGACTATAAGTGTCCCAAACCCTTTTCAAAGGTTTAAAATGCTTTTTAAATTTAAAAAGGACCAAAGTTGCAAAAATTTTCCACTTTGGGCCAAAATTGTCAAAATTGCGAAAAGATGGGCTAAAACCGAGAAAAACTGCATTTTCAGGGACTTTAACTGTTTTCTTTGAAAAATATGCTGGAAAATATTAATTTCAATAATTTTTGGTGTTAAAATGTCAAGAAAAATAGTTTAAGGACCAAACCGGGAAATATTTAAATAAAAGGGTTGAAAATGTAATTTTTACAAATAATGAGGGGCTGAAAACAGAAATATTTCAAGGCTGATTCATTATGTACAATGTGATCAAATAATGACACCTCAACTATCAACGAAATACAACTCATTACAATACCAAAAGTCGTTGTTAAACGAATTGGCTCGGTCTCGAGCCAATGGAAACCTACAACTACTAACTCTTTGATACATACAAATAACGATTGGTAATACACATACATACGAGTGTGCACAGACGTCTACGCACCATCTTCGGGCCCCAAAAGTGTAAAATCTTGTTTGCTGGGCCTAGCTAGCCCAATGACCTGATCTTAAGGCCCGAAGACATTTTTTTTCTACGAAGTGTTGAGTCTTACCGACTTGGCACAACGTAGGGTGACTTTCAATGGCTTGTACCATTGGACCCCAAGGGCCATGGTATTGCTAGAAAAGTCTACACATTTTACGAGGCGGGTCGGGGACCCCTCGCACACATTTTTCCCCAGCCGGTTAATAGAGTTATCGGGGTCTTCGTGACCTCTTTCTCTTCGGATGTGGGACCACTCATAGTCCGGGCGATTGGATAACGTGATTAGTACTGACGACGCCTTCGGGAATCGTTGGTATATCTATAAACCAGGCATTTGTGTAATGCGGGTTTGTAGTAAATAATCAATGCTCGAGAACCTTCCAACGTCGCTTGGGACCGATACTACTATTTTTGTAATGGTTTCAACGCAACTCAACGGATTTCAAAAGAACTAGGGGAACATCGGGTTTCCCTAGGGTTTTTATCACATACAGATTTTAAACGCATACAACTTAAATGAACAATTTTTGCAAGTATAGAAACAAACAAGCATACTTATGGATCTTCACAAACGTTTTCGAAAGCTTTTCTTTTCAGAAAATATCGGATTTTCTGGTGGTTTTTCAAACAATATAAACATTCGATTTCAAACACTACTTATGAACTCACCAACATTTCATATGTTGACGTTTTTCAAAATACTTGTATTCTCAGGAAACCAGTGAGTCAAGGGAAATCATGCTCAGTGACGGTTGCAGTTTATTTTTGAATGAACCAAACAATATAAATTTTTGGAAATGTAATATCTCAAACAATGTATGACATGTAAACACTACTGGTTGTATTATGTTGATGAATGGTGACGAATGTTGTTTTGTTTCATATATATTCAATGTTATGGTATTCAATTGAGTCACGACAGCCCCCGGACGTTTCCGCCGTCTGGTTCGGGGGTGTGACAGGTTGGTATCAGAGCTTTGTTTATAGTGAACTAGCATGTCGAGCCATACATTGATATGCAACTATAAACCAAAAAGAAGGACTAACATAACTCTGAACAAAACAAATGAATAAAATACACTTGCTTGCATTAGGAGTAAGGACCTAACACTGAATCAAACACCATAATGCTGGTATCTCGATTAATTCGGGACTGTTCTTAGTGATACCAAGGAGTGAATGTAGCCTGATCAACTACATTCTCTCCAAAGTAAAACTAACACATGTCTTGATGAGATCGGGATAGCTAGGGAACCTAAAACTATACCCCTTAACACCAAAAAGAGAATGTATGTTTAGTCTGCAATAGTGGAAGAGACATAGGATAATATTAGTGAACTTTTACGTGTTTGCTATGTGTTGCGAATCTAGGATTGTGTGCTAAATGATAGAAGTACTTAAGTCCGTACCATACCCCTAGTTGGTAGGATCACAACCTCACCGAAACCACGTACACTCAACATCTTTCCGTTTCGTGACAAGAAGATGCCTCTCCGACCTACTCGCGGAAATCCCAAACCAACCCCGCCCGAAGTTGACACCACTGCTTTCCAGGCAGCCGTGTCTGCTGCGGTCACAGCAGCTATGGCACAACTTCACCGAGGGAACAACGGAGGAGGTAACGGGCAAGGATCCGGAAGCTCGAACAACGGGACGAACCAAGGACTCACTAAAACGTGCACCTACAAGGATTTTGCGAACGCTAAACCCCGAACTTTCAACGGTACCGGAGGAGTGATCGCCCTAAAGCGATGGATCGAGAAAGTAGAGTCGGTATTCGAGATATGCGAGTGCCCCGAGCAGATGAAAGTGAAGTTCGCGGCCTGCACTTTTGTAGACCAAGCGCTCACTTGGTGGAATGGTCATGTGGAAGCTATGACACTCCCTGTCGCCAACTCTATTCCCTGGGCAGAGATGAAAGAGATGTTGACGGCTGAGTACTGCCCCCGAGGCGAAATACAGAAGATGGAGCAGGAACTATGGAATCTCACGGTGCAGAATGGGAACATCGATGCTTACATATCGAAATTCAGCGAACTATCTCTGTTGTGCCCGGGTATGATCACATCAGAGGGGAAGAAGATTGAACGATTCATTTGGGGATCGACATCCCCCATTCAAGGGAACGTGATAGCTGCTAACCCTGAAACGTTTGACAGCGCGAAGAGATTGGCAAAGAGGCTCTATGATCATAACCACAAAAAGGGCGAGAAACCGGTAGAGACTGAGAAGAAGAAGGAGAGCGATGGTAAGAAAGGATGGAACAACAAGAGGAAGGGGCGTCAAGGTCCCGAGACCTCTAAGAAGCAGCAAACGGTGGCAGTTCACACTGTCACTGCGCCGGTACCAGTCACATCACATGCTCCAGCCTCAGCTGCTTCAAATACTTCAAGACCCTATTTCGGCACTCATCCCAAATGCAACAAGTGCGGTTTCCATCACCAAGGAGAATGTAGGGAGTTCCATTGCACCAGTTGCAACCGAAGGGGACACACTGCAAAGTTCTGCAGGACTTATCCTTCTCAGAACCAGAGTCAGGGAAACAACCAGAACAACAACAACAATCACCGCAACACCAACAACACCAATGCTGGCGGCAACAACACAGGGCCTAGCCACACCTGTTTCGGGTGTGGAAGGACGGGACATTTCCGTCGAGACTGCCCTAACAACAACAACAACTCAGGAAACAGAGGAGCAGGAAGAATGCTGACTATGGGTCAGAGTGATGCAGTTCAGGACCCCGCAGTTGTGACCGGTACGTTCCTCCTAAACCACACTTATGCATGCATCTTATTTGATACCGGAGCGGAGCGAAGTTTCGTAAGCGAGAAGTTTAAACATTTACTAAAACAACAACCCCAGAAGCTAAATGAAACCTATACGGTGGAAATGGCCAATGGGAAAACCGAATCCACTAGGGAAATCTACACTGGATGTACCCTAACCCTTAACCAGCACGTCTTTCGAATAGATCTAATGCCAGTATCAATTAGGAGTTTTGATGTGATTATCGGCATGGATTGGTTAAGCCCCCACCATGCTGAGATTATGTGCCACGAGAAGGCCGTTCGCCTTCGTCTCCCGAATCACGAAACCCTAGTAATTTACGGAGACAAACCTAGCACGAATCTTCGTCTTATCTCGTGCATCAAGGCACAAAAACATCTGCGAAAGAACAACTTAGCGTTCTTGGCCCACATAGTGGACAAGACAAAAGAAGAAACTAACATCCAAGACATTCCGGTAGCGTGTGAATTTCCGGACGTGTTTCCCGAAGATCTTCCAGGAGTACCCCCAGAGAGACAGGTTGAGTTCCGAATCGACCTCGTCCCAGGAGCAACTCCTCTCGCTAAATCACCATATCGACTGGCTCCTGCTGAAATGCAGGAATTGTCCAGCCAACTCAGTGAGCTTCTGGACAAGGGATTTATCCGACCTAGCTACTCGCCATGGGGAGCTCCGGTGCTCTTTGTCAAAAAGAAGGACGGATCTTTCAGGATGTGCATCGATTACAGAGAGTTGAATAAACTCACTGTTAAAAACCGCTACCCACTCCCGCGAATCGATGATCTATTCGACCAGCTCCAAGGAGCTAGCTATTTTTCTAAAATAGATCTACGGTCCGGATACCATCAACTCAAGGTCCGAGAAGAAGATATTCCTAAAACCGCTTTCCGAACCCGCTATGGACATTACGAATTCGTCGTAATGCCCTTCGGTCTAACAAATGCACCTGCCGCATTTATGGACCTAATGAATCGAATCTGTCGACCGTTCCTGGACAACTTCGTCATTGTGTTTATCGATGACATCCTCGTCTATTCTCGAAGCAAAGAGGAGCATGGCCAACATCTCCGACAAGTCCTAGAGACGCTACGATCGGAAAAACTTTACGCCAAACTCTCCAAGTGCGAGTTCTGGCTTCGGAGTGTGAATTTCTTAGGCCACGTAGTTAGCCAAGACGGAATTCATGTGGATCCCTCTAAGGTCAAAGCTGTGGAAGGATGGGCAACTCCGACTACTCCCACAGAAATTCGTCAGTTCTTAGGCCTAGCAGGCTACTATAGGAGATTCATCCAAAACTTCTCGAAAATCGCCAAGCCACTTACCTTGCTTACGCAAAAGAGTGTGCCATTCAAGTGGACAGACCGACAAGAGATTGCGTTTCGAACCTTGAAGCAAGCTCTTTGCAGCGCTCCTGTACTATCTCTACCTGAAGGAACGGAAGATTTTGTGGTATACTGTGACGCGTCAAATCAAGGCTTAGGTTGCGTTCTCATGCAACGTGGAAGAGTGATAGCATATGCGTCCCGTCAACTAAAGACGCACGAAGTAAATTACACAACCCATGACCTAGAACTGGGAGCTGTGGTCTTCGCTCTAAAAATTTGGAGGCACTACCTGTACGGTACAAAGTGCACCATCTTTACGGACCACAAGAGCCTCCAACACATCTTGAATCAGAAGGAGCTGAACATGAGACAACGAAGATGGGTGGAATTGTTAAACGACTACGAATGCGAGATCAAGTACCATCCAGGCAAGGCCAACGTGGTAGCTGACGCATTAAGTCGGAAGGAATACACAAATCGACGTACGAAAACGCACGCGATAACCATTCAGTCTCATCTGACCGTTCAAATTGCGTCAGCCCAGGCAGAGGCCATGAGAGCGGAAAATAGAACTAGCGAGGCATTACGCGGAATGGAGAAGAACCTGGAAGTCAAAGAGGATGGGGTATACTACTTCATGAACCGTATTTGGGTTCCAAAAATCGGAGGATTCAGAGAGACCGTCATGAAGGAAGCCCACAAGACACGATACTCCATTCATCCTGGTTCGGACAAGATGTATTTGGACATTAAGCAGCACTATTGGTGGCCTAACATGAAGGCGGAAATCGCAACTTATGTTAGTAAGTGCCTTACGTGTGCCAAAGTAAAAGTGGAATACCAGAAACCTTCTGGACTGTTACAGCAACCGGCAATTCCCGAGTGGAAATGGGAAGGGATTTCTATGGATTTCGTGACCAAGCTGCCCAAGACGTCGGACGGATTAGACACCATATGGGTAATAATCGACCGACTGACAAAATCTGCCCATTTCCTGCCAATCAAAGAGTCCTACAAGATGGAGAGGCTGACGCGTTTATACCTACGAGAGATTGTAAGACTTCATGGAGTGCCAAAATCCATCATTTCGGATAGGGACAGTAGATTCACGTCACGCTTTTGGCAGTCGCTCCACAAGGCAATGGGAACTCATCTTGATATGAGCACCGCGTATCACCCACAAACGGACGGTCAAAGCGAACGAACCATTCAGACGCTTGAAGACATGCTTCGTGCTTGTGTGATAGACTTCGGAAAGTCTTGGGATACCCACCTACCGTTGATCGAGTTTTCATATAACAATAGTTATCATTCGAGCATTAAGGTGGCCCCTTTCGAAGCGCTGTACGGGCGTAAATGTAGATCACCGTTATGTTGGGCTGAAGTAGGTGACACCCAGCTAGCAAGAACACATACGTCGGATAGGGCAATGACAGGACCGGAGATCATTCGCGAGACCACAGAAAAGATGGTTCAGATCAAAGCTCGATTACAGGCATCGCGTGACCGGCAAAAGAGCTACGCTGATAAACGGCGAAAGCCCTTAGAATTCCAGGTCGGTGATCGAGTATTGTTGAAGGTCTCACCCTGGAAAGGAGTTATACGTTTCGGAAAACGAGGAAAGTTAAACCCGCGATACATTGGACCTTTCGAAATCGTCGCCCGAATAGGTCCGGTAGCCTACAGACTACAATTACCCACGGAGCTAAACGGTGTACACCCCGTGTTTCATGTTTCTAATCTGAAAAAGTGCCTATCAGATGAAACTCTCGTCATTCCTCTTGACGAAATCGAAATCAATGAGAATCTCCTGTTCGTCGAAGAACCAATCGAAATCATGGACAGGGAGGTGAAGCGTACTAAACAAAGTCGCATCCCGATCGTGAAGGTACGGTGGAACGCAAAGCGTGGGCCAGAATTCACGTGGGAACGCGAAGATCAAATGAAGCAGAAGTACCCTCACCTATTCTAGTTTTCTCAAATCTAGCTTTCAAACAGAATTTCGGGACGAAATTCCCTCTAACGGGGGGATGATGTCACAACTGTAAATTTTAAGCTATGTAATCTATACATTCAAGTTAATGTGAATCAAAAACTTCAATCAAATACAACATGCTAGGAGTACAAATAGTCATCAAACAATTGGAGACCCTAGAAGTTCTTATTAAGTCTAATTTAGGCTAGAACTTCCTTATTGGATCCAAATGGGCCAATAAGCTTCCAATTAGACTATCATGGGCTTAGAACCCTAATTGGGCTCTAATTGGACCCACACTTATTTATTTTAACATTTTAGGTCATGTTGGGCCTAGAATTAAATAAATTAAAAGCCTTGATACATGAATAACCTAAACTAGTCCAATAAAAATATAAAAATCCTACTACATTCTTTTAGACTAAAAACATACCTAAGGCTAACTCTAATATTGGGCTTAGGAGCAAAAGGCCCAAATTTCTTTTTTTCCTTCCCATTTTCGGCCCAAAAGAAAAGCCCAAGAAGAAGGGTTGACTATTTGCTTGCCACCTCATTATTACCCAACATGTTTCCATGCACCTTAGTCCATATCTCCATGCAAATCACTTCAAAAGTCATTTCTTCTTCTCTCCTCTCTCACTCTCGGCCAAGCATCATCACACACACCAAAATATCTCAACTTTCTCTCTAGAACACTCAAAGAACTCTCCTTCCCTCCCCTCTCCAAAGATCTCGAAATTTAGGGGCTTTCCAAGAGGATTTTGCAAGTAAATCATCATCTAAGGTAAGATTATGCATAGATCTATGATTTAAATTCTTTTGTTATCAAAATCTCTTCCTAATCCATGTAAAAACCGTGATCTTGCACTCTAGAAACCCCATAATCTCGAAAAGTTCATCAAGGAGTGCAAGGGCCAAAAATCACTTCATTTCTTCCAATTTTTCTTCAAGAACCGAAACTACCCACTCAAGGTGAGATTCATACCCCTATTTTCTGTTTTTAAGAGTTTTTGTGGGGGGGAATACAAGTGAAAGTGTAGATCTATATGTATTTGTATGCCTTGTATGATTTCCATGCTTATATGTATGCTTATATGTGTTTTAATGTTGGATCTAGCCATTAAACCCCTCAAAACCGAGATATAACTCATGTTTTATGATATTAGCTTCAAATATGTTACTACATAATAAGTGATACTAGATAAATAGCCAAGTGGTTAGCAACAATTTTCTTTAAGCTAAAAACACACATCTTGGGCCAAAAATGTGAAAAATACAAAATTTAGGGCCCAAAATGACATTTTACAGATTCTGATAGTTGAAATGTGTCAAAACAGTTTCAATAAAGCTATTTCTGGAATTTTATTCATTTTGAGGATTAAAAACATAAATTTCAAGCCTATTGGGCTAAAAATGTAAATTTCGGCCCAATAAGGCCCATTATGCGAATTTTTCTGTTTTGAAGGGCCAAAACTGTGAAATTCTGTAAAACAGTGGACTATAAGTGTCCCAAACCCTTTTCAAAGGTTTAAAATGCTTTTTAAATTTAAAAAGGACCAAAGTTGCAAAAATTTTCCACTTTGGGCCAAAATTGTCAAAATTGCGAAAAGATGGGCTAAAACCGAGAAAAACTGCATTTTCAGGGACTTTAACTGTTTTCTTTGAAAAATATGCTGGAAAATATTAATTTCAATAATTTTTGGTGTTAAAATGTCAAGAAAAATAGTTTAAGGACCAAACCGGGAAATATTTAAATAAAAGGGTTGAAAATGTAATTTTTACAAATAATGAGGGGCTGAAAACAGAAATATTTCAAGGCTGATTCATTATGTACAATGTGATCAAATAATGACACCTCAACTATCAACGAAATACAACTCATTACAATACCAAAAGTCGTTGTTAAACGAATTGGCTCGGTCTCGAGCCAATGGAAACCTACAACTACTAACTCTTTGATACATACAAATAACGATTGGTAATACACATACATACGAGTGTGCACAGACGTCTACGCACCATCTTCGGGCCCCAAAAGTGTAAAATCTTGTTTGCTGGGCCTAGCTAGCCCAATGACCTGATCTTAAGGCCCGAAGACATTTTTTTTCTACGAAGTGTTGAGTCTTACCGACTTGGCACAACGTAGGGTGACTTTCAATGGCTTGTACCATTGGACCCCAAGGGCCATGGTATTGCTAGAAAAGTCTACACATTTTACGAGGCGGGTCGGGGACCCCTCGCACACATTTTTCCCCAGCCGGTTAATAGAGTTATCGGGGTCTTCGTGACCTCTTTCTCTTCGGATGTGGGACCACTCATAGTCCGGGCGATTGGATAACGTGATTAGTACTGACGACGCCTTCGGGAATCGTTGGTATATCTATAAACCAGGCATTTGTGTAATGCGGGTTTGTAGTAAATAATCAATGCTCGAGAACCTTCCAACGTCGCTTGGGACCGATACTACTATTTTTGTAATGGTTTCAACGCAACTCAACGGATTTCAAAAGAACTAGGGGAACATCGGGTTTCCCTAGGGTTTTTATCACATACAGATTTTAAACGCATACAACTTAAATGAACAATTTTTGCAAGTATAGAAACAAACAAGCATACTTATGGATCTTCACAAACGTTTTCGAAAGCTTTTCTTTTCAGAAAATATCGGATTTTCTGGTGGTTTTTCAAACAATATAAACATTCGATTTCAAACACTACTTATGAACTCACCAACATTTCATATGTTGACGTTTTTCAAAATACTTGTATTCTCAGGAAACCAGTGAGTCAAGGGAAATCATGCTCAGTGACGGTTGCAGTTTATTTTTGAATGAACCAAACAATATAAATTTTTGGAAATGTAATATCTCAAACAATGTATGACATGTAAACACTACTGGTTGTATTATGTTGATGAATGGTGACGAATGTTGTTTTGTTTCATATATATTCAATGTTATGGTATTCAATTGAGTCACGACAGCCCCCGGACGTTTCCGCCGTCTGGTTCGGGGGTGTGACATAACCAGTATATAGTTTTTGTGGTGAAGACTGGCTATGGTTGAGGGACCGCAGAGGTCGATGTGTAAGAGCTCCAGTGGTTCAGAGATCGAAGAATCCATTATCAGAGGATGACTTGCTTTGGATTGCTTACCGCATTCGCACGCTGGACAAAGAGTATCGTTTCTGAATTTAAGAATGGGGAGACCACGGACCAATTCTCCTATGACGAGATTGTTGATGTAGCAAAAATTGAGATGAGCGAGCTTGCGGTGCCATAGCTAGCAGACTTCGGATACAGCTTTAGACAGAAAACACAGCTGCGGTTTGCCAATGATGAGAGAAACATCAAGAGGGTACATAGTGCCTTCGCAGCGTGACTTGATTAAACAGGTGCTGCGATCACTCGTGATTATGTAACAGAATTGATTGTCAAATTGAACTCGATGTCCTCCTTTACATAGTTGGTCAACACTGATAAGATTGTGTTTAGGACCTTCTACATAAGCAACCTTCTGAATAGAAAAGTTCCCCGTAGTGAGAACACCGTAACCTCGGATGACACCGTTTGCATTGTTGTCAAACGTGACATTTCCACCTGATGGGATTAAAACAACCTTTAATCTATGAAGATCGATTAAATCTTGAACAAGTATATGAATATAAAAACAGTAAGAACGCAATAAAAAGAACAAGACAAGATTGAATCAAACGAGTCGAATGATTAAAACAAAATCCTCAGAAGAGCTCGATTAAGAACATCAACTGTAGAGGATTTATAGGTTACAAAAACGATTAAGAAACCTGCTGTACTCTAGATGAATCGCTATTCGTAAATCTCTATAATCGTAAACCTCTATCTCGCTGTTAACCTAATATGCATGCAAGCATTGACTTATATACCATACATAAAAGGCTCTCGGTTGGACAGGCCCAAACCGGAGTGTACATGGCTAAACTATCGAGCCCAAAAGACGCAACATCAAAATAAAACTTCAGCCCAACAATCTCCCCCTTTGCGTCAATTTGGAGCGAGACCTTCACTTTTTACTTGGACCGGCAGCTGACGCTGGTACCTTCTTCTTCACGGTGCTAAACAGACACTTGGTTATGGAGAGGATGGTCTGTCTAAACCGGATGTACCAATTGATCATATCATTGAAGTACTTGATGTCATCAGCCGAATTCTCTTTACATCGCTTGATAATTGATAAGACGTGCTCCAAGCAAGCTGTGGTGTAAAGGTGTTTGTCAGCTAAAGCGAAGAGACATTTCTGTCCTTCGGCTCTAGTGAACATCACTGAGTTACGCCTCGGATCAATCTTGCCCATTTGCATTTGGTTTAGATCACTGGCCAATCCCACAGGTGCGATCTTCGGTTTCTTTTTGAAAACTGTGGAGACCTCCTGATCCATTAGGGCAACCTCCATGATATAGCAGGCCAACATCCTTTTGACATGGTCTATGATGGGACCATATTCGGTTTCATCAGTCAAAAGGATATTGTATAAGACAATCCAATCATGAGGATTTAGATTGGGCAGATCCGCCAGGGAGATAATGTGAGCAGTTCTTACAGATCCTCGAATGAGCTTGAAATTAACGTTTGTGAATCTCCCCATGGCATAAGGCTTCAGCCCCCGAACGTTTACAATCTTCTGGGTGCTCCAGGTAAGATATTGAGGGCGAGCGGCCTCCATGTAGAAGTCAATAAGCTCCCTGTCAAGCTCATCGTTCGGATGCGGGACTTCAAAAATGTTAGAGAAGGCGTGGAAGATGAACGCCTTTTGAGTCAGCGGCATATCAAACTGCGAATCGACAGTGTTGCTGCAGTTGAATGATATCACCGGCTCGAGCCATAATATGCTTGGAGTTTCTATGGCCTCTTTTATCATACGATCCCTGGTCCAGGCAGGGAAGAGCATCTTTCGGCTCTCAAGGAGATCGTGGGCTTCTTTTTGCTTGCGTTCGGCTTCTTCAGCCTCACGCGCCACATGACTGGCATCGTCTTTAGCATTGCGACTGTTCTTTCTTTTTAACAAGTCGGCAATGGTCTCCTTGTCTTCATCTTCATCTTCATCAACTATGTTTTTACCCTTGTTCTTCACACCCAAACCCGAAGCATGATCAGCAGAGGGTGGTTCGGTTGTGTGAGTAGCTTTGGAGGAAGGAGGTGGTTTCGATCCTTTCTTCTCATCTCCCCCTTGTTTCGGAATGGACACGAAACTCGGTAGGCCTTCAATCTTGCTTAAAAGGTCCATGGCCGGAGAGAGTTTTTCAGCGAGGGTACGCCTCACCGAATGGTTTAGGATGGGGTCGTGTGCTTCCAGGATGTTTGATAACGCTGCGTGGACATCCGAAACACACGTCTTTATTACCTCCTTTTCGGATCGAAGAGCTTCCAATTGTTGCTGGGAGTTGGAAAGTTGCGTGCTCTTGACCTTAAGGGGGTTGTTTTACTCGCCAAGACGTCCATCAGAGAATTCTCAGCTGCAAGATCCTCTTGTAGCTTAGCTAGGCGGGCATCGATGGAGGCACGAAGTGCCGAGTTGTCGTCGCTGATATGTTGTCTGAGTGTAGCGAACGAAGACAGCTCCGTCGAGACAAACGTGGCCAATTGTTGAACAATCGGTTCCAGAGTTGTCTTGGTGGCGTCGGCGCTCTCCTGCAAGGACTTCAGCAGGACAGAAGCGTTGGTGAATAGTTTATCGACTTTTTCGGTCGCAGCCTCACAGGCTCGGGTGGAGGCATCGATTGCAGCAGTTGCTGAGGCCACCGAATCATGTTGAGCCCTTGAGAAGGCGTCAACAATCTTCTGAAGGGTAGCTTCAGAAAGAGATGACTGCTGGTTGGTGGAGGAGGCGAGAAGTAGATCAACCTTCTCGTTTAGCTCTCAGAGATGCTTCTTTGTTACTGGAGCATCATCCTCCTCGTCACTTTGAACTTGAAACGGACTATAGTAGACCGAATCGAAGTTCATGTGATCACCACCAAGGTATTGGTTGTCGCCATCGGAGGCGTCTTCTAGAGATGGAGGGGGTGGTGAAGCTGGGGGTGTTGTGGGTTTGGTTGGTTCAGGTTGAGTGGGTGGGGGGTTAAATTTAGGTGGTGGTTGAGTATGGGTAGTTTGGGTGGTATGGGTTTCTGTTTGTGGTGGTGCGGTTACTTGAGGGGTTTCGGTAACTGGTGGTGTTTTCGGTTGATGTGGTGAATATGGGTGGAGGAATAGGGAAAGAGGTTGGGGGAATAGTGGGGTTTATGGTGGGAATGGAAATAGGAATTGTTGGTGGAGGTGAAGGAACTGGGGATGGATGAAGTTCCATCTCTGGGGTTGGGGACCGAGGTGGTGTGTTGCCTCGTTGAGGAGATTCGTCTCCTTAAGATCCTTCAGAGTCCGAACTTCCGGCCTCAGATTCGCTTGAAGAGGAGGGAATAACTAGCTTTCGCTTCTGTTGGGTCTTCCTCCTCTTCGGCTGTGGGGATGAAGCAGCCTTCGGTTGTTTCCTCTTTTTGGGAGAAGGTCCCTTTGGAGCTTTGGACACTTGTTTCCCCTTCTCTGCCTTTTTGCCCCTGCCCACCGGTTTGTCGGCATCATGAATCGATCTTAGCATGTCCGGTGTCAGTTCCCTCGGACCAGTTGGCTTAAACTCCTTGATCGTCCGGATCAGTCTGTTGTCGGAGGGCACATTACCATACATTGTCTCCGGGATGGAGCCAATGAAGGAAAATTTTGATGCATCTGAGACGATGATCTTCTTGGTATGGAACGTACCAATAGAAGACATCGATGCACCATCAGCAGTTGGAACATCAAACTTGTCCATGGCCCATCTTGTGATCAAGATCCAGAACCGGGCCAATGACACCTTAGAGTGTCGGGATGAGGAAGAGAGGCTCTGAATCAGCTGTTGCCATAGGACAAACCCATAGTCCAGGTTTATCCCGTTGTACACTCCATACATTATCGATAGGAAAAGACGACTTGCACCGTCAGATCCTGAGCTCCTCTCTGACAGGCCCTTGAAAAGAACTGTAAATAGACCATTCCACTGGGGCGGCAGACAAGACTTCTTAAACTTGGCGACGGAGGTGAGAACCTCTGTGTATCCCATGTTGTAAAACATGTTATACAAATGGCCGATCGGAATCATATCCGGATGAACTCTTGAAGGGTCAACGGCAAACCCTAGCATAGTGCATAACCTTTGTCGTGAAACAGAGGTCTTGTGTTCTGCAAGCTCGAAAAATACCCGGTCGACGGCCTTGTCGTAGTAAGCCGTCGCGTAGACCTGCGATAGAGCCACCATAGGAACAGTTTCAATTCTGGACAGTGCAGGTGCAAGCTCGGAGTACTTTAGGCATTATATGACCGACGACATGTAGGAATCATACGCCAGTGGGTTAAGATCAATGACTAGACATTGTTGGGGTCGGATGGGAAGAATTTGTGAAGTTGCATGAACAGAAGAAGATTCATCCATTGTTGCAGGTTTGGAGAAGAAGATGAACGGGAGAGTGTTTGGGAGTATTTGTGCTTTGGAAATTATGGAGGCAGTAAAGAGGTAAAAGGTGGTGTAGACGGCTTTTTATAGTGGGTGATAGGAGAGAGAAAAATCGTTTCAAATCTCTTATGGAAATACGAAGCGGGTTTTTTTAGTGACTGATTGGTGACAGTTGGGGCGTGCGATGATCACGTAGGAGAGAGAGTGTCAGTTTCCTAGGATTACGCCGCCCAATAAGCGCCGGTTCAGAGAGAGGAACCGTTTCCATTTCCACACGCGCCTTTAATGTCAGAGTGATGACGCTTCGATATCGCACACGCGTCCATAAGTGTCAGAAAAAGCGCGGCGGGTTCAAATTCACGCGCGCCTCCTTTTTATCGTCGTTTGAATTTTTATCCCTTTAACTCCCGCCGAGTCAGCAACTTTTCGTCTTATCCCTTTTAAACGGCAGTTTTGAATTAATGACCCACGTGGATAGTTTTTGACCACAACTTCATTATTAACCATCCAGTAATACTCCAGCCTGTAAATAATTAGTAACGGAATTTTGGAAAATCTAGGATTTTCGTGCAAAGAGTGTAAAAGAAAAAGAAATAAAGCAACTCTTTTAAGGATATTCTGTGATGTCAATAATGACACGAAACTGATGATCCCGGGCACGAATCTCTTCCTTCAAGGTCAAGAGAGACCTCAAAGTGTTAGTGTGGAATCCCGTTGAATTACGATCAAACATTTATTAATAAATGTTGAAAGGCTTCTTTTAATTAGGCTAATTAAGATTCTATTCTTGATATAAGAAAGAAAGTGATTTTGTATTGGCTTGGATTAATATAAAATCTCAGATAAAAATTTAAAACTGGATCCCTTGGGAAGAAATGTTATGGTGTGTAACAATTTCATGGGAATCACGCAAAAGAAAAATTGAGATTTCATGAAGGTACATTCGTCAATTCATTGGTGAAAACTTGAGCAAATTAATTGGTCACCGTCAATTCGTTGGTGTTGAATTTTGGGTTTCACTCAGCTCGTAGTGACATGAAACTAAGATCATAAACACAGATTTTGTGTAACCATAAACCTCAGTGGTAGTTTCTGAGAGTCTCAAGGGTTACGATAATGAAACGAATGTAGTGGAGAAGAGTTATGGAGATGGTGTAAGAAAATATAGTACCTCTGCTGCGAAAATAAGGACCAAGCAGGAAACTCTTAACTCATGTGAGAAAAGAGTGAGGTAGCTCACGATGTGAATAAATGTGTTAGCCTTATTGGGAAGACAAGGTTTGTGTATACCAGGTCATGAAGGCTATTATTCAAAATCTTATGAGGCTTGGGACACATACAGCAGCATGCTTCTAGGGACACTTAAGTAAGTCATCAAATATATCCCCATAAATGAATGAGCACACAAAAAAAAATATATATTTTTGGAGTTTTTGAAATTTATAATAAAAATAAAAAAATAATAATAAAAAAAAATTAGAAGAAAAAAAATAAGACTTAAAAAAAAACTTTGGAGAGAAGAAAAAATGAAAAACCGAACCCAAACATTCGGTTGGTTTAGGTTGGGAAAAAGTTGAAAAACCGAACCCGAGTGTTCGGTTGGTTCGGTTCTAGAAAATTTTGAAAAACCGAACCTGAACCTTCGGTTGGTTTCGGTTTAGGAAAATTTTGAAAAAACCGAACCCGAACCTTCGGTTGGTTTCGGTTCCACAAAATTTTGAAAAACCGAACCTGAACCTTCGGTTGGTTTCGGTTCCACAAAATTTTGAAAAACCGAACCCGAACCTTCGGTAGGTTTCGGTTTTGGAAAATTTTGAGAAACTAAGGAATTTAGATATACAAGAGATAAATACTTTTAACACAAAGAAAAACAAAATTGTACAAGAAATATACAACACAGAAAAACTACCTTTGAAGTAATGAGCGAGTCAGATGGTTGAACCGAACCCGAACGTTTGGTTGGTTTTGCTTCTTACGTTTGAGGTTGAGAGGTAGTGTGAGGTACTGACTCTGATTCCATCATACCTAGCCCTTGCAATATTTTATTGAATGATGCTTCTGGAAGAGCTTTGGTAAAGACGTCAGCCAGTTGATCAGTGGTTCTTACGAAGTGAACTTCGACATTTCCATCTTCCACATGATCTTTGATGAAGTGATACCTCAGTGCTATGTGTTTGGTTTTAGAGTGTTGCACTGGGTTATGATAGATCCTAATTGCACTTTCAGAGTCACAATATAGTGGGATCTTCTTCATATTGAGTCCATAGTCTCGAAGTTGACTTTGGATCCAAATCACTTGTGATGTGCAGGATGCAGCGGCAATGTATTCCTGTTCGGCAGTAGACAGCGACACACACGTTTGTTTCTTGGATTGCCTGCTGACCAACTTCCCGTCAAGGAATTGACAGCCACCAGTTGTGCTTTTACGGTCGAGTCCACATCCTCCAAGGTCAGCATCAGAATAGGCTTGAACAAAGAAGCCTGAGTTGGATGGATACCATAGACCTAAGGAGGTGGTTCGCTTGAGATAGCGTAAGATGTTCTTCACTGCAAGCATATGAGGTTCACGTGGGTTTGCCTGAAATCGAGCACAATAACACACAGAAAACATGATATCAGGCCTGCTAGCAGTTAGATACATCAGTGAGCCTATCATTTGACGATAGAGCATGATATCGACAGCCGGTTTATCTAGAGATGGGGTAAGCTTGGTGCCGAATGCCATTGGGACTTTGACTTTTGAGTCTCCCATCATGCCAAACTTCGCTAGGAGAGTCTTTGTGTAAGCTTCCTGATTAATAAAGATGCCTTCGGGTCCCTGTCTTATGTTTAAACCAAGGAAAAAGTTAATAGGACCCATTGAGCTCATTTCAAACTTA
The DNA here is from genome assembly GCF_051521515.1 of Lactuca serriola. Lineage (NCBI taxonomy): Eukaryota > Viridiplantae > Streptophyta > Magnoliopsida > Asterales > Asteraceae > Lactuca > Lactuca serriola. Next base: position 166,746,638 of record NC_136413.1, on the reverse strand, counting down.
GTCTCCATCAACTTTCTGAATTCAGCTGTTAAGCTGGGATTCGTGGAGCCAAAGATGATGTCATCGATATAAATTTGAACTATCATAAGGTGGTTACCTTCCTTTTTGCGAAAGAAGGTTGGGTCAACCGAACCTTGTTTAAATTTAGACATCTTTAAAAATTTTGTAAGCGTTTCATACCAGGCTCTCGGAGCTTGTTTGAGGCCGTACACAGCTTTATCCAGAATATAGCAATGATTTGGATACTTTTCGTTCACGAACCCAGGAGGTTGCTCCACATACACAGTTTCTTCGAGTTCTCCATTGAGAAATGCACACTTGACATCCATTTGGAAAACCTCAAAGTTTTTGTGAGCAGCATAGGCCAGGAATATTCTAACAGATTCTAGCCTAGCTACTGGAGCGAAAGTCTCTTCAAAGTCTATCCCTTCCTCTAGACAGTATCCCTTGACCACCAGACGAGCCTTGTTCCTTATGACATCACCTTCCTTGTCCATTTTGTTCCTAAAAACCCATTTGAGACCAACAACCGAAGCATCTGGAGGAGTTGGAATGAGGCGCCAGACTTTGTTCCTCTCAAATTCGTTAAGTTCGTCTTGCATTGCTTGAACCCAATCAGAGTGATCGAGGGCAGTGTTCACTATCTTCGGTTCAACTTTTGATACGAATGAGTTAAACATACAAAACTCAACCTTTGAAAATAAGGATGTCTGTTTTGCCTTCAGTTGTGATCGGGTCAGAACCTTTTCAGATACATCACCAACTACTTGAGACATAGGATGATCTCTGGTCCATTTGGTAAGAGGAGGGTAATTCGGATCAAAGGTTGGGTCTAGTTCAGCATTGATCATTTCTTCTGGCTCAGATTGGCTATCGTAATCGAGCGTCATATCGTCATGCTCCCCCTCAATTGATGAGTCTTGAGAAACATGAGGTTCAGGAGTTTCTTGTGGTGCTGGGCTTTCAAGCATTGAAGCACCTTCGTTTGGAGAGGCATCTTCGATTGGTGAACGACCTTCGGTTGAAGATGTAGAGCTTGGCTCCCCCTGGACTTGTGAGCTTGGCTCCCCCTCGACATGAGAACATGGCTCCCCCTCGACTGAAGCATTGTTGGATGGAGATTCATCAGTGGGCGATTCTCCTTCATGCATTCTTCTTGCAGCATCTTCGACAATCTGCTTCATATGATCAACTTTGTTGTCAGCTGCACCTGCTTCTGAAAGAGAAGCTTTTTCCGGTTCGTCAAAGAGTTCCAGAAATTTCTCGTATAAATTGGCGATCGAGACTGTGACTTGGCCAGTTTGAGGAAAGATTTCCCCGGCAGTGTCTTCTATGGCCTGTAGCTTCTTGACATAGCTATCGTCAAAGGTCACATAGTATGTATCTTCAATCCTTCTTGAACGTTTGTTTAGGACCCTGTACGCCTTGGATGTGAGTGAGTAACCCAGAAAAATTCCCTCGTCGGCTTTGACATCAAACTTGTTGCGGTGTTCTTTAGAGTTAAAGATGAAACACCTTGAGCCAAACACATGGAAAAATTTTACATTGGGCTTTCTGTTGTTTATTATCTCATATGGTGTGAGCGTGAATCGCTTATTGAGATAGGACCTGTTCTGTGTAAAACAAGCAGAAGAAATAGCGTCAGCCCAAAAATAAAGAGGTAAGGAAGCGAAACTTAGCATAGTTCAGGCAGCTTCACACAAAGACCGGTTTCGCCTTTCGACTATTCCGTTCTGTTGTGGTGTGTAGGGAGCTGAGAAATTGTGACTAATTCCCTTTTCTGCAAGAAACTCTTCAAACTCCCTGTTTTTGAATTCAAGACCATTGTCGCTTCTGATGTTGCGAACGACCTTCTTGAGCTGGACTTCAATTTGCTTGATAAACACTTTCGGCTTTTGAGTCGCTTCAGATTTGAGCTTTAGAAAGAACACCCATGTAAATCGTGAAAAGTCATCAACAATAACAAGAATATACTTGCTACCACCGATGCTTTCGATAGATGAAGGACCACACAAATCGATATGAAGCAATTCGAGTGGTTCAACAACTTTTGTGTTGATTACAGATGGGTGACTTTGACGACTCTGCTTCCCCATTTCGCATGCAGCACACAAATGCTCTCTGTCGAACTTGAGCAATGGAAGACCCCTAACATGACCTCCAGTGACAAGTCGGTTGATATCTTTGAAATTGAGATGAGAGAGTCTTCGGTGCCACAACCGGCTTTTGTCGGATTGAGCTTTTGATAACAGGCATATGGCTGGGTTTCCTTTGATGGGTTTCATGTTTAGAGGAAACATTTCACCCTTTCGCTCTGACTTGAGAATCACTTTCTTTATCTTTTTCTCTATGATTTCAGAACCTTCATCATCGAATGAGACTTTGAGACCTGTACCTCCAACAAGCTGAGATACACTGATGAGGTTGTGTTGGAGTCCTTCCACATAAGCCACCTTCCTTATAGTGAAGTCTCCATTTGTTATCATTCCATATCCCTTTATGGTGCCGAAAGAGTTATTTCCAAACTTGACGTTGCCACCATTTGCAAGAGATCTGTATTCCCTGAGCTCCTCTTCCCTCCCTGTCATGTGACGCGAGCAGCCACTATCGATGTACCATTCTTCGTCAAACTGCTCGTCACTTATAACCTGCAAAAATTAAGCAGATTTAGGAACCCAAAGTTTCTTGGGTCCATGTGAGCTTTTCATGGGAACGGGAATTGTAAGAGAGATGTCAACTAGATATGTTCGTTTTATGAGAGTTGTTTCATCTTTCTTTTTAATGGTAAAGACTTTTATTTTGTTAGGATTGGCTGAGTTCGTTTTGGACTCTGGTTTGGATTCATTGACCTTCTGCTTTCCCTTTTGTTCAGCTGATGAATGAGATTTTCGAGAACAAGCGGAATTAGCTTTAGAGCAAGATGGAGATGAATCGGTGGAAGTAGAGGAATTAGAAGTACGAGAAGAATTAGAAAGAGAGGATTTGGAAGGAGAGAACTTCTTGGCTGGTGACTCTAGGTGACCCTTTTGCTTTTGATCATTGGAGGGACTGACCTTAGAGTCTTGTTCTCTTTTGACTTCAGAACCGAACCTCTGCGTACGGTTGGAGTTGTTCTTGGAACCGAACCTTTGGTTTCGGTTGAAGTTTTTTTCAGAACCGAACCTTTGGCTTCGGTTGGTATATTCTTGTGAACCGAACTTTGGCTTTCGGTTGTTGGAACATTCAGGCTTTCTTACAAGATTGTTTTCATACTTCAGATTCTTGTCTTGGTGTGAGTAGTATGCATTCTGGGAGTGCCAGAATTGTTTCCTTTCAGAAAGGTTTTTCCTGTATCTTTGGTTCCTTTCTATCTTCTTATTCCTCATCTGCTTGGGTTGATGATGAATGTTCGCTTTCGTTTTCGTTGTCTCCTTGGCTGGTTCCTTTTGAACTTCAGGAGTTTTGCTTTGAGTCGAGGGAGCAGAGGGAATATCCGAAGAAGATCCAGTTTGCACTGAGGGAGTAGAAGGAATGTTTGAAGACGTTCCACTTTGAGCTGTTGGAGTAGAGGGAATGTCTTCTTTTGCTGAACGATCATCCTCCTGAGGAATATCTTTCGTACCACTGGTACTTGCCTCATTGAAATTATCCGGCTTGTTCAATGGTTCAGGGATATATATTCCTTTGCTCATCCAGGAGGTTCTTTCAGACAAGCCAACGGTTTCGTTTGCAATATCAATTGGAGCTTCCCAGAAGTACTCATCACAGCCATCAGCATTGTCTTCGTTAACAATAGCTGTGAGTTCAGCTGTTTGATGTTCGGTTACTCCAGTCACCTTCTATACTTGATTCGGAGTGGTCCTGACCGTTTGATACACAACTGCTTTCTCTACTAATTTCGGAGACTTTTGTTGGGACAACCGAGCTAACTCCACAGAATTTTCAGAAATTAGATTTTTGTGGTTTTCAGTTTCGCTTTTAACAAATTCTGAGCAGTCAACCGTGTCCTTTACAGAAATTTCACTCATGTTTTCATCCTCGTTAAGCTCAGATGAATTTTCAACATCGATTTTGTTTTCTGAGCTTACGTTGGCGTTTAAAGAGTCAAATTTTTGCATGGTTTCGGTTCTCAGTTTAAGTCTGTCATTTTCGTCCAAAAGATTTTTGAGCATGTCCTTGTGGTCTTTGGATTTAATGAAGGACTCAATTTTGTCCAGTCCATACATGTAGGTTGGATTGACATCATCAGACGATATCACACTCTCACAATTGTAGGCTTCGGCATCGATTTCATCCTCCTTAAACTCTAGGAAGGGCAAAATCATGCGATGGATCTTTTGGCCTATCTCATAGTCCAAGTGAAGTTGAGTAATATTGGAATATAAACGTTTAGCAATTAAACAAAAAACATTTCGTTGTTTTAACAATTTTAAATTGTCTCTCTGCAAATAAAGGTTTTCTTCTTTAACTTTAACTAATTCCGACTCTTTTAACTCAATCCACATTTGCCGCTCCTCACTCTTCGAAGCCACCCTGCTTAATTGATCAGTCAGGTTAGAATTGGTGACTCGAGTTTGAGTTAAGCTACTATCTAAATGAGAAATTCTTGTATTAACATTTCTTAGTTCTTTCTCATATGAGGATGGTGGTACTTTAGATGAAATAAAAATAGATTGTACCTTCTTTATCAGTTCATCGAGCTCATTGAACTGCTGGCTGAGTGGTTTGGCCGTAAAGCACATATCCTCCTGTACCTTCGGTCCATCGCTTCCTCCATCGGTGTTGTATCCCCTCATTTGAGATACGTCAGTCACCATGAAGCATTTTCCTCCACTGCTTTCCTCCTTAGCCACATACGCCTTTCCATGGGTAGGCTTCCTCACTTCTTCGTCTTCTGAGTCGGTAGACCAAACTTCTGTGCTACCGAACTCATCGTCATTAACCGAACCCTGCACAATAAGAGCATTAATAGAAGGGTTAGCGGTATACTTCTTCTTTCTCAACTCATCCAGTCTCTTTTGCAGCACGGCTTCCTCATCATTTCCATCGTCCTTTTCAGCCATCTTCTTAAGAGCACAGTCCTTAGCATAGTGGTTCTTGCCACCACAGTAGAAACAGCTTACTACGGAATCGCCATCTGCCTTCGGTTCCTTCATGGGCTCCCCAGCCTTCGGTTCATTGTTCACCTTTTCAGAGCTGTAACTCCCCTGCCAATTTCGGTTTTTGTTGCTGGGGAATCTCTTCTTTATGAACCTCTTAGGATTGGACACCATCATGGCCTAATCCTCAGACGTGAGGTCATATTCCTCCAAGTTGAGCTCTTCATCCTCCATCACAGCTTTACTTTTAGATAGGAGGGCCAACGAACCAAGACTAGAAACAACGTTCTTCTCTTGTACCACAATCTTCTCTTGGGACTTTAGAATACCCACCAGTTTCGCCAAAGAGTATGATTTAAACTGCTCATGGGCTTTGACTGTTGAGACCACTGCTCTCCACTCAGACCTCAGTCCGTTCAAGAAAGTAACCTTCTGTTCGATAAGCTTCCTTTCAATGTCGTGTTTGATCATCTTGCTGAGAAGATGATTGAAGCGATCAAACGTCTGGGTTACCGTTTCTTCGGCCCCTTGCCTGAATTCTCCAAACTCAGATAGAAGCAAGGTTTGGATAGAATGTTCAAGATCTTCGTCTGTGGAATACAGTTCGCGAAGTCTATCCCATACTTCCTTCGCCGTAGTACATGAGCTGACCAGTCTGAATGTGTCGGACTGAAGGGTGAATCTGATCAACCTTAATGCCTTAATATTGCACTAGAATTTGTCTTTTTCATCTTGTGCAATATCCTTCATGTCCTTAAGCAGATCGTTGTACTCTTTTTGTGTCTTAATGATTCTGGATGTTGCAGAATGAGAAAACGGTCCACTGATGATGGCTTCCCATATGAGGTAACCATTGTCCTCCGATCCAATCACGTAATCTTCAAAATGATGCGCCCATACTTCATAGTCATGGGTGTATAAGATTGGAATCTTTGTCGTCGAACCGATGCTGTTGGAAATATTAATAGGGTTTGATTGCGTCGCGTCCATTATGATCGTAAAAACCTGTTCAAAGATCAGACATGTAATAAAGCAGATTAGGGCAAAACAATAAATATTAAGATACGTCAATTAAGATGACGGCTCAATAAATATCGATGATTGCGGAAAACCCTAATGGAAATCTTTTTCACAGAAAAGATGTGTATCGATTACACAGCCTCCTGCTCTGATACCAATTGATGGGATTAAATCAACCTTTAATCTATGAAGATCGATTAGATCTTGAACAAGTATATGAATATAAAAACAGTAAGAACGCAATAAAAAGAACAAGACAAGATTGAATCAAACGAGTCGAATGATTAAAACAAAATCCTCAGAAGAGCTCGATTAAGAACATCAACTGTAGAGGATTGACAGGTTACAAAAACGATTAAGAAACCTGCTGTACTCTAGATGAATCGCTATTCGTAAATCTCTATAATCGTAAACCTCTATCTCGCTGTTAACCTAATATGCATGCAAGCATTGACTTATATACAATACATAAAATGCTCTCGGTTGGACAGGCCCAAACCGGAGTGTACATGGCTAAACTATCGAGCCCAAAAGACGCAACATCAAAATAAAACTTCAGCCCAACACCACCATTGCATATAGGCCTGAAATCCCGAAGGTACTCTAACCTTCTGGTCATGTGCAAGGAGCAGGCACTGTCAATTAACCATTCTTCTTCTTGTTCCTCCTTGCACAAAGCCTGAGATTTAAACGGTTACTTTAGGCATCCAAACAAGTTTGGAGCCAGGGACAATTGATGTATTCTAAAATGATGCATGGTCCGAGGTTGTATGAACATGTCTTTTGACAATTGATGTATTCTAATTTCTTCTTTGAAAGCTCTTTTTGCCAAAAATTTTGGTGAACCGCAGTCATTGTTATTCAACTACGGTTTCCTGGAACCTTTTGGATTATTTTGGAAACGTGGGCTAGAATCATTAGAACTTGAAGATTCTGGAAGTTGAGAGCATTGGCCTACCTCAAAATTTTCTATAGGCAATTCGTGAAAAATCAGTTGAAGAGATGTAGTTCCTTGAACTAAAGAGTTGCAGTCATTGATTTTTAACTATGGTGAAGATGATTTGACTATTGCAGAGTAGGTTTTAGATGAGACTGCGATGGGACATTTTTGGGACAGTTGATTATAGTCTGAGGACAAAGATGGAAAGTCCTCTGAGACTTCAGGGCCTTCAACAACAATTTCTTCATCAACTTCGGATGAAGCTTGAGAATTGGAGTGACTTCTGCCACTGATGGGAATTTGATCACATATGTGGCTAGAATCCTCGGGCACAATTTCCTGAATGACACAATTATTGCTCAAATTGTTGGATCTACCGAAGTGAGTTTTAATATCTTCAGGAAAAGTCTTGTCATTGACAGGGAAATGAAATTCTCTATCAGGAGGGACATACACGCTGTCTTTGTTGAACCGGGGTGAGGAATCCATTACGGTAGGATATCCATTTGACCAACCCCTATTATCAACGGTTCCACTGTTTACCAAATTTTCAGTAGCCTCACTTTCATTAAACAGTTTTTCAATTAAAAGATTCAAGCATACAATTTCTCTTTGAGCTAAATCTTTTTTATTCAAGGCTATTTCTAATTGAGTTTCACTTAACATTCTAGCATCTTTCTCTAACTCTAGATCCCTTTCTAACATTGCCATCTTAAGTCCTTTGTTATTCAATCTTCCTCTCACATGGAACATCTCTTGGGACGCTATGTTCTTCTCATCTAAGGCTTTGTTATAGTCTGAAAGGACGGCAGCACAAGTGTCATTAAGATCATCTATGTAGGGTTGACAATCATGCATGTTATAATTTAAAGTTTGGATCATGAGTTTTACCGGTTCAACGATGCTTAGAGTCCCATCTTTCGCCATGTAGCAGTAGTTTTTGTTCAACATTGCTGACCCATCATCATACGCAGTGGCCAGCATGCAGATATTCTTTTTTCTTGTAACACTGCTGATGCTCTCTTCTTCATCTCCGGATGACCAAACTTGATGGTATCGTTTAACTTGAGCCACATATGCCCTTGCCTTTTCTTTTTCTTCTAACTCTTGAGCCATTCGGAGATAGAATGCTCTGTCCTTGACTATGTGGGCCTTACAGTCTTTTGCGAAGTGATTTTCTTTGTTGCATTTGTGACAAATTACAACATCAGTCTTGTCTTCTGATTGAGTACCAGAGTCATTGTTCTGAGGAGACTGCGGTATCTCCTTGGGTTGATTATTCTGAGAGACTTTAGGATACCGAGAGTTGTTGTTCTGAGGACCGAAGTTACGGCTGAATGGTGGTTTGTTGAATTGTTGATTCTTGCGAAAAGAGGATGGTGGTATGCGGTTGAACTATTCGCTAACTAGAGCAGTAGCCTTCTGAAAATCTTCTTCATCATCATACTCAGAATCTACTTCGTATGACTGAGGTGGGGTGTCATACGATGAAGAGTAAGGTGACTGCGGTGGAGCTTGTGCTATGAGAGCAAACGGTCCTCCGAAGTCAGGATAGTCTTTGAGTACAGTGGATTCTTATGCTTGAAGTTCTCCATAGAGTTTGTAGAGTGATAAAGACTGAATCTTTCTGTCACCTTGGACTATAATTTTAGCCGTAGTCCAATGTCTTCCTAGAACATTAAGGAACTGGAGATTGGTTTCATGGTTGTTGCGGATGGTACCATCATTTGATAACTTCGTGACTATTAGGTTAAATCTTTTGAAGGAGTCTTCCAAACTTTCACCAGCATGAGCTTTGAAGTTGTTGAAGTCATTAAGTGCGGTTGTGAGCTTCTTATATTTTGCTTGTTCTGAGCCTTTGTACAGGTTTTTGAGTACATCCCAGATCTTTTTTGCTGACTTGCAGTTTATGATAATATCAAAGTTGTCAAGAGCAACACCACATGAAATTTCATAAAAAGCAACAGCATCATTTTCCATTTTATCGAGATCATCTTTGGTAGGACGGCTCATAGTTGGTTGACCTCCTCCTAGTCTGGTTGCAGCACCGTCAGTTTGGATTGGTGTGAGGACTGGAACATGTGGTCCTTCTTCCACGGATCTCCATACATCTCTACCCAATCTTCTTAAGTACCTCTCCATTCTTTGTGACCAGTGATGATATTCATTTGCTACTAGTATTGGGCCTCGGTTAGAACCACCAACACTATTGGAAACATTCAGAGATAACGATTGTGCCATTTTGTGTTTTTTTGAAAAATGAGCTTTAGTGGTATAGAAAGCTTAATGAGAAAATCAGAGTTCCGATATCCAAAAAGAAACCACTTTGGCTCTGATACCAATTGTAGAGAGAAAAACTTGGAGACACACTTGAACAAACGTTAGAACAAGTAAGTTGCAGAATAGTTAATCTCTAAGGATCTAAAAGCTCAACAATAATAAAGTTAGATAGTTAGATAGTTAGATAGTTAGTTGTGGAATGTAAAGAAGGATAAATGACAAAAGTTATAACAAGAATACACTTAAACTGATTCATAACAAGGAATGTAGTCACTCCAAGTTAGTAAGCTAGATCAAGTTTAGTGATTAAGTCTAGAAGACTTGCTCCGAAGAGAAGTTATGTTCCAGTAGTAATAAGATTGATAACAGATGAAGATAAGAAAGATGATCGAATGAGAAATCTTGTGTATTGAGAAGTTAAGAGTTTTCACACTCACATATATCACAAGTACATAATACATAAGAAAGAGTCTCTATTTATAGAGTTTAGAAAAGAACAACTCTATGAGCAGCCGTGCAAGGCATGCTATAAAATAGAGTGAATTACATAGTAAAAGAAATAACTCAGACTGCGGATAGGAAAGACTTGAATACTCCGGATGCTGATATGGTTGCCGATGAAGAATGGTTGCGGTCACAGTTGTAGAGATTGACTCCGGGTGTTGTATTGGCTGTAAGTTCTGAACCGTTGCGGTAGTTAAGTTCAAGAGGGTCACTTTTATGTTTCAACAAGCTCCTTTAATGATGTTATCAATATCATCATCTTCATCTTCATCTTCATCATCTTCACCAACGATCTTCTTTTTCTTTTTTCCTTTACTGGTCGAAGCTACATTATCCTTCGGTCCAGCAGTAGCTTTTGGTTCTGGAGGGGATGGAGGTTGAGTTGTGACAGGTTCGCCTCCTTGTGACTTCTTTTTTCCTCTTGTTTCAGAAGAACAACGGTCTCCGAAACACCCTCAATTCGACTGGGAATATCCAAGGCTGGGCGTAGTTTCTCAGCTAAGTGACGTCGGATATAGATTGTTATGATAGATTCATGGGCATCCAGGAGATGCAGCAGGATTGAATGGACATCGCCAACAGAGCTGCGAATCACTTCTCATTCAGAATTTAAATCTTCAAGCTCTTTAGTTGCAGTACGTAGCTTTAAATTCTGAATTTTGAGCCGAGAGGTTTGCTTGTCCAGCTCATCCATGCCTTTGTTTTCAACTACAAGCTCAGCCTCAAGCTGAGTTAGCCGATCATCAACTTTAGAATGAAGCTTTTCATTAGCAGATTCAATGTCTTTGCGAGCCATGCCAAGTTGTGACAGCTCAGCCTCCAATTAACGTTTCAGAGAATCAACCGAAGCATTCACTGTGTGTGCATTTTCCTAAGCGGCTGCTTGATGGGAATCTAAAAAGATTTGAGCTTCTTAAATTAGTTTTTTGACATTTGCGGTCGCTTCCTTGTAGTCTTTAGTAGAGGCTTGCACAGCAAGTGAAGCCTTTTGGCATTGAGAAGTAGAGGCATCAATAGCCTTTGCGGCATTGGAGATGGAGGTGTCATGCTCCTTGACTGCAAAAGAGAACGGAGCTTTGAAAGCAGCTTCTGAGTAAGGACCAACAGAGGAAGAAGAAGGTAACTAATCAAGTTTATCAGTCACAGCTGTGAGATGTGACTTGGTGAGAGGAGCGTCATTATCATCATCGCTCTGGACATGATAAGGATTGAAATAAGTAGAATCGAACTCCAAGTCCTCACCTCCAAGAACAGGGTTGGTTTCGGTTGAACGGGTAGGAGCTAGAGGTTTAGTGGTGACAGGGGTTTTGGGTGGAGAAGAACGAACCCCCATATTAGATACGTTGGTTTGAACTCCCGTGGTGGTGGTAGTGGTAGCGTCAGAAAAAATAGGTGTAGGAATGGGAATAGTGGACAAAGTTTGAGATGTGATAACTGGGAAAGTGGGAGGAAAGGAAATAGGAATGGAAACAGGTGGAGGAGAAGGTGCTTTAGAGCCAACAAGTACCTCTGGTGTATGCGAGCGACGTAGGGTATCACCACGAACCGAAACCTCCTCATCCGAGCTTTTGCTCTTAGATGCGCTAGGATAGGGTTATTTATCTCCAGTAGGGATATAATCAGAATCACAATCGCTCGAGGACTGAAGGATAAGCTTTCGAGCAGGCTTCTTGGTCTTTTTCTGCTTGGGCTGTGAAGGTGCTGCCTTCTCTAGCATCCGCTTTCTTGGAGTTTTCCCCTTAGCTCCTTTGATAACCTGTCCTTCCTTTTTCTTTTCTTGTTTCTTTCCCCTCTTTGATGGCTTATCGGCTTCCTCAATGGCACAAATCATTGCTTATGTGAGTTCCTGTAACAACGTGAATTTTCGAAACAATTTTTCATTTTTCAAATAACATAACACTCATTCAATATTCTCAAATCTCAAATTTAACAAATGCCATCAAGATAAAACATATCCCAAGATCATAAAATAAATCTTCTTTCAGTGTGTACGGATCTTGCCGGTGCCTTCCCGCGATCATCGCTAGTACCTGAAACACATAACACATAACACTGTAAGCATAAATGCTTAGTGATTTCCCCAAAATACCATATACAACACATACGCCTTTCCAGGCCATAACTCTGTGGGATGTTCCAATCCAAGTGTCTCAGGGGACTTTCGTCCCGAATCCCGGTAGACCTTCCGGTCCTACTGGTATCGACCATTCGGTCCGTAACCTCCTAACCTTCCGGTCCATGTCATCTTGACCTTCTGGTCCATATCATCTTGACATTCCGGTCCTTAACATACATAACATACATATCACATAACCGCATATAGAACATACATCTCATAGCATACAAGACCTTCTGGTCACACATAGGTACCCTTCCAGGTACAGTATAGTGAGAAGACTCACCTCTCTTGATGTCTAGTGAACCTTCTGGCTTGATAACCTCGATCGAGCCTCTGCGTAACACGTAAAGCAAACATCTCTAGTTAATAATTTCTCTTGTCCTCATCTCTATAGAATGGGAAGAAGACCATTGTACCCTCCCTGACCTTTCTTGAATCATTTTGACCAAAACCCTAAGGTCAACTGAAGTCAACTCTAGTCAACGGTCAACTTTGACCAGACTCGTCGAGTCCACTCAGGTGACTCGATGAGTTCACGCTTGTCCTCTGAATCCTCCTAAGGTCTCACTCGACTCGTTGAGTTAACCTTTCACTCGACGAGTTACCACTGGTCACGAATCACGGGACAACCCGACTCGACTAGTCGAGTCCCCATATGGACTCGGCGAGTTCCTTCCATGGCATCACTCAAATGACCTTCAGAGGTTAGATTTGTTTCTATAACTTATATATATATATGACCATCTTACACCCAAATATCACATAAAGGTCCAAACTTTAAGCTCATGCATCACTCTTATGCCCATCTGTGAAGAAGTAGCTCCTAAAATGGCAACCTAGATCCATATCTCCAATGGAACATCATAAAGCAGAATGGTTGGGACTCTCTAGACCTCTTAAGGTCCAGATCTAAGACTTATTCCACCTTGGGACCTCATCAGCTTCGAATCCAAGCTAAAAAAGGAAAAGGAAAACCCTAGATTCAAGGAAACCACCAAATACACTAGAATGAGTATAGATTCATACCTCCTACAGCAGTCCATGCAAAAAGATGCTAGATCCGCTACCCCCATCTCGTTCCTTGCTTGAGTCATGCTCTTTTCCTTCCACAAAACTACCAAATTACTTAATTTCATCATAAGAACTATCCCAAGGCTTCAATAGCGATTTAGGGTTTCCCATAGGAGAGATGAGGCGCATCTAAGGTCATAAGTTCCTTTAAATAGGCTCAAACCCCAGAACTTAGGGTTTTCTCTGCCTAGCACCTACTCGACGATTCCATACTTGGACTTGTCAAGTCCTTTCATTAAATACCCTCAATCATCTTGACGTGACTCGGCGAGTCAGACTCTCGACTCGTCGAGTCCCTCCTAAATCCTCCAAATTGAAACACAAACTAACATACCCGAAATCCCGGATGTTACAGTTCCCTTGGGCCCAAAGATGGAAGCTTCTTGTACTCTTGAATGATAGCACTTTCCTCAGACACACAGGCATACATGGATGTCGAAATCGATCCAATAAACAAGTACTTGGATGGATCGGTGACTAAAATCTTTGTTGTGGGGAATGTTACAATGCAGGAGAGAAGCGAGTCTGCCATGATTGGGACATGAAGACGATCCATCGCCCATTTTGTGACAATAGACCAGAACCTACCACACGAGACTTCAGAATGGCGAGAAGAGGAGGATAAGCTTTGAACAAGCTGTTTCGATAGAACCGATCCATATTCAAGATGTATCCCATTATAAAACCCATAAAGCATGGTCATAAATGACTTGCTCTCACCATCGCATCCAGTGCTTCGCTCTGAGAGACCTTTGAACAGGAGTATGAAGAGGCCATTCCATTGAGGAGGAAGGCATGATTTCTTGAACTTCGTCACTGTGGTTAGGGTTTCAGTGTACCCCATGTTGTAGAACATTGAGAACAGTTGGCCAGTTGAGATGGAATCAGGGTTTACCATGGTGGGTTAATGAGCAAGACCTAGCAGTGTATAGAATCGATTCTTGGAAATAGAGGTCTTCTCATTGTGAATGTCGAAGTGTATTCTCTCAGCAACCTTTTCATAGTAAGTAGTGGACTAGATATTAGAGAGGAAAGACATGGGAACAACCTCCACCTATGAGAGAGCGATGACAAGTGGAGAGTATTAGAGGCATTCCACCACTTGCAACATGCAGGGTTCATAGGTTACCGGTGTAAGATCGATAATGAGATTTTGGTTATGCTTGATGGTCAGAAGAGTGGAACGAACAGAGGTGTCTTCAACCAATGAGGATTCTGCCATTGATGTAGTTTGAGAAGAAGATGATGAACAGTGAAAGAGATAGTCTTTTTGCTTTAGGAGAATAGAGATTGGTAAAAGAGTAAAGGTGATTGTGAGAAACCTTTTATATGTGGGAGTAGGAGAGAGAAAAATTCATCCAAAATCTTGTCTTTTTGTGAAACGGTTCCTGAACAGTGGGGATTAGACGTTTTGCAACCCCGATGATTACGCAGGAGAGAGAAAACGTTTTGTTTTTACACGCCTTTCCATACAAATTGCCTTTTTCAAATCGCCAAACGTTTTGATTGCTGCTGACTCACCCTTTTTGCTTTATCCGAAATGTCACCAACAGAAATAACATGAAAATGTGTCAACTAGATCATTTCGTTTGAGAGCCACCATAACAATTTTAGAGCCCAAGCTATACGAAAAATAGCTTATACAAAATAGAACCAGATTTTTGGAAAATCAAAGATTTTCGTGCATAGAGTGTGAATGATAAATAAATAAATCAAACTTTGTGGGATATTGTGACGTCGATTAATACATAAAGCAGTGGATCCCGGGCACGAATCTCTTCCTTCCAAGTCAAGAGTGACTTCAAAGTGTCTGGGAGGTTTCCCGTTAAAATACGATAAAGTGCTTTTTAAGAAGCACTGAAAGGCATCTTTTATATATAAGGCTTGTAAGGGTGGGTTTCGCTGCAATTCATGTTTCGGTTCTTGATATAAGACTGAAAGAGAATGAAGTACTTGTGAGACCAATGTGGCCTATTGAACAAGTAGGTTTGACATGTATTCAGTGACTTATTGAAAAAACAATATAAAGTCTCAAATAAAAATTAAAATGGGATCGTTAGGGAAGCAAAGTCTTGGTGATAGACAATTTCAAAAGGATCGCTCAAAATAAAAAGAGATTTCAAGGTAAAACCACATAAAGTGGTTTTGTTAATTCATTGGTGAAAGCTAGAACATAGTAATTGTTCACCGTTAATTCATTATGGGTATTGAATTTTGGGTTTCACTTAGTACGTAGTTACACGAGACTATGATCTCACCAACTTTAAAGCTGATAAACTCTTTCAAAATAACTTGTATTCTCAGGTCACCAATAGACAGGCACCGAAGCCAGGTTTTTGAGAAGATGGAGCTCGTTCAAGACTCCTCTTTTATTTTGATGTATATTTTTGGTGTCTATATAACTTGACATAACACACTTGTACGAAATTATATTATTAATGCAATGGATGATGTTGTTGCTTGTTTACTACTTTGCATTGTTGTGATATTGTACATGACGTCCTCCACCCCCGAACGTTTCCGTTGTTTTATGGTTTTGGGGTGTGATGTCACACCCCGGCCGTCGGCGGAAACACCGGGGAATGTAACGTCATTTTTCGTATCACAATTATATAACATACATTGAACAATACTTAAATAAAATACATACCTTTATTGATGATTGAAAGTTACATTATTTTTTTCCTAGTATTTATTACATAATATCCGACTATGACATACTTCTTAATGAACAGAAAGATACTAGTAAAACTTCTCCTGTTCGAATACATACCAGCTTTTCAAGTTCCTGAAAACACATGCATTTTAAAATACGTCAACATAAAGTTCGTGAGTCCATAGGTTTTGACACCATAAAATAATACATTTTTACACATTCAAAAGTATAGTTTTAAAAGTGTCATTTTGACTCTCCAACATTAGGTATAATAGTATACTTATCATCTAAGTGTTATACCTAAACATTTCTTAATATTAAGGTATAAGTAGGGGAAAGCTTATACTTAACATTAATACTTCTATACGACAAGGTATAATGTTTCTACAATTTGCTACCATGAGCCTGTAACCGCTGCTATGACATAATACCTCTGATTGAACAATACACTCATGATTTACCATGAGAACAAATACACTCATGATTTAACATGAGAAACAACACCGTACGCTTCATCGACGCCGGAATAATAAAAAATAAAAGGATATTTCATTACTTGTTTTTGGTTGACTATAGCTAACAGTCACAAGTGGGGTGGTCAACCCGTATACTAATTATACACAACTTCCTCGCTCACACAGGATTAACGGTTACTGTTCAGAGGATTTCCGCTAAGATCCCCAATCTTAGTTGATGAATACAATTACTCATGTAGACTTCGATGGCTTCCTATAGCTCTAACAACAAAAGCATCTTTATGTCTAAAACCTTAAGTTACTAGACTATGCTTTTAAACATTACACCTAACTTCATAATATTTAGGCAATATAACAGCTATATTTTGAAGTAAAAACCAGGTTTTATCTTGACCTAAAACCAATAATAACAACATATAACGTTTCTAGTTTTATCTTGACATAAAACTATCAATAACAATACCAAGTTTTATCTTGACATGAAACTAACAATAACAACATATAACATATCCAGTTTTATCTTGACATAAAACTAATAATAGCAACATACTTTATAACATAACATATAGAGCTTCCGAATATAACTTTAGAACTATATTGCACACAACATATATATAGAATCCTAAGTATAACACAAGATCTACATTAGTATACTACTATAACAATAACGTGCTAACTTTACGATAGTTGTATACTTTCAGATATGAAATAACTATATCCCTGTTATTATAACTATCTACGTTGATATTAATATACTATCATATAGACATAATAATAACGTATATATAATATTTAGCATCCGTTTTCCCCTGAAATATTAGAAAGTAGGGCCCTGAAACTCACCCTAGTAGCGTGATTTTATGTTATCTAAGCAAAACGGTTAGCGTGCGAGATCGTCAGGGCTCGGGATGCAAGATGGCCTCAGAAAAGGAGATAAAGGGAAGACGTTTTGGTGTAAGAATGGCTGAAGTCGGACCTTCTATTTATTGTAGGGATTTTGGACCCCCATGTCGTGGGTTTTGGACCACCACGTCGTGACTTAGGATCTTATCCTCGTAGACTTGCCATTTGCGTTCCTAGC
Source organism: Lactuca serriola (assembly GCF_051521515.1). Lineage (NCBI taxonomy): Eukaryota > Viridiplantae > Streptophyta > Magnoliopsida > Asterales > Asteraceae > Lactuca > Lactuca serriola. Next base: position 166,729,413 of record NC_136413.1, on the reverse strand, counting down.
TTCGGAAGGTGTCACAATTCCAGTTTCACGTCGTGAATTTGATATCCACGTCGTGAGTTTGGATTCTATCCCCTCGCTGCCTCGTCACACCTTCTAGATTCCGAGATATGGATAAATGACTCCTCGCGTCATGAGTGTCATAAAGCTCACGTCGTTAATTTAGTCAGCTTAGGTTTTCTGAAAGCTGAATCTTTGGAAGACCATAACTTTTGCATACGAACTCCATTTTGGACGTTCTTTATATGCACGCGTAGGTATTTACGAATACTACAACTCTATTTTAGACTTAAATAGCTAATTCTAAGTCTATTTTAAATTCCTCTTATTATAGAGATTTATAGTGTTCGGTTTATCATAACTTCTTCATGCGAAGTCAGATTCATACGTTCTCTATATTTTTGGAATCGTATGGACGTATACTTTGAGTTGTATCATAAAGAAAGTTCATATTTGTATTAGAATTTATCATGAACTAGATAACACTCTTAACACATTACTAGGTTAACATAATCACATTATATGATTGGCATAATCACATGTGATTGTCTATTGACCTATTTTGACTAGTGTTACATTCTCCCCCTGTTAGAACAATTTCGTCCCGAAATTTATCTTGTGGATAGGGGTTTTTCCAACAGTTGGGGATATTTTTCTTTCATCTGATCTTCACGTTCCTATGTAAATTCAGGTCGTCGCAAAGAGTTCCATCGAACTTTCACTATGGGAATACGACTTTGCTTTCATCGTTTGACTTCTCAATCCATGATCTCGATAGGTTCTTCTACAAAGTTGAGTTTGGTATTGACTTGTATCTCGTCGAGAGGTACCACAAGAGTGTCATCGGATAGACATATTTTGAGATTTCATACGTGAAAAACATCGTGTACATTACTTAGCTCTTGAGGCAACTTGAGTTGGTATGCGACAGAACCAATTCTAGTTAGAATTTCAAAAAGGTCCTAATTACCGTGGGTTTAGTTTGCCTCTCTTACCGAATCGAATTACACATTTCCAAGGAGAGACCTTCAACATTACTTTATCTCCAACTTGGAATTCTAAAGGCTTACGTCTTACGTTAGCATAGCTCTTTTGACGATCATGTGCAGCCTTTAATCGATCCTTAATTTGCACGATCTTTTCAGTTGTCTCGTCGATTATTTCTGGTCCAGTATGTAAGGTATCGCTTGTATGTTCTCTGGCCATCTACGTATCTCCAACTTCTGCCCAACATACTGGGGATCGACATTTTTTCCATAAAGATCCTCAAACGGTGTAGCCTTGATGCTGGTGTGATGACTACTGTTGTAGGAAAACTCAATTAATGGTAAACAAGCATCCCACGCATCCCCAAAGTCTATTACACAGGCTCGGAGCATATCTTCTAAAGTCTGAATGGTTCTCTCACTCTGACCATCAGTCTGTGGATGGTAAGCTGTACTCATGTCTAGACGTGTTCCTAAGGATTTTTGTAGAGATTTCCAAAATTGTGAAGTGAATCTACTATCTCGGTCAGAAATAGTAGAACTTGGATAACAATTTCCTTAAGATAAAATCTAGTCAGCTTTTCCATCTTGTCGTTCTCCTTAATTGGTAAGAAATGGGCGGACTTAGTCAACCTATCAACTATCACCCAAATAGTGTCGGACCCACTAGGAGTTTTAGGTAACTTAGTGATGAAGTCAATTGATATCTGCTCCCATTTCCATTCAGGTATTTCCGGTTGTTGAAGTAAACCTGAAGGCTTTTGATGTTCTGTCTTCACTCTAGAACAAGTCAAACATTTTCACACATAAGTAGCACTTTATGCCTTCATGTTTGGCCACCAATAATGTACTTTTAAATGTAAGTACATTTTTTCAGAGCCTGGATGCATGGAATATCTGGACTTGTAGGCTTCTTCTAAGACCAAGTCCCTGACTCCGCCGAACTTAGGCGTCCAAATTCGGTTCATAAAGTGTCGCGTTTCGTCATCTTTTTGTATAAGTTGCTTTTCCATTCCTCGTAAAGCTTCGTTCTTGCCGTTTTCTTCTTTTAGATCCTCAAGTTGAGCTTCTCTAATTTGTACGGCAAGGTTAGAATGGATAGTTATAGTTAATGCTCTTACCCGACGGGTTTAATATATTATTTCCGGCTCAAGGCATCTGCTAGCACGTTTGCCTTTCGAGGATGATAACGAATCTCACATTCGTAATCATTCAATAATTCGACCCATCTTCGTTGTCGCATATTAAGATCGTTTTGGTCGAAGATGTGATGGAGACTCTTGTGGTCGGTAAAAATAGTACACTTAGTACCGTATAGGTAGTGTCTCCAGATTTTTAGTGCAAAAACTACAGCTCCCAATTCAAGATCATGGGTAGTGTAATTATTCTCATGCACCTTATGTTGTCATGATGCATAGGCGATAACCTTTCCTATTTGCATCAATACACATCACAATCCTTGATTTGATGCGTCGTAGTATACGACGAAATCTTCTGTCCCCTCTGGAAGGGATAGGATTGGTGCACTACACAACATTTGCTTCAGTTTCTGAAAAGCAGCGTCTTGTTTGTCTTCCCAGTTGAACTTCATATCCTTTTGGGTTAGTGTTGTAAGTGGCTTGGCTATTTTGGAGAAATTCTCTATGAATATGTGGTAATAGCCAGCAAGTCCTAGGAATTGACGTACCTTTTTTGGCGTCTTTGGTGCTTCCCAATTCCTGATTGCTTCAACTTTGGATGGGTCAACATTAATTCCTTCGTTGCTAACTACATGACCTAAAAATTGTACTTCTCTAATCCAAAACTCACATTTGGAGAATTAAGCGTACAACTTTTTTTTCTTAGTAATTCCAAGATTATTTGCAGGTGTTGACCATGTTCTTCCTTGGTTTGTGAATATATCAATATATCATCGATAAATACGATCATGAATTTATCCAAGTATGGTTTGCAAAATGATTCATGAGATCCATAAACACTGTTGGGGCATTGGTTAATCCAAAAGTCATAACTAAGAACTCATAATGACCATAATTGATGGGTTTTAGCCATAAGAACATCCTATGTGCTCATGCAAACCCTAATGCTTGGATCTAGGTTTCTCTATTGTACATGCAATTCATCCAAGACTTTAAACCCTAGATCTAGCATACAATTAATCATATTAACATGTTAAAGGGTTTTTACATCTTACCTTGATTGTTATGTAGCAATAACAATCTCAAATCCTCCTTGGAATGACTTTAGAAAAGCTTAGAGTCACAAGTGTCGCTCCTCTAATGGTTCACAAACACCAAGAGCAAGAGTATGAAGAACAAAGAGAGAGGAGGCTGCGCAAAACGTGTAGAAACCCTAGTGGAACTCTTAGCCACGTTTTTAGGGCTTAAGGGTACTATATATACATGTAGGCTATTAGGGTTTTCAACTAGGAAACCCTAATTTGACTGCTTAACCCCTATGCAGCCCATGGACCCTTTTAGAATATCCCTTGGACGATTTCTAATGGGTTTCCCCATAGAATTCGTCCAACCTATTATTCCAAGGTGATCCATAGCCCAAATGCAATTATCTTATAATTACAGTTCTAGTCCCTTAAGTTTAATTAATCTCTTTTAGCCATAAAATTAATTATCAATTAAGTCTTGACTAATATTAATTAAACAATATGATTTCTCCTTTAATATATTATTCTCATAATATATTAATAAATCATAATTAATCTTCTCTCTCCATAATTCATCCTATCAAGTTGCTTTGGTGAAGGCAACCTAAAAGGACTATGCACCATCGGGTCAAGTACATACCAAAATAGATATGGACTTAGACACTAATCCAACAGTCTCCCACTTGGATAAGTCTAATAACTATTCTGCGTATGACTTCAGATCCTGATCTACAATCGTAGCTTTCAAAAGCCGCTGTCAACTCTGATCTTATCAGATACGCGTCCTTTAGATAAGGGATCATATATTCCTCCATTCTAGATATCGTATAGACTGAGACATGGATTTAGATCATTCTCTCTGTCTATATGTTGTTTCTCAATTTCTGATTTACGACGACTGACAACAGACTACAATTAAACACATCAAATTAGTCTCGGCTTGGCCAAGCACTTAGGTGTCATCACTAAATCATCGAGGGGCCCACATATATCGCTTTCATCCCACTTTGGATAAAAGGAACGGATAAACTTTGATTCAATGCTTGTTTGCACTCACTCACCGAATCACACACAACAATATGTTTAATGACACCAAGTTACTGGTATGTTTACATATCATCAATGTGTAACCGACTCGCAAGATACAACTCACACATCTTGGTTTCAAGAATACAAGATGTTATCGTCTCACCAATCACTCGTGATAAAATCCATGAAGTGATCCAAGTGAGTGTGGGTTTAATTCAATGCTCAAACTCATATTCATAAGCACTCATAAACGTTGAAACAAACATTTGCTTATGTCTAATACACTTTAGACAATCCACACACCAATTCATGACAGTGTTCATTCATACCTACTTCCAACATATGAACGACTGTGGTCTGTTCAAATAATTCGATTGTTCTGAATCAATTTAATTATTCAGGAAGTTAAAACATGCAAAGTGAAGCACAAGAATAATACTAATTCCATATGGCCCCAAACTCTGGGTATAAATAAAACATTTTATTTAATCACCATATTGATTTCTCATTATTTGTTGTTTCGGGTAATCAACCTCTTACTTGAATTGTTACTACACTTTTCCCATGCTCTCAGCATGCACACAATGTTTACCTACGGTCCTTACTTTGTGAAATAGATCAAATGAACACATTTCCAATCATTCTCATTTCACAACTCCTAATCCTTATCATAAGTATAAGAATATCAAATTCTTACCACTTATAGATTATGCTAGATTCTAACATTTTATGCAATGATCATCTCTATCAGAAACAATTCTATAGATATGATGTCTCTCACTCAAAGTATATTCCTTTGAACATCCTTCTTGCATAAAAGTTTCTAATCTAGACATAGACTCTCAATATCCAACTCCCAATATCAAAACATTTCCATATTTTCCATATGACAACTCATTCTTAATAGAATCTTATCTATTCATAATAGTGTCGATATGGTCCATCCAATACCATACTTCCAACTACTCACAAGTGACTAATCCTCAGCGAACTTTGGATCGTCTTTTGATAGTTGTTTGATTGTCTTAGTCAAAACTGATTCTTGTTCTTTTTCCCTCTAAATGCGCTAGACATTTGGAAAATTTTAGAATGGTCAAATATTATATCATCTGCAATCGATCCTTTACCCGAAGCGTATGGGATACGATGCATAATAAAGATACGATACTTTGTCAATCCTCTGCCATCATATTTTATGTTCCACCTTCTCACAATTTCAAAATTTGAGAGCACACTATGTATCCTTGACTAAATTTATTAACATTCCACAACCTTAGCCTTTAGATTTGAAATGAAGCATAATATTCTCTCCCTTAATTATAGCAAAACAACTATTCAACCCTTATGACTTTGCAAAGGATAACTCTTGTTTTCTATAATTAATATTGCTAACTTGCAATACTTGTTTTAATAATCATACAAGCATAACATTTATGCTCCCACTATCATGATGATTATTATCAAATAAGCATAACACTTATGCTCCCACTAGCTTTGACATGATAATCCTTTATATAAGCTTCTTAAACTTATACACCTTTGCCTTAGATAGCTCATATGTGTGTCTAAACAATTCAGACTAAGTCCCAAATCTCACAATTCGAATTATGGAAAGGGATACCATAACCATAATCGAATTCGAGAATACAATTTCACAATTACTATCTTCTTAAAATCTCTCTTAGTGAAAGCATTTCCTCACAGTCATCTTCATGAAGGAGGAAATCTTATGAAACTTAGATTTTAATGGTGTATGTGTTCCTATCCATGTGAATTGTCAAAACCAAAGTTGCGACAAATCCAAATTCATATTGACCAAACCTTCTTAATCTTGATCTCTTGCCTTATGGTAACACGGTTGCCCACCATGTCTTCCAAGTAGTTAACTAGCTCACCCTTTCTTATCAATGTACTTTTCATTGATCAAGGTGTTTGCCTTTTATGCGTTCAAATGAGAACTCATAGAACTTACATGCATAGTGTCAACACGATAGGTTGTAAACCTCAAGTCGTGTGCTAGTGATGATCGATAAGGTTTATTCTTGATTAGTTCTTGAAAGTCTTCAAGACCATTTAGACTCCCACTGACTCCTTGACATATAAGATTCTCTTGTCAATCAACATTTCTCGACAAAAAAATATTCAAGAGTTAGTGTAGCTTTTATCAAGACTAAACATTTCACAAAATTGGTCCTAGTTGGTCTTTGTCTTAACTAAGACATCACAACTTTCCAATTTCAAATGTGCAGTAATAAGAAAACCCTTTTTCAAATTCCACATTTGATGAATGTTATAAGCCTTCTTAAGACTTTTTACTCATTGTCACAACCTTAACTCTAAGACTTGGTTTTGGAACAAAGTATGATTGACTTCTTGATTTAACCATTTCTTCAATTCTTGATTCCTCTTCTCAGACATACAATTGCACTAAGACTCACTTAGAGGATCAATTGAGATATGGTTCTTAATCATTAAGACCTATCATAAAACATAATAAAGGTACTCTCCTTCTTCTTAGAATAGAGAAACTTTTATCTTTCTGCCTACTTGATTCTTGTTATTCGTTCTGCTATTGATTTAAACTCTTTCAAATCAACTCGGAATTACACTTAATCTTATAAGTATAATCATATCCACTAAACCTTTGGTAAATCATGACAAATGTCTTTGTCACTCTTGTGGTCGACTTGATCAACACACAACTTTGTGTACTCGATCTCTTAGTCCTTCACTTGACACTTTGTCAATGAATTAGTCTAATTTCCAAATATGAATTTCTCATACATCATGCAACCAAGTTGTATGATTCAAAGTTTCTATCCAATTGAAACTTAGGCTATGAGAAACTTTCCTTATTTGGTAAATTCTTAACCTTTCCACAAATAACTTAATTAAGAATCAAATTCATTATTGCTAATAATAGAAACTTAGAAACATCAATTTTTCATACACGCCTTTGCAAGGATAAATAAATAATATAAAATCAAATATTATCTTATTGCGGAAAAATTTGTCCTTACAATGCAATTCAACCGAAAAACTATGTTAATTCATATTTCTTAGCAATCTATTCTAACTCCAAGTAGTAGCTCAAAATCTAATCTTTAAACAATGCGATCGAAATCCATTTCTTCACCATTAGATTCTGCTCACTTCTTTCCTTAAGTTTCCTTTCCTTTCTTCGATTCTACAAAACATCAATTGTGATCTTATCACATCATGTATCAAGAATCTTGAATAGGAACTTAAAAGAGTTAGTTAATGGATTTTACCTAAAGTAGAGCCATACCTTTTGACTCTCCCATCTCTTACATCTCTTAGGTAAATAGGGCAGCTTCGTCTCCAATGCCCCTTCTCTTGGCAATAAAAGCAAATTGACTCTTTTAGAACAGCACACGGAACTACTTCTGACTTTGCCTTTCTCTTATGATTAAACTTTTCGATCATGGCATGCCTTTCGTTGCCATTGCCTATATCCATAGAGGTCTGGAAGCCCGATCCACCAATCTACTTTGCTTTTCCAATGCGCCAAATCATTGCTGATTTAGCAGCAATAAGCATATAGGTGAGATCAATGAGGGTTACATTGTGGTTCATCATATAGTACTTTTTTACGAACTCACTATATGAGTCAGGAAGTGACTGAAGAACCCAGTCTATAGCCAGCTCCTCGCAGACAATAGATCCCAACATTCTTAATCTATCAATGTGTGACTTCATCTCTAGGACATGTGCATACACTGACTTTCCTTCTTCATGTTTACTTGCCAAAAGGGCTTGAGTGAGTTTGAAATTTTCAATCTTTTGCACTTGTGGGTTAGGGAGAATAATAGGAGGAGGTGGAGGAAGTGAAGCATGATCTCATGTTCCTCGATCGAATCGTGGAATATCATCTTCATGTGAAAATCTTCTTCCACGGGATTTGGGAAGACCATAGTTGTCATACTTTGACATCTACCAAACGGGAGATAAAAATTAAATTCAAGTGAATTGATTGATTGACTCCTTAATAAATCACCCAAATGAGATATTAAGGATAGGACCCAACACAATACTCTACAACCTAGAAAAGGGATGTCGTAATCTAGTTGCAGAATATTTGAAGGTAAGTGAATGACGATTCACTAATTTCCACTATGAAAAACGAAAAAGAAATTTAAGTTTTATATCTATTGAAAATTCCTAGATCTTTTGAGATTCATTGAACTTTTCAATGGCATGTTTAAATCTCGATATGCCCCTCTAGTTTGTGACTGGGATACCGAGGATCACAAAGCGCGTGTGAATAACCATAAAAACTTACATGGTGCCCCCACATGTTACAGTCATCTATTCGATGTGCCGTTTAACCACACACACTCCATCGAACTATGACAAACATTGAGTCAACCTTTGCTACCTTTGCTTGGAACCATTTAGTGTGCCGATTAACCACACACGCTCCACTAATGTCTTCGCAAGGGCACAAAGTGTAATTTCATGGAATTGCATCAATTCACTTTTGCCTAAAGTAACTAAGATTGGGAATTTGTAAAAGCATTTAGTTACTTTTGTACTTCATTATACTTATAATGAAGGTTTCTGTCCTATCCTACCCGTTCGGTTAACGACCCTCCACTAGTCAAGAGTGCAGTGGGTAAGAGTGGATACCCATTCAATCGCCATTTTATGGGCAATTTTCTTAAACACCCCTTATAGACCAGCTTCGTGAATCAGGCCTACTAACGATAAGACTGACTGTTTACTGATACATATATAATACTAGACTTTTAATGTTATATATAGTATAGGGTGTATTTTACACTTTTAAAATACTAGGTGTTCTAATTTAATAATTATACTTTTAATTTAATTAAATGTAAACCAAAATTTTTATGGGTTTATTAAATTTCTTTTAATTATACACCTTAATTAATTAATAAAACCATAAGGGTGTGATTTGAACTTTTTCAAAAAAATACTAGGGTTTTAGAATTTAATATTTCTAAATTAGACTATTAATCAACTTTTAAATTCCAAAACTTGAGGGCAAGTTTTGAAACATTTCAAAACATTGGGGTTTAACTTATTTAAATTTCAAAACCAAAACTTTTAAGTTCTAATTTAAACTATAAAACCTAAAGGGATTAATTTGAAACATTTCCAAACTTTGTCAAGAATATTCTAGATCACATAATTCAAATAAGGCAATTAACTGTTAATTGGTGGTTATCTAATTAGATCTAGTTCAAATTCTTGCAAGATAATGATCAAATAATTCATATAATTTAACATTTATCAAATAAGGTAAAAATTATCTAATTAGATGACCAAAATCTTTTATTTTGACAAAGATAATCATAAGGGATCAACATAATTCGATTTTTATTAATTTTAAACAATTATGGCAATTATCCTAAGTCAAAATAGGTAAAAATCCCGAAAATCCACTTGTCTGACAGCTAAACTCACCGAGTCCCCTTATGGACTCGCCGAGTTCACCCTACTCGACGAGTCCACATTGGAACTCCACGAGTTTGTCAGGAAGATTGCCAAAAACTCGATCTTGCAACTTGAATGAATGTACTAGGCATCAATACAATAGAAATCAATCAAGGCTCTGATACCGCTGATGGGTTTTAGCCATAAGAACATCCTATGTGCTCAGGCAAACCCTAATTCTTGGATCTAGGTTTCTATATTGTACATGCAATTCATCCAAGACTTTAAACCCTAGATCTAGCATACAATTAATCATATTAACATGTGAAAGGGTTTTTAGATCTTACCTTGATTGTTATGTAGCAATAACAATCTCAAATCCTCCTTGGAATGACTTTAGAAAAGCTTAGAGTCACAAGTGTCGCTCCTCTAATGGTTCACAAACACCAAGAGCAAGAGTATGAAGAACAAAGAGAGAGGAGGCTGCCCAAAACGTGTAGAAACCCTAGTGGAACTCTTAGCCACGTTTTTGGGGCTTAAGGGTACTATATATACATGTAGACTATTAGGGTTTTCAACTAGGAAACCCTAATTTGACTGCTTAAGCCCTAAGAAGCCCATGGACCCTTTTAGAATATCCCTTGGACGATTTCTAATGGGTTTCCCCATAGAATTCGTCCAACCTATTATTCCAAGGTGAACCATAGCCCAAATGCAATTATCTTATAATTACAGTTCCAGTCCCTTAAGTTTAATTAATCTCTTTCAGCCACAAAATTAATTACCAATTAACTCTTGACTAATATTAATTAAACAATATGATTTCTCATTTAATATATTATTCTCATAATATATTAATAAATCATAATTAATCTTCTCTCTCCATAATTCATCCTATCAAGTTGCTTTGGTGAAGGCAACCCAAAAGGACCATGCACCATCAGGTCAAGTACATACCAAAATACTTATGGACTTAGACACTAATCCAACAATAACGAGTTCTAAATGCTGTTTTTGGAATGCCGTCTTCTTGTACTATGAGTTGATGGTATCGTGATCTAAGATCTATCTTTGAGTAGTAGCTACATCCTTGTAGTTGATCGAATAAATCATCAATTCTTGGAAGCGGATAACGATTCTTGATCGTTAGCTTGTTTAGCTCCCGATAATAAATACACATTCGAAAGGATCCGTCCTTCTTCTTGACAAACAAGATTGGTGCTCCCCTAGGTGAAAAACTTGGATGAATAAAGCCTTTGTCAAGAATTTTTTGTAGTTGGCTAGACAATTCTTGCATTACAGATGGAGCCAACCGATAAAGAGATTTCAATACTAGTGCTGCTCCTAGAATTAAGTCGATTCAAAACTCGACTTGTCGGACGGGAGGTATTCCAGGTAGATCTTCCGGAAATACATCAGGGAAATCACATACTTGAGGTATGTCCTTGATTTCTTTTATCTTTCTTCTCTTATCTACAATGTGGGCTAAGAATGCACTACATTTCTTATGTAGATATTTCTGTGTCTTGGTACAAGAGATGAATTTGAGGTTTTTCCCAGACTTATCACCATAGATAATCAGGGCTTCTCTGTTTGGTAAGTGTAGTCGTATGGCTTCCTCATGACATAGAATTTCGGCGTGGTGTGAAGATAACCAATCCATGCCAGTTATGAAATTAAAACTACCGATAGGCATTGTCTTGAGGTTGACGTGAAAAAGGTAGTTATTAAGAGTTAACAGCCAGTTTTCTAGGATTTCATGTGTTTTCTCAGTTTGACCGTTAGCGATTTCTACTTCATAGATTTCTTTTAATATGCTAGACTTATGACTTAACAACTTTCTAAATGTCGGAGTTATAAAACTTCGATCTACTCCAGAGTCGAAGAGTATGCTAGCGTATAAATTATCTATGAGAAACGTACCAGACACAACCGAGGGGTCCTGGATAGCCTCTCTGCTTCCGATCAGAAATGCCCTGCCACGCCCTATGCCTCCATGACTCCTTAACTTTGGAAATTCTTTCTTGATGTGTCCAACCTCTCCCCACTCATAACACTTTCTTTCTTCACCACGACCTGTTCCAGTATTTGTTTGCTGATTGACTGTTGCAGGTGTTGTGCTTCTGTAGTAACTAGCAGTATGCCCCTTCTTTTTACATTTCGTGCAAACAAAACAGTCACCTGGGTGATGACGGTTGCAGTGGTTGCACCATGCAGACTTTGGTTGAGTAGGTATTGCTGTTGTAGCTACGTAGTTGGTTGCCACTTCTTGTCATTTCTCAGATGATTGTTTGGGATTCTTCTTATTAAACTTGCGCTTCTTTGTTCTAGCTTTGGGAGACTCAGCCATTGAGACCACTTTTGTTCCTTGGATCTCTGTTAGAGTTAGCTGATGAGCTATCCTCTTGATGTTGTCATAAGTCGTAGGCTTTGATACGATCACCGTGCCTTTGATTTGCGATGCTAAACCCCAGGTATATCACTCAATATTTCTATATTCAGGGGTCACAAGTGTTGGACACATTACAACAAGATCATTAAATCTAGCGGTATAAGCTTTTATCTCTAAACCCTTCATGGTTAGGGTCCACAGTTCTTGTTCCCGTTTATGTATTTCCTCCCTAGGACAATACTCCTCTACTAGCATCATTTTAGCTCCTCCCATTTCATGGAATTTTCTGCATCAATTCCCATTGTATTCACATGGATATTCCACCATGTAGGTGATGCGTCAGTGAAAGTACATGCTGCAAATCATACTTTACAATCATCTGTACAAAAGCTTATTTGAAAGACGGATTCTGTCTTTTCTATCCACCTTGTCAAATTCACTACCCCTTCATTTCCATGAATGATTTTTGGCCTATAATTCATAAAATCTTTGTAGGTACATGTTCTAGAGGTCCCTACATGGCCTTCATTTCTAACTCCATCTCTTGTGTAATTAGATACAGCCGCAACAATTCTTTGATTTATGATTTCTTCAAGTTGCACTGTACTTATAGAGGGGTTTATTTCTGGCAGTGGTTGTTGTAACGTCCAAAATTTCAAAACAATTAAAACTTTTCAAAATCACCCATTTTATTAACGTTGTTACAAAAAGGTTTTCAATACATTATTAAACAGAGTAATTTCCCAGGTTCACATCATAAAACACCAACGCGAGGAACGGTACGATCACGCCTTTGCCTTGCCACAGACTCCTGAGAACCTGAAACATAAAACCACAACTGTAAGCCTGAAAGCTTAGTCAGATACCCCCAGAATACCAACCACATATACGCCTTTCCAGGCCCTGACCTTCCGGTCCATGTGTCTCAGGGGACTTCCGTCCCTGCTGGGTAAACCTTCCGGTCCTACCCACGCCGACCTTCCGGTCCATCACACAACATATTCGCCTTCCGGCCCATAACATATCGCCTTCCGGCCCATAACATATTGCCTTTCGGCCCATAAGCATAAAATGCACATATAACATAACAGACAATCATATAACAGTTCATAGACAACAATCGATCACAGATCACATATCATAGCATTACTCTAACGAGATGCCGGTCTAGCCGGTCACTATCATGACATTACTCTATGAATCAGTCAACATACTAAATGCATACATACGCCTTTCCAGGCCATGACCTTCCGGTCCACATAGTAATGCCTTCCGGCCCATAACATATATTGCCTTCCGGCCCATAACATATAACAACTGACAACTACCCGGATTTCCATCCGATAAAAGGGTTGGCATTGATGCCATAAACCCTAGCGATATAGTGAGGATAACTCACCTCGAAAATGCCGACTGAACAGATAGCTCAAGCTGCTCTGATCACTGATACGATCTCCACTCCTGGATAGCCGCCAATGCACTGAACTCAAACGATAAACAACGATTACCAAAATACCCCTGGAACCACTGGTCAATCCTTGATCAAAGACAAGGTCAAAGTCAACCCCTGACTGACCCTACTCGTCGAGTCAACCCTGTGACTCGCCGAGTCCCCATACTCAGAACTTCACTCAACCCGCGACCTAACTCGCCGAGTCACCCCAAGACTCGCCGAGTTCAACGACTCTGAGTCCACTCGCCCTTGACTCACCGATTCTTAAGATTCCCTTTCTACACGTCGAGTATCCCCTTTTTACTCGACGAGTTCCTCCTGGAAGAATCGCGGGGCCACCCCGACTCAACTCGCCGAGTCTGAAGAACAACTCGACGAGTCCCAGTCAATCTCCAAGCTACTCGCCAAGTCTGTTCGTCAGACTCGTCGAGTCCATGCCATGCAGTCGATCAAACTGCTTCCTGAGATAAGTATTGTCCCGAAATACACAAGCATGGGACCTTCTGGACCTCTAAGGTCCTAATACAGGGTTATAGTCGTTTGGGGGACTAGGGTAACACTTAATCTAATCACAAAAGGGTTCCATAAACCCTAATTCCATGCACACATCAACATAACAGCATAAGATCTGGAATATTACCTGAATAACGCACTCTCTGTGTCCCCAAGCCTCAGGACTCGATCCTCCTTGATATTCCTTTGGCCAAACTCTTCTTCTTCTTACCTACCAAGATCCTCCAAGTTCCAATAGCTTTCTCTCCTGCTCTAGACGTCCACAATGATTAGGGTTCTTCTCAATCGGCCAAAAGACGGACAATGACGGCCGAAGAGGCATTATATACGATCCAAAACCAAACGGCTAGGGTTTCTGCTGAACAGCGTCGACTCGCCGAGTCCATATCTGGACTCGTCGAGTCCAGTCGCGAACCCGCGACCAAGTCTGCGGTCCTACTCGGCGAGTCTAGGCTCCAACTCGCCGAATCCCCTCTTAAAACACCCCCAAATCATAAGTATATCAGTATTTGAAATTCCGGGCTGTTACAACTCTCCCCCACTAGAACTAGACTTCGCCCTCGAAGTCTCATTCTGGAAATAGCTCCGGATGCTGCTCCCGCATCTCACGTTCCAGCTCACCGGTCATTCCCGGCCCATTCGGTGCTACCACCGAATTAATACTAGAGGTATCTCCTTATACCTCATAGCCTCGATCTTCCGATTTCTGATGACCACTGGTCTCTCCGCATAATTCAGGCTCGCATCCCCTGAATATCCTCTAATGGAACCACTGCCGACTCATCGGCTATACACTTCCTCAGTTGCGACACATAACAAGTGTCGTGGATCTGCCCCCACTCCGCTGGCAACTCAAATCGACAGGCTACCCGGCTTATCCTTGCAATCACCCGAAATGGCCCAATGTACCGGGGGCCCAACTTGCCCTTCTTCTTGAATCGAATCACTCCTCTCCGAAGAGAGGCCTTCGGGAGTACGAAGTCGCCAACCTGAAACTCAAGATCGGATCGGTGGCTGTCTGCATAACTTCTCCTGTCGGCTCTGGGCGGTCAATAACCTCTGTCTCATCTGCTGAATCTGCTCTGTCGACTGAAGCCCGATCTCTGTACTGTCCATCGCTCTCTGTAACTGAGAATTACCCAAGATGCAACTCTGCTCTAAATCTCAACAATCACTCGACCCATAAGGGTTAGGAAACCATGAACCACCGGATCCCCGATCCATAGCCCACTTTGTCCATTCCGGACCGACTGAGAGATCCATTCTCACTCTCAGAGCAACTCTCATAAGTTCTCCTCTTGCCATCACATACACATGCTGAACTAACCCCAACACCCGCAGGTTGGAAGACCCGATACACTGATGATATCCTCGAACATCTCCCAAGGTGAACCATTACATCCATCCTACACTCTGATCAGAATCACACGGAGAATTTACGATTCTCTCTCCCCCTGCATCCCTTCTGAGCCTCAACAGACATCTCCAACCCGGATGGGTTCCTACTTCTTGCCGCGAACACGATGCTCAAAGCCATACTCGAAATACTCTAACCATAACTTCTGCTCTGCAGCTTCCACTTTCGTGAACTTGCACTCCCCTTCGGAGTTACACACCTTTCCCTTTTCCTTCTAAGGGACCCTCTTGGCCATAATGCCACTACAACCGGTGCCACGGTGCTTGCCCCAAGCGACACCACCCTTTTTGCGTAACCGCTATTCACATACTCTGGTTCTCATTGCAGGGGCTCTCAATCCCATGCACTCTCTCTACTCATCAAAATCACTGCCTCGGCTAAACAAGATCACTAACCCGGGACCAGACCTTCCAATGCAATCATACTGCAACATACACGACCCGCAATCTCAAACTGATCCAGCAATACTAACAGAGTCTCCAGCATGACTGGACCGACTCTCATAACACATACTAGCCACTCGAGGCTATTTCTCTGTGGGTCCGTACACCCAAACTCTGCGAACCCTCAGGTTCTACTCTGGGAACCTTCCGGTTCCAGCTCTAGAACATGCACAACATAATCCCGTGGGATTAATGCAGTACAACCCATCACGTACCTCAAACATACCAATACTCTGATCGCATAACCCCGGTTACTTACTCAAGCTTGATCCCGGCCTTCTCTCAGGCCTCCACAATCAAATGCCCTAGGTCTGTATCCCGTCCTGCATACCCGACACTCGCTCTCGTCGGCCTATACTCTGAGCTGACAAACACTGCTGAATCCCAACAGCTAAGCACCCTCACATACTCATCGATCTCCCGGAGAATTCTCCAATTCTCCCCCACTAAAGCACTGACTAACTGCCACCGATCGTCATTAACGACCTTTCAGAACAATCCTGCACAAGAGAACATTTACCCACTGCCTGCTTCCCACAAGTATAAGCAACCCTCAGCAAAACACCTCTCCTCCCTGATCAATCCGCTCAAAAGAATCTGGTCTTTCAATTATCCACTCCACGACTGCAGATGCTACCCGACATTCAATCCAGTGCCGCATTACCACTATCAACTCTCACGAACGATAACCAACGGAATTCCCAACAATAACCCGTAACCAAACCCACAACCTGCCAAAGGATGAATACCACATCGAAAACCGCACAAGGCTACCGGCACCAAAACACCCAGCTATAACCATATCAAACCATCAGGGAACAACGAATGCCAAAGCGAAAACCTGAAACACCAATCCATAACCATGCCAATCCCGCGAAACAACGAATACCGCATCGAAATCCATACTACCAGCACAAACAATACGCCACAATCAACGCAAGCTAATCAAGACATCAAGAAAGCATTATACCCGCAGCTGCCTCCGGCACTGCTCCGTCTCCCTCTGCCGCAAGCTAATAAGCACGACCCTGAGCCCTTCGGGCTCCGCTCCATCCTGTCCTCCTCCTGAACTCCTCAAGGTGGCCGGTGCTAGAGCCTGCACCGGTCCTGCAGAAAACTATGAACAGTTGACCCTCAAATGTCCAACCTGCCGACACTGATAACAAATCCTCAAATCCCGAATTAGCACTGACTGCCGACAATCCCGTGCACCGTGCCCCTCCTTTCCGCACTTGCGGCATGCACCACCAGACCAGCAAGCTCCGGTGTAACCCCTCCCACACTTCTCATAAGTGTGGTCGCTCCGATCCCCCATTCTAACATCTACGGTCCTGGACCGTTTCGGCGCCGACTGCGACTGCATCGGGGCCTGCCTCAACTCACGCAACTGCAACTCAACCTCTAACTCACGCCACATGGCGGCCTCCTGCAACTCCAACAAGGTTTCACACCTCTGTGCAGACACGAACTGTCTGATATCCCCCTTGAGCATACTCAGGTATTGTGTCACAACTGTGAATTTTAAGCTATGTAATCTATACATTCAAGTTAATGTGAATCAAAAACTTTAACCAAATACAAGATACAAGTACTATAGATAGTCATCAAACAATTGGAGACCCTAGAAGTTTTGGTTAAGTCCATTTTGGACTAAGACTTCTTTATTGGATCCAAATGGACCAATAAGCTTCCAATTGGACTATCATGGGTTTAGGACCCTAATTGGGCTCTAATTGGACCCACATTCGTCTATTTCAATATTTTGAGCTAGGTAGAACCTAGAAGGAAATAAAACACAAGTTTTGATCCATAATTAAACCTAACCTAGCTTAATAAAGCACAAAAATCACAATTTTATTTTATAAGTCCAATAAATACCCTAATTAACACTAATGTTGGGCTTAGGAGCAAAAAGCCCAAAAACCTTTTTTTTCCTTCCCATTTTCGGCCCAAAAGAAAAGCCCAAGAAGAAGGGTTGACTATTTGCTTGCCACCTCATTATTACCCAACATGTTTCCATGCACCTTAGTCCATATCTCCATGCAAATCACTTCAAAAGTCATTTCTTCTTCTCTCCTCTCTCACTCTCGGCCAAGCATCATCACACACACCAAAATATCTCAACTTTCTCTCTAGAACACTCAAAGAACTCTCCTTCCCTCCCCTCTCCAAAGATCTCGAAATTTAGGGGCTTTCCAAGAGGATTTTGCAAGTAAATCATCATCTAAGGTAAGATTATGCATAGATCTATGATTTAAATTCTTTTGTTATCAAAATCTCTTCCTAATCCATGTAAAAACCGTGATCTTGCACTCTAGAAACCCCATAATCTCGAAAAGTTCATCAAGGAGTGCAAGGGCCAAAAATCACTTCATTTCTTCCAATTTTTCTTCAAGAACCGAAACTACCCACTCAAGGTGAGATTCATACCCCTATTTTCTGTTTTTAAGAGTTTTTGTGGGGGGGAATACAAGTGAAAGTGTAGATCTATATGTATTTGTATGCCTTGTATGATTTCCATGCTTATATGTATGCTTATATGTGTTTTAAGGTTGGATCTAGCCATTAAACCCCTCAAAACCGAGATATAACTCATGTTTTATGATATTAGCTTCAAATATGTTACTACATAATAAGTGATACTAGATAAATAGCCAAGTGGTTAGCAACAATTTTCTTTAAGCTAAAAACACACATCTTGGGCCAAAAATGTGAAAAATACAAAATTTAGGGCCCAAAATGACATTTTACAGATTCTGATAGTTGAAATGTGTCAAAACAGTTTCAATAAAGCTATTTCTGGAATTTTATTCATTTTGAGGATTAAAAACATAAATTTCAAGCCTATTGGGCTAAAAATGTAAATTTCGGCCCAATAAGGCCCATTATGCGAATTTTTCTGTTTTGAAGGGCCAAAACTGTGAAATTCTGTAAAACAGTGGACTATAAGTGTCCCAAACCCTTTTCAAAGGTTTAAAATGCTTTTTAAATTTAAAAAGGACCAAAGTTGCAAAAATTTTCCACTTTGGGCCAAAATTGTCAAAATTGCGAAAAGATGGGCTAAAACCGAGAAAAACTGCATTTTCAGGGACTTTAACTGTTTTCTTTGAAAAATATGCTGGAAAATATTAATTTCAATAATTTTTGGTGTTAAAATGTCAAGAAAAATAGTTTAAGGACCAAACCGGGAAATATTTAAATAAAAGGGTTGAAAATGTAATTTTTACAAATAATGAGGGGCTGAAAACAGAAATATTTCAAGGCTGATTCATTATGTACAATGTGATCAAATAATGACACCTCAACTATCAACGAAATACAACTCATTACAATACCAAAAGTCGTTGTTAAACGAATTGGCTCGGTCTCGAGCCAATGGAAACCTACAACTACTAACTCTTTGATACATACAAATAACGATTGGTAATACACATACATACGAGTGTGCACAGACGTCTACGCACCATCTTCGGGCCCCAAAAGTGTAAAATCTTGTTTGTTGGGCCTAGCTAGCCCAATGACCTGATCTTAAGGCCCGAAGACATTTTTTTTCTACGAAGTGTTGAGTCTTACCGACTTGGCACAACGTAGGGTGACTTTCAATGGCTTGTACCATTGGACCCCAAGGGCCATGGTATTGCTAGAAAAGTCTACACATTTTACGAGGCGGGTCGGGGACCCCTCGCACACATTTTTCCCCAGCCGGTTAATAGAGTTATCGGGGTCTTCGTGACCTCTTTCTCTTCGGATGCGGGACCACTCATAGTCCGGGCGATTGGATAACGTGATTAGTACTGACGACGCCTTCGGGAATCGTTGGTATATCTATAAACCGGGCATTTGTGTAATGCGGGTTTGTAGTAAATAATCAATGCTCGAGAACCTTCCAACGTCGCTTGGGACCGATACTACTATTTTTGTAATGGTTTCAACGCAACTCAACGGATTTCAAAAGAACTAGGGGAACATCGGGTTTCCCTAGGGTTTTTATCACATACAGATTTTAAACGCATACAACTTAAATGAACAATTTTTGCAAGTATAGAAACAAACAAGCATACTTATGGATCTTCACAAACGTTTTCGAAAGCTTTTCTTTTCAGAAAATATCGGATTTTCTGGTGGTTTTTCAAACAATATAAACATTCGATTTCAAACACTACTTATGAACTCACCAACATTTCATATGTTGACGTTTTTCAAAATACTTGTATTCTCAGGAAACCAGTGAGTCAAGGGAAATCATGCTCAGTGACGGTTGCAGTTTATTTTTGAATGAACCAAACAATATAAATTTTTGGAAATGTAATATCTCAAACAATGTATGACATGTAAACACTACTGGTTGTATTATGTTGATGAATGGTGACGAATGTTGTTTTGTTTCATATATATTCAATGTTATGGTATTCAATTGAGTCACGACAGCCCCCGGACGTTTCCGCCGTCTGGTTCGGGGGTGTGACAGGTTGGTATCAGAGCTTTGTTTATAGTGAACTAGCATGTCGAGCCATACATTGATATGCAACTATAAACCAAAAAGAAGGACTAACATAACTCTGAACAAAACAAATGAATAAAATACACTTGCTTGCATTAGGAGTAAGGACCTAACACTGAATCAAACACCATAATGCTGGTATCTCGATTAATTCGGGACTGTTCTTAGTGATACCAAGGAGTGAATGTAGCCTGATCAACTACATTCTCTCCAAGGTAAAACTAACACATGTCTTGATGAGATCGGAATAGCCAGGGAACCTAAAAATTTTACCCTATATCACCCAAAAAGAGAGTATTTGCTTAGTCTGTGTAATAGTCATAGCACCCTAGGAATAATGTAGCATAATTACGTACTCGCGCAGACAGCATGGCTGGTTTTCATCACCCGGGAGACCCCTACTTCCCTAATCAGGGAAACAACGGGTGGCTAGAGGAGGAGGAGGAGCCCGAGGAGGAGCAGCAGGGTATCCAGTTTCATCAGGCCTTAGTAGCTCACGGGATGCTTGTGGATGAGCCGGGAGAGAATCCAGGAGAAGCACACGACGTCGAACCCGACGAATATGTAGACACTGACTACGAATTTGGAGAGCTCGACGATGACGACGAAGACGGCCGGGACGGGGCCCAGGACCCCATCCCGCCATGCGAGGACGAGGCACAACCAGATCACCCTACCCCACCAGTGAACCCCCCAAGAGAGAACCGTTCCCTCGAAGCTGAGATCGCTGCACTGCGACAACAGCTGTATGCTATGGAGGCTCGGGCAGTGCAAGCAGAGCATGAGAGGGATGAGGTTATAGGAGACATGGCAGAGATGGCGCAGCTACTGGCACAACATTTCGGCATATGACTTCGGCACCACCTCCTGACGCAGCTCATCGCGGTTAGGGATAGACCTATCGTAGTAGGATATTAGTAACTATGTCATGTACTCCGGCTCTATGTTTAAGTGACTACACTACTCATGGAGCCGTTATGCTGTCGGATTAGCATTACTTATGTATGCTCCTACGAGCAAATTTTCTTGTACGAAATGCGGATAATATTAATAAACTTTTGTGTGTTTTGCTAAATTATTCTCAGTTGCTATGAGTTGAGACATTATGATTGCATGCGTGATGATAGTAATGCTTAGGTTCGTACCCTACACCTAGTTAGTAGGATCACAACCTCACCGAAACCACGTACACTCAACATCTTTCCGTTTCATGACAGAAAGATGCCTCGCCCAGCTACTCGCGGAAATCCCGAACCAACCCCGCCGGAAGTTGACTCCACTGCTTTCCAGGCAGCCGTGTCTGCTGCAGTCACAGCAGCTATGGCACAACTTCACCGAGGGAACAACGGAGGAGGTAACGGGCAAGGCTCCGGAAGTTCGAACAACGGGACGAACCAAGGACTCACTAAAACGTGCACCTACAAGGATTTTGCGAACGCTAAACCCCGAACTTTCAACGGTACCGGAGGAGTGATCGCCCTAAAACGATGGATCGAGAAAGTAGAGTCGGTATTCGAGATATGCGAGTGCCCCGAGCAGATGAAAGTGAAGTTCGCGGCCTGCACTTTTGTGGACCAAGCGCTCACTTGGTGGAATGGTCATGTGGAAGCCATGACACTCCCTGTCGCCAACTCTATTCCCTGGGCAGAGATGAAAGAGATGTTGACGGCTGAGTACTGCCCCCGAGGCGAAATACAGAAGATGGAGCAGGAACTATGGAATCTCACAGTGCAGAATGGGAACATCGATGCTTACATATCGAGATTCAGCGAACTATCTCTGTTGTGCCCGGGTATGATCACATCAGAGGGGAAGAAGATTGAACGATTCATTTGGGGACTGACATCCCCCATTCAAGGGAATGTGATAGCTGCGAACCCTGAAACTTTTGACAGTGCGAAGAGATTGGCAAAGAGGCTGTATGATCATAACCACAAAAAGGGCGAGAAACCGGTAGAGACTGAGAAGAAGAAGGAGAGCGATGGTAAGAAAGGATGGAACAACAAGAGGAAGGGGCGTCAAGGTCCCGAGACCTCTAAAAAGCAGCAAACGGTGGCAGTTCACACTGTCACTGCGCCGGTACCAGTCACATCACATGCTCCAGCCTCAGCTGCTTCAAATACTTCAAGACCCTATTTCGGCACTCATCCCAAATGCAACAAGTGCGGTTTCCATCACCAAGGAGAATGTAGGGAGTTCCATTGCACCAGTTGCAACCGAAGGGGACACACTGCAAAGTTCTGCAGGACTTATCCTTCTCAGAACCAGAGTCAGGGAAACAACCAGAACAACAACAACAATCACCGCAACACCAACAACACCAATGCTGGCGGCAACAACACAGGGCCTAGCCACACCTGTTTCGGGTGTGGAAGGACGGGACATTTCCGTCGAGATTTCCCTAACAACAACAACAACTCCGGAAACAGAGGAACAGGAAGAATGCTGACTATGGGTCAGAGTGATGCAGTTCAAGATCCCGCAGTTGTGACCGGTACGTTCCTCCTAAACCACACTTATGCATGCATCTTATTTGATACCGGAGCGGAGCGAAGTTTCGTAAGCGAGAAGTTTAAACATTTACTAAAACAACAACCCCAGAAGCTAAATGAAACCTATACGGTGGAAATGGCCAATGGGAAAACCGAATCCACTAGGGAAATCTACACTGGATGTACCCTAACCCTTAACCAGCACGTCTTTCGAATAGATCTAATGCCAGTATCAATTAGGAGTTTTGATGTGATTATCGGCATGGATTGGTTAAGCCCCCACCATGCTGAGATTATGTGCCACGAGAAGGCCGTTCGCCTTCGTCTCCCGAATCACGAAACCCTAGTAATTTACGGAGACAAACCTAGCACGAATCTTCGTCTTATCTCGTGCATCAAGGCACAAAAACATCTGCGAAAGAACAACTTAGCGTTCTTGGCCCACATAGTGGACAAGACAAAAGAAGAAACTAACATCCAAGACATTCCGGTAGCGTGTGAATTTCCGGACGTGTTTCCCGAAGATCTTCCAGGAGTACCCCCAGAGAGACAGGTTGAATTCCGAATCGACCTCGTTCCAGGAGCAACTCCCCTCGCTAAATCACCATATCGACTGGCTCCTGCTGAAATGCAGGAATTATCCAGCCAACTCAGTGAGCTTCTGGACAAGGGATTTATCCGACCTAGCTACTCGCCATGGGGAGCTCCGGTGCTCTTTGTCAAAAAGAAGGACGGATCCTTCAGAATGTGCATCGATTACAGAGAGTTGAATAAACTCACTGTCAAAAACCGCTACCCACTCCCGCGAATCGATGATCTATTCGACCAGCTCCAAGGAGCTAGCTATTTTTCTAAAATAGATCTACGGTCCGGATACCATCAACTCAAGGTCCGAGAAGAAGATATTCCTAAAACCGCTTTCCGAACCCGCTATGGACATTATGAATTCGTCGTAATGCCCTTCGGTCTAACAAATGCACCCGCGGCATTTATGGACCTAATGAACCGAATCTGTCGACCGTTCTTGGACAACTTCGTCATTGTGTTTATCGATGACATCCTCGTCTATTCTCGAAGCAAAGAGGAGCATGGCCAACATCTTCGACAAGTCCTAGAAACGCTGCGATCGGAAAAGCTTTACGCCAAACTCTCCAAGTGCGAGTTCTGGCTTCGGAGTGTGAATTTCTTAGGCCACGTAGTTAGCCAAGACGGAATTCATGTGGACCCTTCTAAGGTCAAAGCTGTGGAAGGATGGGCAACTCCGACTACGCCCACGGAAATTCGTCAGTTCTTAGGCCTAGCAGGCTACTATAGAAGATTTATCCAAAACTTCTCGAAAATCGCCAAGCCACTTACCTTGCTTACGCAAAAGAGTGTGCCATTCAAGTGGACAGACCGACAAGAGATTGCGTTTCGAACCTTGAAGCAAGCTCTTTGCAGCGCTCCTGTACTATCTCTACCTGAAGGAACGGAAGATTTTGTGGTATACTGTGACGCGTCAAATCAAGGCTTAGGTTGCGTTCTCATGCAACGAGGAAGAGTAATAGCATATGCGTCCCGTCAACTGAAGACGCACGAAGTAAATTACACAACCCATGACCTAGAACTGGGAGCTGTGGTCTTCGCCCTAAAAATTTGGAGGCACTACCTGTACGGTACAAAGTGCACCATCTTTACGGACCACAAGAGCCTCCAACACATCTTGAATCAGAAGGAGCTGAACATGAGACAACGAAGATGGGTGGAATTGTTAAACGACTACGAATGCGAGATCAAGTACCATCCAGGCAAGGCCAACGTGGTAGCTGACGCATTAAGTCGGAAGGAATACACAAATCGACGTACGAAAACGCACGCGATAACCATTCAGTCTCATCTGACCGTTCAAATTGCATCAGCCCAGGCAGAGGCCATGAGAGCGGAAAATAGAACTAGCGAGGCATTACGCGGAATGGAGAAGAACCTGGAAGTCAAAGAGAATGGGGTGTACTACTTCATGAACCGTATTTGGGTTCCAAAAATCGGAGGATTCAGAGAGACCGTCATGAAGGAAGCCCACAAGACACGATACTCCATTCATCCTGGTTCGGACAAGATGTATTTGGACATTAAGCAGCACTATTGGTGGCCTAACATGAAGGCGGAAATCGCAACTTATGTTAGTAAGTGCCTTACGTGTGCCAAAGTAAAAGTGGAATACCAGAAACCTTCCGGATTGTTACAACAACCGGCAATCCCTGAGTGGAAATGGGAGGGGATTTCTATGGACTTCGTGACCAAGCTACCCAAGACGTCGGAAGGATTGGACACCATATGGGTAATAATCGACCGACTGACGAAATCTGCCCATTTCCTGCCCATCAAAGAGTCCTACAAGATGGAGAGGCTGACGCGGTTGTACCTACGAGAGATTGTAAGACTTCATGGAGTGCCAAAATCCATCATTTCGGATAGGGACAGTAGATTCACGTCACGCTTTTGGCAGTCGCTCCACAAGGCAATGGGAACTCATCTTGATATGAGCACCGCGTATCACCCACAAACGGACGGTCAAAGCGAACGAACCATTCAGACGCTTGAAGACATGCTTCGTGCATGCGTGATAGACTTCGGAAAGTCTTGGGATACCCACCTACCGTTGATCGAGTTTTCATATAACAATAGTTATCATTCGAGCATTAAGGTGGCCCCTTTCGAAGCACTGTACGGGCGTAAATGTAGATCACCGTTATGTTGGGCTGAAGTAGGTGACACCCAGCTAGCAAGAACACATACGTCGGATAGGGCAATGACAGGACCGGAAATCATTCGCGAGACCACAGAAAAGATTGTCCAGATCAAAGCTCGATTACAGGCATCGCGCGACCGGCAAAAGAGCTACGCTGATAAACGGCGAAAGCCCTTAGAGTTCCAGGTCGGTGATCGAGTATTGTTGAAGGTCTCACCCTGGAAAGGGGTTATACGTTTCGGAAAACGAGGAAAGCTAAACCCACGGTACATTGGACCTTTCGAAATCGTCGCCCGAATAGGTCCGGTAGCCTACAGACTACAACTACCCCCGGAGCTAAACGGTGTGCACCCCGTGTTTCATGTTTCTAATCTGAAAAAGTGCCTATCAGATGAAACTCTCGTCATTCCTCTTGACGAAATCGAAATCAATGAGAATCTCCTGTTCGTCGAAGAACCAATCGAAATCATGGACAGGGAGGTGAAGCGTACTAAGCAGAGTCGCATCCCGATCGTGAAGGTACGGTGGAACGCAAAGCGTGGGCCAGAATTCACGTGGGAACGCGAAGACCAAATGAAGCAGAAGTACCCTCACCTATTCTAGTTTTTCTCAAATCTAGCTTTCAAACAGAATTTCGGGACGAAATTCCCTCTAACGGGGGGATGATGTCACAACTGTGAATTTTAAGCTATGTAATCTATACATTCAAGTTAATGTGAATCAAAAACTTTAACCAAATACAAGATACAAGTACTATAGATAGTCATCAAACAATTGGAGACCCTAGAAGTTTTGGTTAAGTCCATTTTGGACTAAGACTTCTTTATTGGATCCAAATGGACCAATAAGCTTCCAATTGGACTATCATGGGTTTAGGACCCTAATTGGGCTCTAATTGGACCCACATTCGTCTATTTCAATATTTTGAGCTAGGTAGAACCTAGAAGGAAATAAAACACAAGTTTTGATCCATAATTAAACCTAACCTAGCTTAATAAAGCACAAAAATCACAATTTTATTTTATAAGTCCAATAAATACCCTAATTAACACTAATGTTGGGCTTAGGAGCAAAAAGCCCAAAAACCTTTTTTTTCCTTCCCATTTTCGGCCCAAAAGAAAAGCCCAAGAAGAAGGGTTGACTATTTGCTTGCCACCTCATTATTACCCAACATGTTTCCATGCACCTTAGTCCATATCTCCATGCAAATCACTTCAAAAGTCATTTCTTCTTCTCTCCTCTCTCACTCTCGGCCAAGCATCATCACACACACCAAAATATCTCAACTTTCTCTCTAGAACACTCAAAGAACTCTCCTTCCCTCCCCTCTCCAAAGATCTCGAAATTTAGGGGCTTTCCAAGAGGATTTTGCAAGTAAATCATCATCTAAGGTAAGATTATGCATAGATCTATGATTTAAATTCTTTTGTTATCAAAATCTCTTCCTAATCCATGTAAAAACCGTGATCTTGCACTCTAGAAACCCCATAATCTCGAAAAGTTCATCAAGGAGTGCAAGGGCCAAAAATCACTTCATTTCTTCCAATTTTTCTTCAAGAACCGAAACTACCCACTCAAGGTGAGATTCATACCCCTATTTTCTGTTTTTAAGAGTTTTTGTGGGGGGGAATACAAGTGAAAGTGTAGATCTATATGTATTTGTATGCCTTGTATGATTTCCATGCTTATATGTATGCTTATATGTGTTTTAAGGTTGGATCTAGCCATTAAACCCCTCAAAACCGAGATATAACTCATGTTTTATGATATTAGCTTCAAATATGTTACTACATAATAAGTGATACTAGATAAATAGCCAAGTGGTTAGCAACAATTTTCTTTAAGCTAAAAACACACATCTTGGGCCAAAAATGTGAAAAATACAAAATTTAGGGCCCAAAATGACATTTTACAGATTCTGATAGTTGAAATGTGTCAAAACAGTTTCAATAAAGCTATTTCTGGAATTTTATTCATTTTGAGGATTAAAAACATAAATTTCAAGCCTATTGGGCTAAAAATGTAAATTTCGGCCCAATAAGGCCCATTATGCGAATTTTTCTGTTTTGAAGGGCCAAAACTGTGAAATTCTGTAAAACAGTGGACTATAAGTGTCCCAAACCCTTTTCAAAGGTTTAAAATGCTTTTTAAATTTAAAAAGGACCAAAGTTGCAAAAATTTTCCACTTTGGGCCAAAATTGTCAAAATTGCGAAAAGATGGGCTAAAACCGAGAAAAACTGCATTTTCAGGGACTTTAACTGTTTTCTTTGAAAAATATGCTGGAAAATATTAATTTCAATAATTTTTGGTGTTAAAATGTCAAGAAAAATAGTTTAAGGACCAAACCGGGAAATATTTAAATAAAAGGGTTGAAAATGTAATTTTTACAAATAATGAGGGGCTGAAAACAGAAATATTTCAAGGCTGATTCATTATGTACAATGTGATCAAATAATGACACCTCAACTATCAACGAAATACAACTCATTACAATACCAAAAGTCGTTGTTAAACGAATTGGCTCGGTCTCGAGCCAATGGAAACCTACAACTACTAACTCTTTGATACATACAAATAACGATTGGTAATACACATACATACGAGTGTGCACAGACGTCTACGCACCATCTTCGGGCCCCAAAAGTGTAAAATCTTGTTTGTTGGGCCTAGCTAGCCCAATGACCTGATCTTAAGGCCCGAAGACATTTTTTTTCTACGAAGTGTTGAGTCTTACCGACTTGGCACAACGTAGGGTGACTTTCAATGGCTTGTACCATTGGACCCCAAGGGCCATGGTATTGCTAGAAAAGTCTACACATTTTACGAGGCGGGTCGGGGACCCCTCGCACACATTTTTCCCCAGCCGGTTAATAGAGTTATCGGGGTCTTCGTGACCTCTTTCTCTTCGGATGCGGGACCACTCATAGTCCGGGCGATTGGATAACGTGATTAGTACTGACGACGCCTTCGGGAATCGTTGGTATATCTATAAACCGGGCATTTGTGTAATGCGGGTTTGTAGTAAATAATCAATGCTCGAGAACCTTCCAACGTCGCTTGGGACCGATACTACTATTTTTGTAATGGTTTCAACGCAACTCAACGGATTTCAAAAGAACTAGGGGAACATCGGGTTTCCCTAGGGTTTTTATCACATACAGATTTTAAACGCATACAACTTAAATGAACAATTTTTGCAAGTATAGAAACAAACAAGCATACTTATGGATCTTCACAAACGTTTTCGAAAGCTTTTCTTTTCAGAAAATATCGGATTTTCTGGTGGTTTTTCAAACAATATAAACATTCGATTTCAAACACTACTTATGAACTCACCAACATTTCATATGTTGACGTTTTTCAAAATACTTGTATTCTCAGGAAACCAGTGAGTCAAGGGAAATCATGCTCAGTGACGGTTGCAGTTTATTTTTGAATGAACCAAACAATATAAATTTTTGGAAATGTAATATCTCAAACAATGTATGACATGTAAACACTACTGGTTGTATTATGTTGATGAATGGTGACGAATGTTGTTTTGTTTCATATATATTCAATGTTATGGTATTCAATTGAGTCACGACAGCCCCCGGACGTTTCCGCCGTCTGGTTCGGGGGTGTGACATATTGGGACATCTGAGCCTGCTCCTAAGCGAACTCAGGGCAAAACATCGCCCTCTCAATAAACATCCTGGTGATCTCAGTCACCGACTCCAAATCCTGCTTCAGCTCAAAGAACTTCCGAGCCAATCTCTCCTTTTAATCCCACGGAACATAGCGAGTATTGAACATCTCTCTAACTGATCCCCTAAAACCGCAGCCCTCTGCGCGTCGAAATATGACCCCGTGGTCAATCTCCACCAATCCTTCGCCCCGAGCCTCAATAGGTTCAGAGCACACCTCACCCTCTGATCAGCAAGGCATAAACTCGTGGAGAAATACCCCTCCACGTCTGATAACCATCTCATAGCAACAATCGGGTCCTGAACCCTATCGAATGTGGGAGGCTTCGTATAACAGAAGTCCCGATACTGAAAACCCCGACTAGCTCCTCCCGTCGCCGCTGCTACAGCCGTTGTAGCCGCCGCGGCAACCGTCTCTGCGAGAGCCGCATATCGCTCATCGAAATACTCAATCATGGCGGTCTTGATCGACCCAAACAACTCCGGCAACTCAGCCCGGAACAATGCAGCAACCCCATCACGCAGGATCTCATGAATCCTCGCATCCCGCTCGCTCGTGCTCGTCCGACCGATAACCTTCGACAACACTGATCCACCCGGAACTCGCTCTCCAGCTCCCGATCCTGATCCGGATCCACTATCATCATGCCTCGAAATCTCCATACTGAAGGCACCCTACCAATCTCAGACACTTCCCAAAATCCTGGGATCCAACTCTCGCAACCCTACCCTAGAGACCATGGTTTCCCTGATACGCGTATGGGTCCTGTGCTTTCAGTAGTACGGGCCCATACTACCTTCCACACCTACCCATATTTGTATGAAGTACTACCACAATACCCTAGGAGACATGCATAACAACTATCAACCCTCACCACTAGAGGAACACTTAGAACATCCCATAAGGGACCCTAGGCTACAGGCATCACATATCAGGCAACATTATCATGAATTCCTGTAGATCCCTAGCCTAACTCTAGCATGCTGTTCTATCAAGCTCAAATAAACAAATATCATGTATGGTATCTTGGGGTTACTTACTGGCTCCGGCTGATCGTACCTCCGCGTCCTCCTTTTACCAAATTTGAAAACCATTTTAATTTCTCATTTTAATTCTTTTTAAAATCCTCCTCGATTTGAGACTGGAGTCACACGAATGTTTCCCCAATTCACTCAAACCAAGGCTCTGATACCAACTTGTAACGTCCAAAATTTCAAAACAATTAAAACTTTTCAAAATCACCCATTTTATTAACGTTGTTACAAAAAGGTTTTCAATACATTATTAAACAGAGTAATTTCCCAGGTTCACATCATAAAACACCAACGCGAGGAACGGTACGATCACGCCTTTGCCTTGCCACAGACTCCTGAGAACCTGAAACATAAAACCACAACGGTAAGCCCGAAAGCTTAGTCAGATACCCCCAGAATACCAACCACATATACGCCTTTCCAGGCCCTGACCTTCCGGTCCATGTGTCTCAGGGGACTTCCGTCCCTGCTGGGTAAACCTTCCGGTCCTACCCACGCCGACCTTCCGGTCCATCACACAACATATTCGCCTTCCGGCCCATAACATATCGCCTTCCGGCCCATAAGCATAAAATGCACATATAACATAACAGACAATCATATAACAGTTCATAGACAACAATCGATCACAGATCACATATCATAGCATTACTCTAACGAGATGTCGGTCTAGCCGGTCACTATCATGACATTACTCTATGAATCAGTCAACATACTAAATGCATACATACGCCTTTCCAGGCCATGACCTTCCGGTCCACATAGTAATGCCTTCCGGCCCATAACATATATTGCCTTCCGGCCCATAACATATAACAACTGACAACTACCCGGATTTCCATCCGATAAAAGGGTTGGCATTGATGCCATAAACCCTAGCGATATAGTGAGGATAACTCACCTCGAAACTGCCGACTGAACAGATAGCTCAAGCTGCTCTGATCACTGATACGATCTCCACTCCTGGATAGCTGCCAATGCACTGAACTCAAACGATAAACAACGATTACCAAAATACCCCTGGAACCACTGGTCAATCCTTGATCAAAGACAAGGTCAAAGTCAACCCCTGACAGACCCTATTCGTCGAGTCAACCCTGTGACTCGCCGAGTCCCCATACTCAGAACTTCACTCAACCCGCGACCTAACTCGTCGAGTCACCCCAAGACTCGCCGAGTTCAACGACTCTGAGTCCACTCGCCCTTGACTCACCGATTCTTAAGATTCCCTTTCTACACGTCGAGTATCCCCTTTTTACTCGACGAGTTCCTCCTGGAAGAATCGTGGGGCCACCCCGACTCAACTCGCCGAGTCTGAAGAACAACTCGACGAGTCCCAGTCAATCTCCAAGCTACTCGCCGAGTCTGTTCGTCAGACTCGTCGAGTCCATGCCATGCAGTCGATCAAACTGCTTCCTGAGATAAGTATTGTCCCGAAATACACAAGCATGGGACCTTCTGGACCTCTAAGGTCCTAATACAGGGTTATAGTCGTTTGGGGGACTAGGGTAACACTTAATCTAATCACAAAAGGGTTCCATAAACCCTAATTCCATGCACACATCAACATAACAGCATAAGATCCGGAATATTACCTGAATAACGCACTCTCTGTGTCCCCAAGCCTCAGGACTCGATCCTCCTTGATATTCCTTTGGCCAAACTCTTCTTCTTCTTACCTAACAAGATCCTCCAAGTTCCAATAGCTTTCTCTCCTGCTCTAGACGTCCACAATGATTAGGGTTCTTCTCAATCGGCCAAAAGACGGACAATGACGGCCGAAGAGGCATTATATACGATCCAAAACCAAACGGCTAGGGTTTCTGCTGAACAGCGTCGACTCGCCGAGTCCATATCTGGACTCGTCGAGTCCAGTCGCGAACCCGCGACCAAGTCTGCGGTCTTACTCGGCGAGTCTAGGCTCCAACTCGCCGAATCCCCTCTTAAAACACCCCCAAATCATAATTATATCAGTATTTGAAATTTCGGGCTGTTACAGTTGTTGTCGTGGTGCTGATGGTCGGTTAGGGTTTAGCCGATTACTCCTTCTAGGCATTTTCTTTTAGTTCCTATTCTAAATAATAAGAATTTTTATGAGTTTTGTTAATCATTTAATACACGAGTATTAAATACTCTAGTTATTATTCACAGCATAAAACATAATAAACAACATAATGATTACTATAACGTATGCCTCATATTGTTACCAGTGGTTACATCAGTTTATTTAGGTTTATAAGAGAAAAGTTTCTATAAACATTGCAAAATTTGCAAGGTTTTCTACATCCTTGCTATAAACTTTCCTCTTTTTGCCTTAACTAGTCTGATTTTCTCTATTTACATAACCACTAGTTGTAGCTTATCTACCAGAAAGCTAAATGATGACCCAGCACGTCAGTGACATTAACCACTTGCTCTTCAAGTGCTTGAGTTCTCTGCTCAAGACTTCCCGTGTGTTCTTCATTTCTTGAGGTTTGATTGTAGAGCTCTAACACTGCAATCCTGGCATCGTGATTAATCATGTCATTATAAGAAAAATTTATACGATGATCGACATCCATCACCGATTCCTGATCTCGTGTCCTTTGTATCCTTCGCACTCTTCCAGAGAGATGAGTAGCCCTCCCTTCGACAATTTCCATCTTATCTTCAATTTTCACACTTTTCTCAAACAATTGAGATAAAGTGTTATCTTCGGAAGAATGTGGGAGATGTGGTCGAGATGACTGACCAGTCTCATACATTTTGGCAGCTTTTTCTTCCGCCACCCATTTATCAACTGTTTGTGCGATCCGTGCAGGTTCATCTTGAACTCTATGACTTCCTGAAGATGTTGCCTTCTTACTCTTCTTAAGCTTTTGACATATCTGTATAGATTTACGTACAATGCGTTTCATTTTTACTCCTCCTGGAACTTTACTGTAAAGAGTGTTTAGTGGTGGTAGAGATTATGCCAGTGACTATGTCTCCTCCATGGATTCGCTCTCTTCCATTGGTTCACTCTCTTCCCATTCGTTGGAGGGTAACGGTGCTCCATCGTCACAAGGCATTGGATGAAAGGTGGTTGGGGTTACAGGATAGTAAGGATCGCCTAACATCATAAGGAATGAAAGTTCCTCTTCTTCATCCGTATCCTCGATGATTATCCGTTCTCGTTAATGTGCCATGTCGAATTCCTATACATTTTGGATTTCCAAGAGTTTATTCTATCAAATAATTCTCCCAAATTAAATAGTTCATATTATCTGATCATAATAAAATGTAGTTGCGCACCTACACCTAGTTGTTATAGGATCTATGCACATATAAACTTCAGTTGGAATATATGATCTAAATCCTTGAGATCAAAAACATTCCAGGTATTAAGGTGTATTCTCATCGCGGGTCTGAGTCTTTATATATGACTCAATATTCTTATTTATTGTATTCACGCTTTTACTATTGTTTGTTACTTTAGGTCTATCTGATAAGGCTCCGGCCAGTCAGGACTGTCGAAAGGGCAGGATTATTTTACCATATAGCCGTTCTAAAATCCAGCAACCCAAATCGACATGTCTATCCTTGTCACCGCTCCCGTAAGTAGTCCTTCAGTAGTACAATTAACAATACTTTTTATTTCGGAACCATTCCTGGTCCATCAGTAAGTATTCTCTAGCTTCTTCATGATTTACAGATTCGCTCTAACGAGGAAATAGTTTTTGATTATGTTTTCAATTTGCAAGTCCTTTTTGGCGAACATTCGATACATAGAGTTTATCGTTCGAAACGTACCAAGAATCTCGATAGGATTTCTTGTCGTCTCTTTCTGTCTAGTTGTCAACTCCCTCATTAGTCATCTCCGTTGGAAAATTTCTCTTGAAATGTCTTGTTGCACCGCACTCGTGACAAACCGGGCTTACTTCTGGGTTGAGAGTTGGACTGATGCATGGGGCGGGGGTCCTATAGTAGCGGGAGATGTGCCCCATCTTGTTGCACCTTTTGCAAAAAAATGTCTATTAGGTTCCCCAATGGTGATAATTGCACTTGTTGCAGGGTGGATTGTTCCCAAGTTATGATTGTCTCGATGGGGGTGGAGTAGGGTTACTATAGGTAGGGACTAATCCCGCTTGTTTCCTTTTAGTAATCCTCTGAGTCGAACTGACTCCTTTTTGGTTCCTGAACTTTCATTTCTTGTTCTTAGGTTTAGGTTTTTGAGGGAATGGGTGAGTTGTTCTTTGTTGGTTTGTTTGTTTGTTGTTACAGTTGGAGTTACCGACACTGTTTCCAACTTCGTTTGTGTCATTGGTATTGAAGTGTGCCGTGATGGCTACCACGACCGCTGTTACAGTGGCTTGGAAAGTGGTGCAGTCTATTCGTAGGACTGGTGCATGTTCGGGATAATGGTTACTTTCATGAGAAGACATAACTCTGTTGCACACGAAAAGTGAGCTTGTGAGTACTCGTAGTTAGTTCCAAGTGAGTTTACTTGTATAATCCTAACGTACTAGTGTTAATCGGTTCAACCTACATCCCCATGATGAAGTTATAGTGGAGGGTGGGAAACATGTATTATCTGACGTAAGGTCCGTCAAAATAGCAAATAGCTAGCATTATAGTTAACAGATTCGGTCGTATGGATTTTTGGAGGATGTACTCCTCTTGGTTAACTACTACTGGTTGTAATTAAAGGCATTATGAACCTAAAGCGAGTAGTTTGGCGATCCTATTTTGGCGCACAAAGTGCTTGGCCATTCCACTTATATTAAGGGTGCCCTTTTTGTTCTCCTTACACTATTAAGGCTGTCCT
Source organism: Lactuca serriola (assembly GCF_051521515.1). Lineage (NCBI taxonomy): Eukaryota > Viridiplantae > Streptophyta > Magnoliopsida > Asterales > Asteraceae > Lactuca > Lactuca serriola. The sequence continues at coordinate 166,694,369 of NC_136413.1, read as the reverse complement.
AGCCTCGATTTCTATGAGCGGTGGTCTCCAAATGGGTATTTTCTCTTTTAAGGAGTGTATATGGTCTACATAGTTCTCTGGTCCCACTAGGGGTTTCGTAAGGCATTTGGAATGGCGTTCTTGTTACTTGTGGGGGATAGGATTTACACTGTTGCACATTGGGTTTTGCATATGGTCTCCATTACTCCATGACGCAGGGTTGGAAACTGGGATTCAATTTGGGTTACTCTTGACCCAAACGGTCATCTGATCCGCAAGGGTGTTGGCTCTCGGAGTTCGGTGCGCGTCAATTGTGGATCGGATTTTCTTTTGTGGAGATGCGCCCTAAATCGGGTAGGATTCAATTACTCAACTCATTTTTGCGTGGGTGTCGTTTTGTTTCTAGGTAAGTCTATTCTAGGAGTACCTATATAGGGTGTTTACGTATCTGGGAAGAGAGAGGTGAAAGGGTCTCAGGTTTACTCTCAGTTGGGCAAAGCTTATCAAGGGTTTCCTTGGCGCTTTTATCCTTGTTGGGTTCTTAATCGGAATTCTCCCTTTCCCAATTCATCTTTGGGTATCCCTTAGGATCCATTTCTGGATTTTCCTCTTGGGCTTCTTTTGGTCTCTCCTTGCCCCATCCGCAAATCATCGTGATAGGTTTGTAGAAGTCTAGGTGAGGAATTTCAATTACGTTGTTTGTGCACGAGTTGCAGCTCGAGATATACGGGGATAGTTTAGATGTGAGGGGTTTATAGTATCCTAAAATACTCTTATAGTATTTTAAACATGATGTTCGAATTCTAGTATTCTCTTGTGTGCATAGCTGTTAGGTTTTAGGTTTGTTGCAACACCACCATCACTCCCAAGCACATGTTAGTCACATCTCAAATAAATATAGTTGATCAGGCTATATTGATCCCATATATGATTACATATCTGCCCAGGTTTGACTATAGTGTTCAACCTTTAGTTACTTTTGGTTTTCTTTTCGTTATGATACCGGGTTAGTAATTGTGTATACTTTTATAAATACTTATCTTCTTAAAGTATACTTCTAGACAGAGTTTGTTTTTGTCCCAATGTATTTATAGTTGTATATCTCGTATGGCTAGATATACCAGTTAACTATAAACAATGCTCTGATACCAATCTGTCACACCCCCGGACCAGACGGCGGAAACGTCCGGAGGCGGGTGACATCATTGTGCAATATCATAACAATTGAATATAAATGAAACAGAGCAATCCCAACATCAAACATGGAGATAACAAACTTACATTGTTTACATATTATATTTGTTCTTCGAGTTACACAAAAGATACATAAGTAGAAAAGAATCCAAAGTACAGCTAAATGATCTTGCATCAGTGTCCCTTGTTTCCTGCTTACTAGATCCCATAGAATACAAGTCGTTTTGAAAAGCGTCAACTAAAAAGCTGGTGAGTTCATAAGAATTCTTGTATAAAATCGTTTACACTTGTTTAGAATTGTTCTCGTTGTATTTTCAGAAAATCAACTATTTTCTATAAAATCGTTTGAAGTAATGCCCTGAAAATCATGAATATATGTGTGCATGTCATTACTTTTGTTCATCCTTATAAGGAGTGATTTTGAAAAGTAGTGTGATTTGTAAAAGCAAGCTGTTGTCCGAGAATAATTCTTTTGAATAGTAACAATCAACAGTCTCAAGAAAAATCCATTATTTTCAAAAAGGAAATATGGTAGAAAATCATGTTCCTCTTATCGAGTAAAATTGAGTGTGTGCGTTCTAGTTTATCGTTATCGAAATCGTAGAAAAATCGTTTTCCCCAGAAAATCCTATATTTTCTGCAATAAAATAATCGTAAGTTCTAGTTTATCATTATCGAAATCATAGAAAAATTGTTTTCCCCAGAAACTCCTATATTTTCAGTTGTAAAATAATCGTAAGTTCTATGTTATGGTTATCGAAATCGTAGAAGAATCGTTTTCCACATAAAATCCTATATTTTCTGTTATAAAATAATCGTTAGTTCTAGTTTATCGTTATCGAAACCATAGAAAATCATTTTCTATAGAGTCCTATGCTTTTTAATTTGTAAAATAGCAGTATTACGACTCTATACTTGTTAGGAGAAAGAATCCACATGGCTATTGTGGACATTCTACATGATGACAAAGGACAGTCAACACAACAAATGCGGACCATCACCTATCACGCGTAGGACAGTCAACACAACGTACCAAAATTTATTTCTGAGGTTTTCCTTACACAAATTTCTAGTTAATATAACATATTCTAGCGAGTCGTTATAACCATACTAATCATGACGGAGTGCCTGTTTTGGCGTTTCTCAGGCGCCCTCGGTTTGGAAAAGACATTTGTCACCCTAGACTTGCCTGTCTAGCTATAGCGAACAACGGAGGTGCGGGGTGTCAACCCCGTATAGATCTATACACAAATTCCTGCTCTCCCTCCAGGAGACTCTGGCTATAACTCCTTATAGGACTTAGACGTACACTAATATTTTTATATTTAGGTACTTTTGAGATTTGTCTGACTAGAATATTAACAACCTTTTGAGCAATCGTTAGAGATTCATTATTTATTAGCTAAATAATGAAGCTCATACTTATTGAATAGAAAGATCTTTCTCTTTCCATATCGTTGATTGTGCTCGTTAACTTAGTGCTCGTGTTCGTTCCTTTTCGTTTATTGAAAAATGAGTCATTTTGGTCAAAAGAAAAAGTGTCAAGTTATAATTTGTATAAATTTATAACTGTCGGTTATGACATGCATTTTCTGTTTTATGACATATAGAACATTACTTGTGTTCTTGAAGGTTTTATGACAACAGTTTATGACATGCAACTATTTTTGTCATAAAAGCTCTATTTGTGTAATTTCTTAACGCAAACTTTTATATTGAATATTTATAAAATACTCCCTGACAGTTTGCAAAATAGTCACAAAGTTCCTATTCACTAGAAATGGTGTCCACTTAGTAAGATCCCTTTTATAATTTTTTTTATCTTTATACATGAAAGCATAGATAAGGGGTTCAGTTTGACACACTCAATAGTTAGGAGGCTCTTTTGTTCAAAGTATCCTCTGTTCTTTGTGAAATTTAGAAATCATTCGTTCGTAAGTATATTACTAAATAATAATTTAATAATATTTCACACACACATACAAACATACATATATATGTAATCATTTAAGAGTTTAGGCAAGATTTGACTTGTACTCTCCCCCAAAAACATTAAAACATGGAAAAAGGTGGGGTATGAAGCTCACCTTGAGTTGGTTGAGGAGTTGTTTGGAGTTGTGGAGTAGAGATTCCAAGCCTAAACTTTGGCTAGGATGAAGAACTTCCCTGGGTGGACTGTTTTCCTAAGGATGATCATCACATATCATTTTGAATAAAATAATTTGGATTCATCTTGAAATATTATAAAATATTCGATGAGTGGAGGAATTTACCTTACATTCCCAGGAAGAAGTTGGAAATTTTTGCTTTCAGCAAGACTCCTTGTTCTTGCTTTGAAGATGAGTATGTGACAGAAAATGAGAAGAGTGAAAGAAAACATGAATCCCCATTTCTCTTACTGTCTTTGCTTTAGTGGATAGAAGAAAGGGAGGGAATCCTTGGTGGATGGGGATCTGATGGTCCATGCATGGATATTTGGTGGGAAAGCATGGAATACTGTGATTTGCATGGGAAATGAGGAATTCCATCAAATCACAAAGTCAATCCCTTTGTCCTTTTCTTGATTTAGGATAAGGTTTTCCTAAATCCCAAACATTTATTTTTATGAAGATATGCTTAAAATAATTAATTTTAGCATAAAATAAGGGGTTCAAGGGCTTTAGGATAGGAAAAATACGAGTTTGGTGTGATTCCCAACCTCAAAATACCTTAAAATGGTGAAAAAGTTCGGAATAGTACAAAATCCGGAGTCATAAGGTGATTCCCGAAGTCATATGATAAATTCTGAAGTTGTAGATTAAATTCCGGAGGAGAGGGTTAAGCCTGCCACGGTCCAAAGTGGGTGGCAAGGAGTTCCGGAGTCATCATGCAAGTTCCAAGGCTCTAGGCGAAATCCGAAGGTCCGGACCGAGGATGCGAAGGCTAGCTAGAACTTCCGAAGTTAGGCTTAAGCGAAGCATTCCGGAGCTTGCACCTTTCAGAGTCAATCCATCCGGAGCAATAAGGAGGTCCGAAGCACATGGGTTCTGAAGTGAAATTCCTCTTGGCTCCTTAGAAGGTGTCCGGGCTAAGAGGTTTCCGTGGCTAAGAGGGTTCCAGACTAACAAGATTCCGGACCAAGAGGTTAAGGACCAAGAGGATCCTTTTAGGGTTTCCTCTTCCGGTTTTGAGCTGTTTTCGACTAAGGAAGGTATTTAGGGAGATTTGAGAGAGATTTGAGATCCGTGGAGAGACTTGGGAGAGATTTCACATGCTTGGAGAGATTCACTATTCTTGGAGAGATTTTGCATGCTTAGAGAGATTTGGGAGATATTTCACCTACTTGGAGAGATTTGGGAGAGATTTCACCTACATGAAGAGATTTAGGAGAGATTCACTATACTTTGAGAGATTTGGGAGAGATTCACTATTCTTGGAGAGATTTTTCATACTTAGAGAGATCTAGGAGAGATTCACTATACTTGGAGAGATTTGAGAGAGATTCGCTACACTTGGAGAGATTTCAATTCTAACACTTTATGGCTCCTTAGGAACTCATATTGAACACTTAGGAGTGTTAGCACAATCTCACAATAGTCCTTACTTACCTGAGGGTGGAATTTCCGAGCCAAAAATGCTAGTTGTGACATTCCTGAGGGACCCTAAGGCAGAAAGTTGCTGTTTTAGAACCCATGGAAAACCTCATGCATGTTGGGAGTTCCTTTTTGAGCCATTTGGGCTCATTGCATGCACGTAAAGTTTGTAACTTTACATGCTAGATCGAGCCTAGGGGCATATATCTACCTTTTGATCAAAGGTTTTACATGAGGAATCGAGGATTTAGAGTGTGGACGTGACCGACTCGGCGAGCCCGTTCCTGGGACTCGATGAGTCCAAGGCTTAGAGTCCCATATTTTTTGAGGGTCAAAAGAACTCAGTTGGGTGTTAGAATGGTAGTAGCAGGACAAAAAGAGTGACCCAAGGCATTGAACTTAGTTTTAGACCTAGAGTTCATGGGACTCGACGAGTTCTAGAACAGACTCGGCGAGTCCAAGGCAATCTCTAAGATTGAAGATGAACTCGATGAGTTGTTCATACAACTCGGCGAGTCAAGGTCAGACTTGTTCATTAGATAAAGGTGAACTCAATGAGTCGTTCATACAACTCGGCGATTCGGATGAAGGATCATTCGATGTTCTTATAGAAGAGGAACTCGTCGAGTCATCACCAAACTCGACGAGTCGAGTCATGGATAAGGGTGTGTAAAGGGTTAGGGACTCAACGAGTTGACGGCTCAACTCGGCGAGTCGGGTCAACTTGAATTTGACTCTGACGTGAACTGGATTGGGGGTAAAATAGTCATTTTACCCTAAGAGTAGATGTCATTTTCTAACTAAGTGTTTTGTGAGGATTATATCCGGAGGATTTCCGAAGTAGCGGCAGACAGAGACTTCCCACACGAATTATCAGCAGCTATTTGTTCAAGGTGAGTTACCTTCCAGTAGCGGTGGGTCTACGGCCATAATGTCGGCCCACCAATAGGAGTGTTATATTAGATTATTGTCTTTGTGATATCATCTAGGGTTGCTACAACCTGATATGTTATATGCTGGCATGATATGTTATATGTGATAGTAGTAGAGTTCGGTTGTGAGGACCGAAAGGTAGGTCAGACACCCCAGATATGTCTGATAGTATTTTTATGTTATGATATATGTAATAATAGTAGTAGGGGTGGAATAGTCCTCGAGGGTCAGTTGTTAGGATCGACGGGTAGGTCAGCACCCTAGAATGGCTTGACACGAGTAGGACGGCACCCCAAAATGGCCGCAAGGGTAGGTTGGCACCCCAGAATGGCCGTACGGGTAGGTCGGCACCACAGAATGGTCGTACCGGGTAGGCCGAGCACCCCAGGATTGTCCGACAGTATGTATGCTATGTGATTGTATGGTATGTGGTATGATGGGGGAACTCACTAAGCTTCGTGCTTACAGTTTACAGTTGTGGTTTCAGGTACCTCTTCGGCGAAGGGGAAAGAGCTGGCGCGGTAGCGGCACATCATACACACACTCTTGTTTTCCGCACTATGGATATTCTGGGATTGTACTCTGACATGTTATTATTTTGTGACTTGGGTTTCTAGACATGATACATTGTTTTTTCATACGATGTGATTTCACAGTATTTTCTTATGAATGTTTTTATGAATCAATTAATTTAAAAAGAAATTTTTGGACTTAAAAATTGGGTCGTTACAAGTTGGTATCAAAGCCATGATTTGAGGGATTCGGACGCACCTTGGGGGTGTCTGGACTCAAATCGAGGGTTTAAAATACTTTTACAAGAAAAAAACGGTTTCTTAAAAGCTAAGAAAAAAGAGTTTTAAGAAAGATCAAAGTGTGTGATGTACGCAACCGGCCGAGCGCAAGTAAGTATTCCTCAAAGTACCCATACAAGTTTATATTATGTTTATCAGTTTCAGTAGAACAACATGCTAGAATAGGACTAAGGATCTAGGAATGATGCCTTATGTGCCTGCTTTATGTGCTTTAGCTTATGATAATTGCATGCTAGTATTGAGTAGACAGTAATAAGATAGCCTGTTTAGGTTATGCCTGGTAGTATGAGCTCAGCATTATATGTTGGAATAGTTTCTCATTAGGAGAATAGAGTTGCTTGAGTAGTTTCCTGTGTCCGAATGCTGGTTGCTTCGTGCTTGTAGGGCTCTAAATGATGGGAGTTAGCCATTAGATGAGTATGTCACGTTACATGTGATTAGGATTGAATAATATCAGAGTGCTAGATTTGGCCCTATTGCACAGCTCTCGTCTGAGTCTAACCGTTGTAGGGACGAGTCTTTTACTTGAAGGACTATCTGAGCCACGTCACATGTGATGGTATTCATGTGGTGGCTAATTGGCGTCACAAGGAGGCCTTCAGCAACTGAGGACCGGTTTGGGTGGTGTCAGATTTTTTCCTAGGGTAAACCTAGGATGAAAATAGCATAGATCAGCAAAGGAGAAAGGGACTTGGTGGAGTCAAGGCTGTCCTTGAGGAAGGTACGCATAGATGTAGAAGGTAGTATGGGCCCGTACTACTGAAAGCAGAGGATCCGTACCGGAATTGAGGAAGGCTAAGGCAAGACCAGGGAACTTGTAGTGGATGTGATCCATCTTGATGCATCAGTATCACTAACGGTTGTCAATATGTATTGCAGAATGGTGGTACTACGACAGAGGCCAGTAGTTGGTAGCTCAGGAGACGGATTGGGTTTGGGTTCAGGCTCCGAACCAGTGGATGAGAGGCTACGCGAGTTCATCGTGTCTGAGATCACTAGAGGCATCCTTGATGTGACCCTGGTCATATTTAGGTCGATCAAGGAAGGGATTGTTGAGCTGATGGAAGATCGCCTTAGGGCGTTCAGGAGTGACATGGAGACCATCTAGTCGGGATCCCACACACTGTCCTTTAAGGACTTCAGGGGCAGTGGTGCGCCAGATTTCCATGGGGCGAAGGACCCCAATGCTGCCAGATCATGGATTGCGGACATTGATTCTGCACAGCTGACCAACTTCTGCCCCGAGGGGTCGAAGGTGAGATATGCAGCAGGGTCTTTAAGAGACAGAGCTAGAGACTGGTGGGAGTGTGTTGGTCACTCATTGGGAGCATCGGCTGTTGAGGCTATGACCTAGTCGGACTTTGTGACCAGATTCAGGGCGGAGTTTGCGCCAGCTATAGAGCTTCAGCAGCTGGCCAGAGAGTTTTTGGACATGAGACAGACTACGGAGACTGTGGCGGAGATTACCGCCAAGTTTCGGGAGAGGGCATTGCTGGTGCTCTAGTATGCGTGAGATGAGGATATGAGGAGGACCCGCTACCATGATATGCTGCGAGCCGACATTCGGGAGCATGTTAGTTTTTCAGCTTGCCCCTACCCTGGATTCCATGATTGAAAGGGCAAGGGAGAGGGAGATAGATTTGGAGCATGTCCGGGAGAGGAAGATAGAGGAGGGACATACGACTGGGGCTTCGGGGATGAAGCGCAAGGGATCAGACGGTAGGCCAAAAGGCCAGTCAGCACACGGCTGATGCAGGAAATGCGGCAGGCCACATGAGGAGGCGTGTAGACTGGGATCGTCGGGCTGCTACAAGTGCGGAAAGGTGGGGCACTTCAGCAGGGATTGTACCTCCCCTGCACCGGTTATTCAGAAGTCTGAGTTGCTGTGTTTCCACTGCAACCAGAAGAGCCACAAGAAGGCCAACTGCCCCCAGTTAACAGCAGCAGCCCCAGTAAAGGTGCCAGCTCCAGCGAGCCTGCGGATTACTGATTACCGGCAAGGAAAGGCAGAGAATCCAGTGGTGATGAGTAGGGCATTCCAATTGACTGCCGAGGAGGCACGCGCCGCACCCGATGTAGTGACGGGTATGAGTTCTTATTTATGCTTTTATGATATGCTGCTGTGATTTTGATATGTTATGTACGTGCTCTGTTTAGGATCATTCCATGTGAACGATATCTCAGTTCAGGTATTTTTTTGATTCGGGTGCTACCCGATCATTTTTCTCTCTTGTGCTTAGCAAGAAGTTCCCTGAGTCTTTGGGCATGTTGGATTGCCCTCTAGAGGTCGATATTGCGGACGACCGATCAGTGCGACCATCGGAGGTCTTCCGAGATTGTGTTTTGAGATTGTTCGAGGAGCGTTACATGGTAGACTTGGTTCCCATACCTTTGCGAGGGAACAAGGTGATTATAGGTATGGATTGATTGAGCCCCAATGGGACAGTGATAGATTGCGCACAACAGTTAGTGCGAGTCAGGACCCCAGGAGAGGGAGAGTTGGTGATTCAGGGCGAGATACCATAGCGAGGGCCAACCTTATGTTCGAAAGCGAGGGCAAGGCGTTACCTTTAGCAGGGTGGCACAGGATATGTCGCTTATGTCATGGACACTCTGGAGGCGGGTAAGGCGACAGTCGGCGATGTGCCCGTGGTACGAGATTTTGCAGACGTATTCCCCGAGGAGTTGCATGGGATACCTCCGGAGCGACAGGTGGAGTTCAGGATCGACCTAGTCTCTGGTGCGGCTCCGATAGCCAAGGCACTGTATCGATTGGCTCCTCCTAAGATGCAGGAGTTGTCTACACAGTTGCAGGAGCTATTAGACAAGGGATTCATTAGACCGAGCAGTTCTCCCTGGGGAGCCCCGATTATGTTTGTGAAGAAGAAGGACGGGTCGCATCGGATGTGTATAGATTATCGGGAGATGAATAAGGTAAAGGTGAAGAACCGTTACCCACTCCCGAGGATTGATGACCTCTTTGACCAGCTACAGGGAGCATCTTGGTTCTCCAAGATTGATCTACGTTCAGGATATCATCAGATGAGGGTCAGAGAGGAGGATGTACAGAAGACTGCGTTCCGGACGCACTCTGGCCATTACGAGTTTGTGGTGATGCCATTCGGGCTCACCAATGCTCATGCTGCATTCATTGACCTCATGACTCGCATGTGTAGATCGATGATAGACCGGTCGGTGATAGTGTTTATTGATGATATCTTGGTTTATTCCAAGACGCAGGAGGAGCACGAGGGGCACCTGCGGGAGGGGCTAGAGACATTGAGGAGGGAGAACTTGTATGCTAAGTTCTCCAAGTGTGAGTTCTGGTTGCGTGAGGTGTAATTCCTTGGACACCTTGTCAACCAGAACGGGATTTCAGTGGACCTAGCCAAAGTGGAGGCCGTGGTGAGATGGGAGGTTCTGAAGTCTCCATCTGTGATTCGGAGTTTCCTAGGATTAGCCGGCTACTATCGGAGATGCATCCAGGATTTTTCCAAGATAGTTGTACCCCTGACTAGGCTAACAAGGAAGGCCATGGTCTTTCATTAGGGGCCTGAGCAGCAGGCCGCATTCGAGACACTGAGACAAAGATTGTGTGAGGCACATCATACACACACTCTTGTTTTCCGCACTATGGATATTCTGGGATTGTACTCTGACATGTTATTATTTTGTGACTTGGGTTTCTAGACATGATACATTGTTTTTTCATACGATGTGATTTCACAGTATTTTCTTATGAATGTTTTTATGAATCAATTAATTTAAAAAGAAATTTTTGGACTTAAAAATTGGGTCGTTACAAGTTGGTATCAAAGCCATGATTTGAGGGATTCGGACGCACCTTGGGGGTGTCTGGACTCAAATCGAGGGTTTAAAATACTTTTACAAGAAAAAAACGGTTTCTTAAAAGCTAAGAAAAAAGAGTTTTAAGAAAGATCAAAGTGTGTGATGTACGCAACCGGCCGAGCGCAAGTAAGTATTCCTCAAAGTACCCATACAAGTTTATATTATGTTTATCAGTTTCAGTAGAACAACATGCTAGAATAGGACTAAGGATCTAGGAATGATGCCTTATGTGCCTGCTTTATGTGCTTTAGCTTATGATAATTGCATGCTAGTATTGAGTAGACAGTAATAAGATAGCCTGTTTAGGTTATGCCTGGTAGTATGAGCTCAGCATTATATGTTGGAATAGTTTCTCATTAGGAGAATAGAGTTGCTTGAGTAGTTTCCTGTGTCCGAATGCTGGTTGCTTCGTGCTTGTAGGGCTCTAAATGATGGGAGTTAGCCATTAGATGAGTATGTCACGTTACATGTGATTAGGATTGAATAATATCAGAGTGCTAGATTTGGCCCTATTGCACAGCTCTCGTCTGAGTCTAACCGTTGTAGGGACGAGTCTTTTACTTGAAGGACTATCTGAGCCACGTCACATGTGATGGTATTCATGTGGTGGCTAATTGGCGTCACAAGGAGGCCTTCAGCAACTGAGGACCGGTTTGGGTGGTGTCAGATTTTTTCCTAGGGTAAACCTAGGATGAAAATAGCATAGATCAGCAAAGGAGAAAGGGACTTGGTGGAGTCAAGGCTGTCCTTGAGGAAGGTACGCATAGATGTAGAAGGTAGTATGGGCCCGTACTACTGAAAGCAGAGGATCCGTACCGGAATTGAGGAAGGCTAAGGCAAGACCAGGGAACTTGTAGTGGATGTGATCCATCTTGATGCATCAGTATCACTAACGGTTGTCAATATGTATTGCAGAATGGTGGTACTACGACAGAGGCCAGTAGTTGGTAGCTCAGGAGACGGATTGGGTTTGGGTTCAGGCTCCGAACCAGTGGATGAGAGGCTACGCGAGTTCATCGTGTCTGAGATCACTAGAGGCATCCTTGATGTGACCCTGGTCATATTTAGGTCGATCAAGGAAGGGATTGTTGAGCTGATGGAAGATCGCCTTAGGGCGTTCAGGAGTGACATGGAGACCATCTAGTCGGGATCCCACACACTGTCCTTTAAGGACTTCAGGGGCAGTGGTGCGCCAGATTTCCATGGGGCGAAGGACCCCAATGCTGCCAGATCATGGATTGCGGACATTGATTCTGCACAGCTGACCAACTTCTGCCCCGAGGGGTCGAAGGTGAGATATGCAGCAGGGTCTTTAAGAGACAGAGCTAGAGACTGGTGGGAGTGTGTTGGTCACTCATTGGGAGCATCGGCTGTTGAGGCTATGACCTAGTCGGACTTTGTGACCAGATTCAGGGCGGAGTTTGCGCCAGCTATAGAGCTTCAGCAGCTGGCCAGAGAGTTTTTGGACATGAGACAGACTACGGAGACTGTGGCGGAGATTACCGCCAAGTTTCGGGAGAGGGCATTGCTGGTGCTCTAGTATGCGTGAGATGAGGATATGAGGAGGACCCGCTACCATGATATGCTGCGAGCCGACATTCGGGAGCATGTTAGTTTTTCAGCTTGCCCCTACCCTGGATTCCATGATTGAAAGGGCAAGGGAGAGGGAGATAGATTTGGAGCATGTCCGGGAGAGGAAGATAGAGGAGGGACATACGACTGGGGCTTCGGGGATGAAGCGCAAGGGATCAGACGGTAGGCCAAAAGGCCAGTCAGCACACGGCTGATGCAGGAAATGCGGCAGGCCACATGAGGAGGCGTGTAGACTGGGATCGTCGGGCTGCTACAAGTGCGGAAAGGTGGGGCACTTCAGCAGGGATTGTACCTCCCCTGCACCGGTTATTCAGAAGTCTGAGTTGCTGTGTTTCCACTGCAACCAGAAGAGCCACAAGAAGGCCAACTGCCCCCAGTTAACAGCAGCAGCCCCAGTAAAGGTGCCAGCTCCAGCGAGCCTGCGGATTACTGATTACCGGCAAGGAAAGGCAGAGAATCCAGTGGTGATGAGTAGGGCATTCCAATTGACTGCCGAGGAGGCACGCGCCGCACCCGATGTAGTGACGGGTATGAGTTCTTATTTATGCTTTTATGATATGCTGCTGTGATTTTGATATGTTATGTACGTGCTCTGTTTAGGATCATTCCATGTGAACGATATCTCAGTTCAGGTATTTTTTTGATTCGGGTGCTACCCGATCATTTTTCTCTCTTGTGCTTAGCAAGAAGTTCCCTGAGTCTTTGGGCATGTTGGATTGCCCTCTAGAGGTCGATATTGCGGACGACCGATCAGTGCGACCATCGGAGGTCTTCCGAGATTGTGTTTTGAGATTGTTCGAGGAGCGTTACATGGTAGACTTGGTTCCCATACCTTTGCGAGGGAACAAGGTGATTATAGGTATGGATTGATTGAGCCCCAATGGGACAGTGATAGATTGCGCACAACAGTTAGTGCGAGTCAGGACCCCAGGAGAGGGAGAGTTGGTGATTCAGGGCGAGATACCATAGCGAGGGCCAACCTTATGTTCGAAAGCGAGGGCAAGGCGTTACCTTTAGCAGGGTGGCACAGGATATGTCGCTTATGTCATGGACACTCTGGAGGCGGGTAAGGCGACAGTCGGCGATGTGCCCGTGGTACGAGATTTTGCAGACGTATTCCCCGAGGAGTTGCATGGGATACCTCCGGAGCGACAGGTGGAGTTCAGGATCGACCTAGTCTCTGGTGCGGCTCCGATAGCCAAGGCACTGTATCGATTGGCTCCTCCTAAGATGCAGGAGTTGTCTACACAGTTGCAGGAGCTATTAGACAAGGGATTCATTAGACCGAGCAGTTCTCCCTGGGGAGCCCCGATTATGTTTGTGAAGAAGAAGGACGGGTCGCATCGGATGTGTATAGATTATCGGGAGATGAATAAGGTAAAGGTGAAGAACCGTTACCCACTCCCGAGGATTGATGACCTCTTTGACCAGCTACAGGGAGCATCTTGGTTCTCCAAGATTGATCTACGTTCAGGATATCATCAGATGAGGGTCAGAGAGGAGGATGTACAGAAGACTGCGTTCCGGACGCACTCTGGCCATTACGAGTTTGTGGTGATGCCATTCGGGCTCACCAATGCTCATGCTGCATTCATTGACCTCATGACTCGCATGTGTAGATCGATGATAGACCGGTCGGTGATAGTGTTTATTGATGATATCTTGGTTTATTCCAAGACGCAGGAGGAGCACGAGGGGCACCTGCGGGAGGGGCTAGAGACATTGAGGAGGGAGAACTTGTATGCTAAGTTCTCCAAGTGTGAGTTCTGGTTGCGTGAGGTGTAATTCCTTGGACACCTTGTCAACCAGAACGGGATTTCAGTGGACCTAGCCAAAGTGGAGGCCGTGGTGAGATGGGAGGTTCTGAAGTCTCCATCTGTGATTCGGAGTTTCCTAGGATTAGCCGGCTACTATCGGAGATGCATCCAGGATTTTTCCAAGATAGTTGTACCCCTGACTAGGCTAACAAGGAAGGCCATGGTCTTTCATTAGGGGCCTGAGCAGCAGGCCGCATTCGAGACACTGAGACAAAGATTGTGTGAGGCGCCAATCTTAGCCCTGTCGGAGGGCATGGAGGATTTTGTGGTGTATTGTGACGCGTCCATCTTGGGTTTGGGCGCAATACTGATGCAGAGAGGGCATGTCATCGCCTACACGTCGAGACAGCTGAAGCCTCACGAGGCGAATTACCCGACGCATGATTTGGAGCTAGGGGCTGTTGTATTCGCCCTCAAGATTTGGCATCATTACCTCAATGGGGTTCGGTGTACCGTCTACACAGATCACAAGAGTTTAAGGTACCTCATTGATCAGCCGAATCTAAACATGAGGTAGCGTCAGTGGTTGGACGTGGTGAAGGATTACGATTGTGAGATCCTTTACCATCCAGGGAAGGCCAATGTGGTGGTCGACGCGCTTAGCCGCAAGGCAGCACCGATTAGGGATATCTATCTAAGGATGATAGCGGTGAATCCACTGTTGGAGCGGATTCGGGAGGCCCAACAGGAGGCCATGAAGGAGGAACATTGAAAAAGCGATCGAATTGTGGGGCAGATCTCCTTTTTCGACTTTGACAGCCGAGGATTATTGAAACGACACCGTAGGATGTGGTTGTCGTACCACGAAGGTGTGCACCAGGTTCTGATGGAGGAGGCGCACGAATCCCGATTTTCTATTCATCCCGAGGCGACGAATATGTATAGGGATCTTCGTCTGGACTATTGGTGGCCCTGCATGAAGTGGGATGTGGCATGGTACGTGGAGCGGTGCTTAACTTGCAGGAAGGTCAAGGCCGAGCATCAGAGACCTCACGGCAAGATGCAGCCGTTGGATATTCCACTGTGGAAATGGGAAGACATTACGATGGATTTTATCACAAAGCTTCCTAGGACCGCGCGGGGAGTGGATTCGATTTGGGTCATCGTCGATTGATTGACCAAGAGCGCCAATTTTATCCCGATTCAGGAGAGAATTTCGGTCGAAAAGTTGGCCGACATCTATATCAGGGAGGTGGTGGCATGGCACGAGGTGCCAGTTTCATTGATTTTAGACAGGGATGTGCGCTTCACTTCCAGATTTTGGAAGAAGTTTCATGATGAGCTGGGTACTCGTCTGCACTTTAGCACCGCCTTCCACCCGCAGACGGATGGTCAGAGCGAGCGGACCATCCCGACTCTAGAGGATATACTACGAGCATGCATGTTAGACTTCGGAAGTAGTTGGGATACCTACCTTCCATTGGCAGAGTTCTCCTACAACAATAGTTACCATGCGAGCATTAACCGCCCTCCCTTCGAGATGTTGTATGGAAGGAGGTACAGGACCCCGATATGTTGGGGTGAGGTTGGCCAGAGGGTAATGGGGAGCACTAAAGTAGTGCTCAAGATCACAGAGAGGATTCAGCAGGTTAGGAGTAGGCTTCAGACTGCTCAAAGTCTGCAGAAAAGTTATGCCGATAAGTGCCGATTAGACATGGAATTCCAGGTCGGGGATGTGGTTCTCCTGAAGGTGTCGCCATGGAAGGGCGTTATCCGATTCAGGAAACGGGGCAAGTTGGGCCCCAGGTACATTGGATTGTTCAGGATTATAGCCCTGGTGGGAAAGGTAGCATATAGGTTGGATCTGCCAACCGAACTCAGTCAGATCCACAACACTTTCCACGTTTCCCAACTGCAAAAGTGTCTGGTGGACGACTCAATAGTGGTGCCCTTGGAGGACATTCAGGTTGATGGCAGCCTGAATTACATCGAGAGACCTGTGGCGATCCTCAACGGGAAGTCGAAGGATCTGAGGAACAAGAAGGTGGAGCTCGTGAAGGTGAAATGGCAGCACCGGAAGGGCTTGGAATGGACTTAGGAGCCGGTGGACGAGATGATGGAGCATTACCCAGAGCTGTTTCAAGAACAAGTAGCAGACTTCGAGGACGAAGTCTAAAATAAGTGGGGGAGATTTGTAGCACCTGGTTCTTGTTACGTATTTCTTTTTATTTTTATCTAAGTGTTTTGCATTTATGGCCTTGTACTCGGCGAGTTAAAGGACCAACTCGCCGAGTAGAAGTAGGACAGAACGCGGGACATAAGTGATGGACTCGGCGAGTCGGGTCCCGGACTCGACGAGTAGGCCCTAGCTGGACAAAATCCCTAATCTCAGGGTTTTCACCCTATTTAAACATCTCATTCAGTCACCCATCGCCCCATTTTCTCCCAGAAGACCCCCACAGAGAACCCAATTTGTGTGAGTGAAGATCTAAGGCCTTTTGAGTGATTTTGGTGCTTTTATGATCTAAGAAAGGAAGGAAAGGCTTAAAGAAACAAGAAGAGGTTAGAGGGATCCAAGTTTGAGCATCTTCCAAAGTTCATTTGAGGTATAAAGCTTATACCTTGCTCATTATTATTATTATAGATCTATTCTTGAACGAAGTTAGGGCTTCTAAGAGTCATTTTGGCTACCAACCATGATTGCAAGCATGGTTGAGGGCTAGGGTTTTGGATCCAGGGTTTTAGAACCCATGGAAAGCCTCATGCATGTTGGGAGTTCCTTTTTGAGCCATTTGGGCTCATTCTTCCATGCATGCACATAATGTTTGTAACTTTACGTGCTAGATCAAGTCTAGGGGCTTGGATCTACCTTTGATCAAAGGTTTTACATCAGGAATCGAGGATTTAGAGTGTGGACATGACCGACTCGGAGATCCCGTTCCTGGGACTCGATGAGTCCAAGGCTTTGAGTCCCATATCTGTTGAGGGTTAAAAGAACTCAGTTGGGTGTTAGAAGGGTTGTAGCAGGACAAAAAGAGTGACCCAACGCATTGCACTTAGTTTTAGACCTAGAGTTCATGGGATTGGACGAGTGCTAGAACACACTCGGCGAGTGCAAGGCAATCTTCTTAAGATTGAAGATGAACTCAACGAGTTGTTCATACAACTCGGCAAGTCAAGGTCCGACTTGTTCATCAGATGTAGGTGAACTCGACGAGTTGTTCATACAACTCGGCGAGTCGGATGAAGGATCATTCGATGTTCTTATAGAAGAGGAACTCGTCGAGTCATCTCCAAACTCGATGAGTCGAGTCATGGATAAGGGCGTGTAAAGCGTTAGGGACTCGACGAGTTGACGGCTCAACTCGGCGAGTCAGGTCAACTTGAAGTTGACTCTGACACGGACTGGATTGGGGGTAAAATAGTCATTTTACCCTAATAGTAGATGTCAGTTTCTGACTAAGTGTTTTGTGAGGATTGTAGCCGGAGGATTTCCTGAGCAGCGGCAGACAGAGACTTCCCACACGATTTATCAGCAGCTACTTGTTCGAGGTGAGTTACCTTCCAGTAGCGGTGGGTCTACGACCACAATGTCGGCCCACTTGTAGGAGATGTATGTTAGATGATTGTCTTTGTGATATCATCTAGGGTTGCTACAACCTGATATGTTATATGCTGGCATGATATGTTATGTGTGATAGTAGTAGAGTTCGGTTGTGAGGACCGAAGGGTAGTTCAGACACCCCAGATATGTCTAATAGTATGTTTATGTTATGATATATGTAATAGTAGCAGTAGGGGGTGGAATAGTCCCCGAGGTTCGGTTGTTAGGACCGACGGGTAGGTCAGCACCCAGAATGGCTTGGCACAGGTAAGACGGCACCCCAGAATGGCCGCAAGGGTAGGTCGGCACCCCAGAATGGCCGTACGGGTAGGTCGGCACCTCAGAATGGCCGTACCGGGTAGGTCGGGCACCCCAGAATTGCCCGGCAATATGTATGCTATGTAATTGTATGGTATGTGGTATGATGGGGGAACTCACTAAGCTTCATGCTTACAGTTTACAGTTGTGGTTTCAGGTACGTCTTCGGCGAAGGGGAAGGAGCTGGCGCGGTAGCGGCACATCATACACACTCTTTTTTTCCGCACTATGGATATTCTGGGATTGTACTCAGACATGTTATTATTTTGTGACTTGGGTTTCCAGACATGATACATTGTTTTATGAGACGATGTGATTTCACAGTACTTTCTTATGAACGTTTTTATGAATCAATTAATTTAAAAAAAAATTTGGATTTAAAAATTGGGTCGTTACGGTAGAGGCCGTGACGAGATGAGAGGTTCCAAAGTCTCCATCTGAGATTCGGAGTTTCCTGGGATTGGCAGGCTATTATCGGAGATTCATTCAAGACTTTTCCAAGACAGTCGTACCCTTAACCTGGTTGACGAAGAAAGACGTGGTCTTTCGTTGGGGACCTGAGCAGCAGGCAGCGTTCGAGACATTAAGGCAGAGGCTATGCGAGGTGCCGATCCTTTCCCTGCTAGAGGGCATGGAGGATTTTGTGGTGTACGGTGATGCGTCTATCTCAGGGTTGGGCATGATACTGATGCAGAGAGGGCATGTTATCACCTACACTTCAAGGAAGTAGAAGCCTTATGAGGCGAAGTACCGCGCAGGGAGTAGATTCGATTTGGATCATCGTGGATCAATTGACTAAGTGCGCCTATTTCATTCTGATCCAGGAGAGCATTTCGCCTGAGAAATTGGTCGACATCTACATTCGGGAGGTAGTAGCACGACACGGAGTGCTAGTCTCTATGATTTATGACAGAGACGTGCGGTTCACTTCCAGATTCTGGAAGAAGTTTCACGACGATTTGGGTAGTCGTTTGTACTTTAGCACTGCTTTTCACCCGCAGAAGGATGGTTAGAGTGAGTACACCATTCAGACATTGGAGGATATATTATGGGCTTGTGTTCTAGACTTTAGTGGTAGCTGGGATACCTTCCTTCCCTTGGCAGGTTTGTCCTACAACCATAGCTACCACGCGAGTATTGACCGTCCTCCCTTCGAGATGTTATACGGGAGGAAGTGTAGGACCCCGATATGATGGGGTAAGGATGGACAGAGGGTCATGGGGAGTATCGAAGTGGTACTCAAGACGATGGAGAGGATCCGGCAGGTCCGGAGAAGGCTTCAGACTGCTCAGAGGCGGCAGAAAAGTTATACCAACAAGCGTTGTTCAGATCTAGAGTTCCGGGTCAGGGATATGGTCCTCTTGAAGGTGTCACATTGGAAAGGTGTCATCCGGTTCAGGAAGCGGGGCAAGTTCGGCCCCAGATACATCGGTCCTTTTAGGGTTACAGCCCGGGTGGGCAAGCTGGCGTATAGGTTGGATCTGTTGGCCAACCTTAGCCAGATTCATAGTACCTTTCATGTCTCCCAGCTATGGAAGTGTCATGTCGATGACTCTGCACTCTGCAGTGGTGCCTTAAGAGGACATTCAGGTGGATGACAGTCTGAACTACATTAAGAAACTAGTAGCTATCCTTGACAGGAAGTCGAAGGACCTGAGAAACAAGAGGGTGGAGCTGGTGAAGATGCAATGGCAGCACTGCAAGGTCTCGGAATGGAATTGGGAGCCGGAGGACGAGATAAGAGAGCACTACCCTAAGCTTTTCCCAGATGCGGCAGCGGACTTCGACGACGAAGTCTGAAATAAGTGGGGGAGAGTTGTAACACTAGCTTCCCGGTACGTATTTTTAAAGTTAAGCAATTGCATGTTTCACACTGGGACTCGACAGGTTGAAGGCCCAACTCGTCAAGTAGACTGGATTATGCATGCGGGTTTTAAGTAACCTACTCGACGAGTCGGGAGCCCTACTCGACGAGCAGGACTGCCTGGAGGAAACCCTAATATTTAGGGTTTCCACCCTATTTAAACGTCGTAACTTGTCCCATTTCATCCTCCATCGTCTCTCACAGTCCAGGAAAGCCCTAACTTGAAACCCTAAAGCATTTGGAGTGTCCTTGAGCCATTTTTGTGTGTTTTTGGTTGTTTAAAGCTTAAAGAAAGAAGTGGAAGCTTGGGGGTTCCAGAAGAAGCAAGTAGATCCAAGGGTTTTTCTTCATTTCCAGCTCATTCAAGGTAAAAATCTTCAACCTTGACTTCCTATTTGTGGGATCCTCTTTAGGGCTTGAATCTTGTCATTTTTGGGTCATTTCTAAGTCACCTTCGGGTTTAGACCATAATATAGAGTGATGAATTCAGATCTTGAACCTAGGAGGGTTCTCATGGTAGAAAGGTGACAAATTTATTGCCATAAGAGCCCCATGCATCTTGTAGACTTCATTTTTGGACCTTTTGGGCTTGAAGACCTATGCATAGACGTAAAGTTCGTGACTTTACGTGTTAAATCGACCAAAGGAGGTCAGATCTACACTTTGGATGCAATGAGCTCAACTGAAACCAACTATAAGGATATGGACCTTGGGGACGTGTCGAGTTGTTCATAGGACTCGGCAAGTCGGGTATTGGTTCCCCAGCCTCTTCAGTTCCTGAGGAATCTGGTTGAGTCTAGGAGGGGACTCAACAAGATGAACGTGATTATGGACTTGTAGATCAAAGGATTCGATGAGTTCAAGGATGAACTCAGCGAGTTCAAGGCAAGGTCCCAACCAACATGAAGATGAACTCGACGAGTCCAAGGAAGGACTCGACGAGTTCAATTGGAAAGTCCTGATTCAGCCATAAGGAGAAACTTGACGATTTAGAGGGAAACTCGACGAGTCAGATCGCAAAGTTAAGAATCTATGAGTTATGGAACTCGACGAGTTGGTGGACCAACATGGCGAGTCGAGTCAACCAAATGTTGATTTTGACCAAGGTGTGGACTTTGACTTTGTCTTTGGCCTATGTTGACCATGAAATAGTAATTAAGGAAGATTGTTATGTGTAGGAATTGAGAGGAGTTGATTCTGGTAGCCACTACAGTTCAGACACTTCACGACACTGAGGTGAGTTACCTTCCAGTAGAAGTGGGTCTAAGGCCACAATGTCGACCCACTAGTAAGAGTGATTATGGATGATTGTCTTCTTGATAGTTGTCTGGTTTGCCACTATTTGATAAGTTTTATGTGCTAGTATGATATGATGTAATGTGATAGTGGTAGTAGGGGGAATAGTCCCCATATCTGTCCGATATGGCCAAGGGTAGGTCAGGCACCCTAGTATGTCTGATAGTATGATTATGTTATGTTTTATGTCGAAGTAGTAGGGGTCGAAATAATCCCTATAACCGGTTGAGATAAACCGGAGGGGTAGGTCGGACACCACGGTATGTCGGACAGGGGTAGGTTAGGCACCCCAGTATGCCTAGCAGGGGTAGGTTGAGCAGCCCGGTAAGCTCAGTTGTGTAGGTCGGGCACCCATATATGCCTGGCAGTATGTGTTATGTATGGTATGTGGTATGATGGGGAAACTCACTAAGCTTCGTGCTTACAGTTTTCAGTTTTGTTTTCAGGTACCTCTTCATCGAAGCGAAAGGAGCCGGCACGGTAGCGGCGCATCACACACACCGGATTTCTACATTATGAGATTCTTGGGATTGTACTCTGACATTATTACTATTTTTATGATATGGTTTTGAGACATGTGATTGTGGTTTATGAAATGATATGACTTGACAAGGTTATCTTATAAATGTTTTCTAAAACGTTAAATAAAAAAATGAAATTTTTGGTCTTGAAAATTGGGATGTTACACTTTCGCTTACCGTTTAAGTTTTATGTTTCAGGTACTTTAGATGACCGGAGGAAAGTAAAGGCGTGATCGTATACATCCTTTCGTGATATGTTTTGGAGATGTTATGATACACTGATTTTAGAAGAACTGTGCTTGATCTTGGGTTTTTATTGTTTGGGGTTTGATAGAAAACATTGATTTCTCATCAATTAAAAATGAGAAATTTTATTATGATTTTTGGATGTTACAACCATCCCTTATATATATAGACACACACACGTTCATACATACATACCTACAGTCATACATACTAACACGCACACACACATACACACACACACACCAATAAATAGCCTTGTCACTCAAGAACGGTGACATTATCTTAATTTATACAGGTTATACGTATAATATATACTAGTTTATAATTCGTGAGAACGACGGTTACAAAATTAATTAAACTTTCATAGTAAAAGCTCAAAATTATTAACCAATTATTTTAAATAAATTATTAATTAAAAGATATTTTTTAGTTATATAAAATTATAAACGTTCATTTAAAGAAACACGTAAAATTATATCGTCTTATAATTTGTATTAATTTTATTTTAATTTTTATTCTAATGTTATTAATTTAGTGTAAATAGAGTGAGAAATTTGAAATTTGAAATGAAGAATCAATAGGTTG
This sequence comes from Lactuca serriola, assembly GCF_051521515.1. Classification (NCBI taxonomy): domain Eukaryota; kingdom Viridiplantae; phylum Streptophyta; class Magnoliopsida; order Asterales; family Asteraceae; genus Lactuca; species Lactuca serriola. The sequence goes on along the minus strand of NC_136413.1, from coordinate 166,672,246 downwards.
ACGAGTGACATGAAATTAATTACGATGCATAATAGGGTGACACATGGGAAAATGAGATTAAAGCTATTATTTTATTAGAATAGGGAGATATGACAATGAAATGTATATAGGTCATACATACACCATCTACATGAAAACATACATGATCCATGCATAATTCTTGCTTATTTTTTATTTTATTTTGAGGTGATATCTTGCTCCTTCGGTATGTTATCCAACCATGTCTTCTATTTTGTCGACATTTGAGGTGATATATGAATGGAAACTGAACTTATTTCGACAAGAAATATGAAGCATATAATTGAATAGGAAAAAAGAATTGGGTTCTTAGTCATATTGAGGAGGATTTGGGGATTTTTCAAGTATGGATTCTTAGTCCCTAGATAAAGATAAAAATGTTAACTTAATGGTAAGCGCTCTAACCGCCTAGTCCAGGCTTGACACTAAATGGTAGTGGTTGTGACTTTAGGAGGTGGTGGTGGTGGTGAAGGAGATTTAGGAGGAGGTGGTGACTTAGGAGGTGTTGGTGGAGACTTCCCATGGATGGATGGTGGTGCTGGTGGTGGTGGTGATGGATACTTAGGAGGTGGTGGTGACTTAGGAGACTTCCCATGAATGGACGGTGGTGGTGGTGGTGGAGACTTAGGAGGTGCTGGTGACTTAGGAGGTGATGGTGGAGACTTACCATGGATGGATGGTGGTGGTGATGGATACTTAGGAGGTGGAGGAGACTTAGGAGGTGTAGGTGACTTAGGAGGTGATGGTGGAGACTTACCATGGATGGATGGTGGTGGTGACGGATACTTAGGAGGTGATGGTGACTTAGGAGGTGATGGTGGAGACTTCCCATGAGTAGATGGTGGTGGTGGTGGTGGAGACTTAGGAGGTGACGGTGACTTAGGAGGTGGTGGTGACTTAGGAGGTGTTGGTGGAGACTTCCCATGGACGGATGGTGATGGTGGTGACGGAGACTTAGGAGGTGGTGGTGACTTAGGAGGTGATGGTGGAGACTTTGGAGGCGTCGATGGAGACTTCCCATGGATGTAAGGTGGTGGTGGCGATGACTTAGGAGGTGGAGGTGGTGCTGGAGACTTGCCATGCATGGCTGGTGGTGTCTTAGGAGGTGGTGGTGATTTTGACGGTGACTTAGGAGGTGGTGGTGGTGGAGGAGATTTACCATGGATTGGATGATTAAGAATCGTATATGGTGTTTTATCTTTATAGTATGCTGTAATTGATAAAGGAATGCTTAGAGAAAGTAAGGCTACAAGAAGAGGCACAATCAAAGTGGCCATTGTTGGCCCCTTTGTTTTTGTTAATCTCATTTTCACAACTTATGTTTCCATGCATGCATACTTCTTCCTTCCTTATAGTTGTATCTTGACCTGAAAATTACCTTTATACCCTTTATATAATTATCATTAAATTAGAACAAATAAAGCAATATGAAGTAGTATCATTAAATTAGAACAAAAGAAGCAATATAAAGTAAATATCCTTTTAAAGTAAAGTTTACAACGTCAAATATTATAAGTAATTTAGTAATAACTAGTAGTAGTAATCAATACTTAATGTTTATATTAATATGAAAAAATTGATAAATCGATGAACTTACATAATATCATATATCTGAAAAATAATCATTATTTGAAAAATGTTTCAAATGGTTATTTGATGACATACGGCTGTATAACACATCCTAGTTTGATCATCTTTATGTAATGATCAACTTTTGTTGCACAGCCTACTAATTGTCTATAAGAGATACATTGTCCATATTTAAGTATAGATGGCAGTTAATCTGAATTTTGTAATAATAGTAGGATTTATTTGATGATTTTTTTTTTTTGAGAAATAAGGGTAATTCGTCAATTTAATTAGTTAATAAAACTTTTTATAAAAGACCTTTTTCATCACTGATATATAACACCTACCAAATTAATTAATATAATTTGATTGTATGAGTTATCTTATATATGACAGCAACCAAATTAATTATCTATTTATAATTGATTGTAAATTTATAAAATTCATCACAGTCATCGAAAAAATGAAAAAGACTTTGTCAGTTTATAATTTTTTGAAAAGGTTTTGAATTGGATACACTATTATAATAAGCATTTGGAAAATCTAATTAGCTAGATAAGATTTGACACCATTACAACAAATTGTGAACACTATTAAAAAAAAACATTTTGTTATTTAAAGTATAAAAATAAAAATAAACTTTTTGTGTGCTTAAATAGTTTTTGATTATAATAACACGAATCTTGAACAAAACATTTTAATCTAAGTGTCTTAAGTCTCCACACCTTTTAATTATCCTAAAGAAGCAAAATGAAACTACATGCTTCGGGTCTAATATAACAAACTTCCTCATAAATCAATTGTAAGTTACTGATTCACGTGACGGTGGTATATGTCTTTTATCGTCACATGCGTAAGAATAGTTTGTTTGACGTGCAGCTTTTTAGAGATTTTAATTTTTATATCTAAAAAAACCTTTAAAAAGAAGAAAAGAATCATAAAAACTTCTATCTCTTAGTTTAAACAAAAAATTCCAATATTTTCTCAAATTGACTTTATATCATCTTTAAAAATTATGTTTCTATTTTATGTTTGGCATGCAACATTTTAAAGATTTTAACTTTTTTATTTAAAAAACAAAACTTTAAAAAAATTGACAATAGAAACTTGTATCTTTTAGATTAAACAAAAACTTAAAATTGATCAAAATCTATTTCATGTAACGTGTAAAAAAAACATCATTTTTATAACGTTCCAAAAACTCAAAACCAAAAATTTTGTTTTTATATTAAATAAACCATCAACCAAACATGTATATCAAAACCATAATAAAATCAGAGTATATCAATAAACATGCAAAAATACATCGTAATCCAATAAAGCGGAGATCATGGTGTGTGCAATGCGATCATCCCGAACTCTTCCCCTTCAAACCAGAAATACCTGAAAAATAAACAGAAAACCGTAAGCACAAACCTTAATGAGTTCCCCAAAATACCACATACCATACATATATGTCAGCTCAAGGCTTTACCGAGTCTATTTCCCCCCAGAACAATTTCACCCCCGAGTCTACTTCAACTCATAGGTCAGCAAAAGGCTATACCGAGTCTATTTCACCCCGAGTTTATTTCAACTCACATGACAGCTCAAGGCTGTACCAGTTCTATTTCACCCTCGGGTCTATTTCGCCCCACATACATATAGCAAACATGCATACAGGCATACAACAAGAGTCAAAAGCAAAAAGCACATACTAACCTAGTATCCTACAGTATAGTGAGCAAACTCACCTCGATCCGCTGCTAAACAAGTAGATGCTCGGCCTGCCAAACCGTAGATTCCTCGTACTAATCAATCATATAATATCGTTAATCAGTAATTGGGTTATAAACCATAATTAAGACTTTAACTTACTAATCCCAACTCCGAAGGTAAAAAACCATTTTACCCTCAATTAGCTCAACTAACTGTGGCCCACTCAATGACACTCAAAGCCTATTAATGACCCAAATCCATAAAGGCACTCAAAGCCCGATAATGGCCAAAATCCATAAACGCACTCAAAGCCTAAACATATAGTCCAAAAGTGGCCCAAAACCAAAAAGCCCAAATGTGTGACAACCACCAATTTTCGGTCAAGTCAAAGTCAACTAAATTCAACAAGTCGAACCGTTCGACTCAATTTGCCCGTGGTGTAACACCCCAAAGTTTGGAAAGTCAAGAAAAGAAAGAAGACCTCAATTTTAAGGAGAGACTCGGCGAGCCCATGGAGGGACTCGGCGAGTCCGAGCGGGATCCGGGTCGATGTGTAAGCGACCGACTCGGCGAGTCGGCCAAGGAGACTCGACGAGTTGGGTCTGAACGAGGAAAAACCCTAAATCCGGGACTGGGAGCCTATTTAAGCGTCTCAATCTCCTTCCTAGGGTCCCTTTACTGCCTCTTTACCCCAGAACACCAAACCCTAGCCGCCATATCCGTTTTTGAGCTAGATCTTGCCTTGAAGAGTGCACTAAAGCTTGGAGGAGGAAGAAAGACCTTGGAGGTGCAAGAAGGGACTGTAGATCTGGGATTGAGGAGTCATTTCAGACCAGTTGGAGGTAATAAGCTGTTGCTTGGACTCCCTTTGCATCTAGATCTATTCTTATGTGTGAGTTTTGGTCATTATTGGTATGATATGTAACCAATTCGAGTTGGAGGTTCAGATCTGAGGTTGCTACCTCAGATCCATGTTGGTTTTGGTCTTGAATCCCCTAAAGTATCAGCCCTTGGTATGTTGAAGAAGTATGTTTGCCATAAACCCTAGTTTAGTGTGTTTTGAGCCTAGATCTCTTAATCTACGCGTAAAGTTTGCCACTTTACATGGGGGATAAGCCCTAGAAGTATGGATCTATGAGTTGGAAGCTCTGTTTGGCTCGAAAAGCCACTGCATGGATTGAGGACTGGATAGACTCGGCGAGTCCTTCGAGTGGACTCGGCGAGTAGCTTGTAGATGAGGAGGAACTCGACGAGTAGGATGAACAGCTCGTCGAGTCGGTTGAAGTTAGGCATGGACTCGGCGAGTTGGACGAACAACTCGGCGAGTTGGTTGAAGATTGTCTAGGACTCGGCGAGTCCGTTCTTGGACTCGGCGAGTCAGATCGCGAAACCCTAAACCCTTCAAGTTGAGACTCGAATCAGTGAGTCAGGTGGTGACTCAGCGAGTTGGACAGGACAGGACTTGGAACTAGTTGGACTCGGCGAGTCATAGACTGACTCGGCGAGTCGAGTCGCGAATAAGAAAGACCCTGAGCGTATGAACTCGGCGAGTCAGTAGGTAGACTCGGCGAGTAGGGTTAACCTGGAAGGTTGACATTGACCAGGATTTTGACCTTGACCAGAGTTGACCTAGTGACCCTTGGAGGTCAGTTGGACTAAGTGTTATATTGGCTTTTAAAGCTCGAAGAGTTAGTGGAGCAGCAGTTCGGAATCAGAGGTCAAGTAGCAGTCAAGAGGATTAGCAGCATCAGTTCAGCAGTCTCAGGTGAGTTTCCTTCCAGTAAGAATGGGTCTAAGGCCACAATGCCGGCCCGTTTAGCTAGCAGTAGTATCCGGAATTTGATCTGATGCAGTAGTTAGCATGTTTGATGCCTTCGTGGCACAGACAGGATTTATGTGTGTTCATGCTAGTGATATGTTTATGCTATGTTCAATCAGCTTCGGACTTCGGTCCGATGTCAGCTACGGACTTCGGTTCGATGTAGGGGACAAGGTCCCAGTCAGCTTCGGACTTCGGTCCGATGTCAGCTACGGACTTCGGTCCGATGTCAGCTTCGGACTTCGGTTCGATGTAGGGGACAAGGTCCCAGTCAGCTTCGGACTTCGGTCCGATGTCAGCTTCGGACTTCGGTCCGATGTCAGCTTCGAACTTCGGTTCGATGTAGGGGACAAGGTCCCAGTCAGCTTCGGACTTCGGTCCGATGGAGGGGGCAAGGCCCCAGTCAGTTAGCTTCGGACTCCGGTCCGATGTAGGGGACAAGGTCCCAGTCAGTCAGCTTCGGACTTCGGTTCGATGGAGGGGGCAAGGCCCCAGTATGTGCTTGATATGTTATTGTATGGTATGTGGTAGTTTGGGGGAGCTCACTAAGCTTCGTGCTTACAGTTTCAGTTTTGGTTTCAGGTACTTCCGCAAGCAAAGGGAAGAGCTCGGGATGATGGCATCGCACACACCACAACTTCAACTTTTATCCTGGGAGTTGATTTAGTTTTTGATTTTGATATGACATAGATATGATACAGTTTTCCGCACAGTGTTTTTATTATGTTTGGGATACACCACGTATGGTTTTATGATATGACACTCAGATTATGGTTTTTGGTTATATTGAAAAATGAAATTTTTGGGTCGTATTTTTGGGTTGTTTCAAGTTGGTATCAGAGCCTTGGTTTGAGGGATTCGGATACACTTCCGGGTGTATCTGAACTCAAACTAAGGGGAAGATAAAAAGATTTTTAAAAAGGAAAATGTTTTCTAAAGAATTTTGAAAGCACTTAGAAAGAAAGAAAATTTTTAAACGAGATAAGGGTGTGGTGCATGCGATCAGCCGAGCTCAAGTAAGTACTCCCAATTTACCCATACGAGTTATGTTGTGATTATCAGTATCAGCTTCAGTTTCAGTTTCAGCTTCAGTAGAACAGCATGCTAGAGTAGGACTAAGGATCTAGGATGATGCCTTATGTGCCTGCTTTATGTGTTTCAGCTTGATAAGAATTGCATGCTAGTATTGCGTAGACAGTAGTAGGATAGCCTGTGTAGGTTATGCCTGATAGCATGAGCTTAGCATTGTATGCTAGTGCAGTTTTTCGTTATGAGGATAGATTTGCTTGAGTATGTTTCCTTTATCCGAATGCTGCTTGCTTTGTGCTTTGTGGGACTCTGAGTAATGGGAGTTAGCCATTAGGTGAATACATCACATCACATGTGATCAGGGTTGAATAATCTCAGAGTGCTGGATTTGGCCCTATTGCGCAGCTCTTGTCTGAGTCCAACCGTTGTAGGGACGAGTCTTTTACTTAAAGGATTATCTGAGCCTCGTCACATGTGATGGTATTCGGGTGGTGACTAATTGGCATTACTAGGAGGCCTTCAGCAGCTGAGGACTGTTTGGGTAGAGTCAGAGGTTCCCTAGGGCAAGCCTAGGATGAGAGTAGCAGAGATCAGTAGAAGAGTAAAGGGGACTTGGTGGAGTTGAGGTAACTCTTGAGGAAAGTACGGATAGATGTGGAAGGTAGTAGGGGCCCATACTACTGAAAGCAGAGGATCCGTACTCGATTCAAGAGGGGCCAAGACGAAACCAGGAAATGGTGTAGTGAGTGAGAAATCCCTCAGCAGTAGTGTGTAAATTGATCAGGATTTTGTTATATTTTCAGCATGGTAACATTGCGCGAGCTACCAGTTAGCAGTTCAGGCGTCGAGGAGGGATCTGGCTCATGTTGTGGAGTCGGGCAGCTTGATGATCAGATGAGGGATTTCATTTCTGCAGAGATCATGCGCAATATCATCGATTAGACTCTAGTGATTTTCGGTTCAGTTACAGAGGCCATTGTGGAGCTCAAGGACAGTCATCTCGAGGCCTTTAAGGCCGGGATAGTTTCAGGACAGATTGGGGCTCGTCTAGGTCCCGAATCTTATAGAGATCAGGGATCCATCAGGGAGGGAGATCCCATTTCTAGTTTCTGCCATCAGGGGGCAGGGGTGAGTGGGGCATCCTGTTTCCAAGAGAGACCTCTGTATGATTGGTTGGTTGAGGAAGTTTCACGAGCCATTCGCGAGGATCTGCCAGACATGGTCGTGAGGATTACTGATAGATTGATAGCGAGGCTTCAGGATCAGACAGCTGTTGTTCAGTCGGCAGGCGTTGCCGTTGGGGTAACGCAGGATCGAGAGTCGGGCAGGGAGTCGGAAAGGAAGAGGAAAATGGATGAGACTCAGGTAGCCACAGGTTCGGGTAAGAGGCTCAAGGGTTCGAATTTGAGGACGAGGAACTATCAGAGCCGCAGTCGATGCGGGAAGTGCGGAAGGACGCACATGGGTGTGTGTAGGCGTAGAAGTGGTGGCGGTGCTGGATGTTTCAAGTGCGGCCAGATTGGCCATTTTAGCAGGGATTGCATTATTACCATCGCCCAGGGACTTGATCTGATATGTTTCCATTGCGGTCAGAGGAGCCACAAGAAGGCCCACTGTCCGAGTTTGTATTCAGCAGGGCAGGCGCCAGCTCCTGCCCTTGGGACTTCAAGTACCGATAGTGGTTGTCGAGGCCGAGCAAGGGCGCCTACGGCTCGGAGCTGAGTTTTCCGGTAGGTTTCAGCAGGGATTCGAGCAGCACTGAGTAATGAAGGTATGTAACTTTTGCTTTTCTGTTAGCTTATGTCATGATTATATTGTTATGGTTCTGCTTCAATTTGTGGTATAAGTGTTGTGTTATAGTGTGGCTTGCTTGTGATTATGTTATATGCCATTTGCATACCTCGGATAATTGGTTGGTAGTTAGGGGATGTGCTCTTATGGAGAAGGTTTCGGAGGATGCAGTAACTGTAGCATGGTTGGGAGAGATTTGGTTCGTTTCGCTAGTTCGGAGTGGTTAGTGATTTGGATGGATTGGTCAAATTCCTACCTGGCGGGCTTGGGTTCCCCAGTAGATGTTTTGGAATGGTAGTGAAGATCAGGATCTATTTTGAGTGTGAAGCAGCAAGGGGTAAGCAGGATCGAAGTGGGGGAGAACCCTCCGGGTATACATGGATAAGAGTCACGTAGACCCAGAATGAGTGCGCAGCCTCTGAGAAGAAATGGTAGTAGTACAGTGATGAATGGATTGAGAAGTTCAGAATTGGGAGTTTGAGAACTTTTCCCAGCGGTTAGTTCATGTAATCAAGATGGTTAGAAGCTGGTTGGGAATCCAGGATTGGAGGACCACCTGTCGGACTCAAGTGAGTCGGAATGAGGATCCTGAGAACGGGTAACAAGAGATGTTTTCGTATTAGTAGCCAGAGTCTGAGGCAGCATGCAGGTTGCGTAGATTCAGGAGTTGGGAGGTTGGAAACTTCCCAACAATAGCTTCTTGTATCCGGATTAGTAGACGGTTGGTTTGGGAACCAAGCCGAAGAATTCCTCGACGAAGCGCTAAGTATATCAAGGATATAAAATGTCGAGGATGATGCAGAATTCAAAGACTGAGGGCTGGTTTTGAGAAGTCGGGATGAGGAATCACTAGCGGGACTAGGGATAGTCAGGATGTCCTCGGGATAGTAGTAGTGGTGTTGTAAGTCTGCGAGGGTAGCCGTAGCATTCACTAGCAGTCAGATAGTAGTAGTAGTGTTGTAAGTCTGCGGGGGTAGCCGTAGCATTCACTAGCAGTCAGATAGTAGTAGTAGTGTTGTAAGTCTGCGGGGGTAGCCGTAGCATTCACTAGCAGTCAGATAGTAGTAGTAGTGTTGTAAGTCTGCGCGGGTAGCCGTAGCATTCACTAGTAGCCAGATAGTACTAGAGAGTTGTAAGTCCGCGAGCGTAGTCGCAGCCTTTATCAGATTGGTAGGTGGCATGAGCGCGTGTTGGACGCGGGAAAGTAGTAGTACCCACCAGTTCTAGTGCAGCAGTGAGGATATGGGAATCCACGGGTTAGATTTCGGATTTCCCAAATGGTTCAGTTATGGTTAAGTCAGCAATTTTGGCTATAGATCGTTACATCAGTTATGAGATCAGAATAGCAGTGGACCATTAGGGTTCGGGTATGTTAAGGGCTACCGTCAGTCTGGGAGCCATCATGTTGTTAGTCGTGGAATTGATGATGTCAGGATGTGACGTATGGACCCGATCGGTTGGATCGGAAGATTGTTAGAGCCGCAGTGACAGGATAACTAGTAGAAACTAGTTCCAGAGAAAGATTTTGTTTAGAAGTCGTGGGAACGACTGAGTGAGGAGTCCTTCGACTCTACGGTTGAGCTGGAACTCAGTGTTTCAGTCAGATCAGTGTTTCAGGCAGCTCAGTGTTTCAGCCAGTTCAGTGTTTTAGGCAGCTCAGTGTTTCAGCCAGTTCAGTGTTTCAGGTCGTTCAGCATTTCAGTCGGTTCAGCGTTTCTGGCAGCTTAGAGTTTCAGGCATGTTCAGTACTGCAGGCAGTTCAGTGTTTGGAAGGTTTCAGAGTTTTGGGACAGTATTAGTAATTGTGTTGGAATGCAAGTGCTGACGGTATAGTTGGTTGATTTGGAAATGGCAAGTCTCTCTCAGTAGGATCAGTTGAGCCTTCTGCCAAGTGTAAGTGATCTGTAAGGATAGCTAGGCAGGTAGCTTTTCTTTCAGGATGGAAGGCTCGAGTTAGTAGGAGTTGAATAATCAGATGGGATATAAACAAGCTGATTCCAACAACATCGTTTCAGTATGAGCGGAAGAATGGATAGAACAGTTATAGATAGTCGAAGTATCTTCAGGAGTCGCTGGAAGCGACTAGGAGTTTGCGATGGCGTGTAGTGACCGGTGGGGGTTCAGTAACTCAGATATCGGTAGATTAGTTGGACCAGAGTGGTCTCAGTGCATCCAGTAGGCGGATGAGGGGTACAGAATTCTCAATCGGAGGAAGTAACATTGAGGAAATTGAGGAAAGGAGAAGAATTCAGTATGTACCAACAGTAGTGACCAGCACTGTGAGTGGCTGGAGTGATGGACAGAAGGGTGTTAGTTTTCCAGATAGAGAGTTGGAGGCAGTTCGCAGGACAGTTGGTCATAGCAAACTTCAAGGACGAAGTTTAGTTTAAGTGGGGAAGAGTTGTAACACCCCAAAGTTTGGAAAGTCAAGAAAAGAAAGAAGACCTCAATTTTAAGGAGAGACTCGGCGAGCCCATGGAGGGACTCGGCGAGTCCGAGCGGGATCCGGGTCGATGTGTAAGCGACCGACTCGGCGAGTCGGCCAAGGAGACTCGACGAGTTGGGTCTGAACGAGGAAAAACCCTAAATCCGGGACTGGGAGCCTATTTAAGCGTCTCAATCTCCTTCCTAGGGTCCCTTTACTGCCTCTTTACCCCAAAACACCAAACCCTAGCCGCCATATCCGTTTTTGAGCTAGATCTTGCCTTGAAGAGTGCACTAAAGCTTGGAGGAGGAAGAAAGACCTTGGAGGTGCAAGAAGGGACTGTAGATCTGGGATTGAGGAGTCATTTCAGACCAGTTGGAGGTAATAAGCTGTTGCTTGGACTCCCTTTGCATCTAGATCTATTCTTATGTGTGAGTTTTGGTCATTATTGGTATGATATGTAACCAATTCGAGTTGGAGGTTCAGATCTGAGGTTTCTACCTCAGATCCATGTTGGTTTTGGTCTTGAATCCCCTAAAGTATCAGCCCTTGGTATGTTGAAGAAGTATGTTTGCCATAAACCCTAGTTTAGTGTGTTTTGAGCCTAGATCTCTTAATCTACGCATAAAGTTTGCCACTTTACGTGGGGGATACACCCTAGAAGTATGGATCTATGAGTTGGAAGCTCTGTTTGGCTCGAAAAGCCACTGCATAGATTGAGGACTGGATAGACTCGGCGAGTCCTTCGAGTGGACTCGGCGAGTAGCTTGTAGATGAGGAGGAACTCGACGAGTAGGATGAACAGCTCGTCGAGTCGGTTGAAGTTAGGCATGGACTCGGTGAGTTGGACGAACAACTCGGCGAGTTGGTTGAAGATTGTCTAGGACTCGGCGAGTCCGTTCATGGACTCGGCGAGTCAGATCGCGAAACCCTAAACCCTTCGAGTTGAGACTCGAATCAGTGAGTCGGGTGGTGACTTAACGAGTTGGACAGGACATGACTTGGAACTAGTTGGACTCGGCGAGTCGAGTCGCGAATAAGAAAGACCCTGAGCGTATGAACTCGGCGAGTCAGTAGGTAGACTCGGCGAGTAGGGTTGACCTGGAAGGTTGACATTGACCAGGATTTTGACCTTGACCAGAGTTGACCTAGTGACCCTTGGAGGTCAGTTGGACTAAGTGTTATATTGGCTTTTGAAGCTCGAAGAGTTAGTGGAGCAGCAGTTCGGAGTCAGAGGTCAAGTAGCAGTCAAGAGGATTAGCAGCATCAGTTCAGCAGTCTCAGGTGAGTTTCCTTCCAGTAGGAACAGGTCTAAGGCCACAATGTCGGCCCGTTTAGCTAGCAGTAGTATCCGGAATTTGATCCGATGCAGTAGTTAGCATGTTTGATGCCTTCGTGGCACAGACAGGATTTATGTGTGTTCATGCTAGTGATATGTTTATGCTATGTTCAATCAGCTTCGGACTTCGGTCCGATGTCAGCTACGGACTTCGGTTCGATGTAGGGGACAAGGTCCCAGTCAGCTTCGGACTTCGTTCCGATGTCAGCTTCGGACTTCGGTCCGATGTCAGCTTCGGACTTCGGTTCGATGTAGGGGACAAGGTCCCAGTCAGCTTCGGACTTCGGTCCGTTGTCAGCTTCGGACTTCGGTCTGATGTCAGCTTCGAACTTCGGTTCGATGTAGGGGACAAGGTCCCAGTCAGCTTCGGACTTCGGCCCGATGTCAGCTTCGGACTTCGGTCCGATGGAGGGGGCAAGGCCCCAGTCAGTTAGCTTCGGACTCCGGTCCGATGTAGGGGACAAGGTCCCAGTCAGTCAGCTTCGGACTTCGGTTCGATGGAGGGGGCAAGGCCCCAGTATGTGCTTGATATGTTATTGTATGGTATGTGGTAGTTTGGGGGAGCTCACTAAGCTTCGTGCTTACAGTTTCAGTTTTGGTTTCAGTTACTTCCGCAAGCAGAGGGAAGAGCTCGGGATGATGGCATCGCACACACCACAGCTTCAGCTTTTATCCTGGGAGTTGATTTAGTTTTTTATTTTGATATGACATAGATATGATACTGTTTTCCGCACAGTGTTTTTATTATGTTTGGGATACACCACGTATGGTTTTATGATATGACACTCAGATTATGGTTTTTGGTTATATTGAAAAATGAAATTTTTGGGTCGTATTTTTGGGTTGTTTCACGTGGGTACTAGAGTTTACGATATGTAATCTCTAAACAACTCGCTATTCTAATGAGAGATCATAAATCGAAAAGTACGTACATCTAGATCCCCTTAACCTAAAATTGTGGTAAGTGACGAGCCAAACCGATAAAACAATGTTGCATACTCATCGGCAGTGTGTAAGATCCCTAAACAAGGCTTAACAGGGTTTACGGACCTTGCATTTCGAAGCCGGACACTCAGATTTGTCACACACGAAACCTCTCTCAATCGTTTTCACTCTATTTCTCTTTATCGAGAATCTCTCCCAAATCTCCCCACGTATGTCAAATCTCTCCCAAATCTCTCTAAGTATGTGAAATCTCTCCCAAAACTCTCTTTGTATGAGAAATCTCTCCAAGAATGTGAAATCTCTCCCAAATCTCTCTAAGTATGTGAAATCTCTCCCAAAACTCTCTTTGTATGAGAAATCTCTCCAAGAATGTGAAATCTCTCCCAAATCTCTCTAAGTATGTGAAATCTCTCCCAAAACTCTCTTTGTATGAGAAATCTCTCCAAGAATGTGAAATCTCTCCCAAATCTCTCTAAGTATGTGAAATCTCTCCCAAAACTCTCTTTGTATGAGAAATCTCTCCAAGAATGTGAAATCTCTCTAAGTATGTGAAATCTCTCCCAAAACTCTTTTTGTATGAGAAATCTCTCCAAGAATGTGAAATCTCTCCCAAATCTCTCTAAGTATGTGAAATCTCTCCCAAAACTCTCTTTGTATGAGAAATCTCTCCAAGAATGTGAAATCTCTCCCAAATCTCTCTCAAAAATTCCTGTAACTTTTTGATGTCTTTCGGGCCATCCCGACCCATAACCAGGTCAAAAACGGCTTGAAACGGGGTAAAAATGAGTAAAATAGGCTTAAGGACCCCAAACCCCTCTTAAGGAGCCGAAACCCCTCTTAGGGCCGAAAGTCCTCTTAGGGACCGAACCCGAAGGCTGCTCTCGGACCCGAACCTTGCACAAACCCGAACCCGAAGATACTGTTCACTTCGGTCTATTTCGCTCATGATGCTTCGGACCGAGCCTCCTTTCGCTTCTTGTTGTTTCACCTCGTCTCGCTTCGGCCCAGCACCAGAAGGGACCGAACCTTCGGCCCCCTTACGAGAAGCCTCGCAGGAAGAGCATTTCTTCTCGGTTTTCGACTACGACTTCATTTTAGCTTTGTTTTAATTGTTTTAACACGGCATTTTCACCCAAAACTTTATTTTAACATATAAGGCCCCATATTTATTAATTATCCACGTTTTTGGGGATAAACCATATCCAAGAAGAGTGCGTGAAGTACAGGAGGTGGAGTGTTGACTTATCTTTGTTTTATGACACAAGCAACCCCCATACCCACTCCATGCCTAACCCACACTCCTCCCCACCATACCTTGTCACTTACTTGTACTTTTTACCTCTCTCACAAGTCATCCCCACGTTTCTAGAGCTGGTCACTAACCCTCTCTCCTCATTTTCTTTCACTTGCTCTCATATCACCAAAAATCAAACACAACTTTTCTCTCAAACTTTTTCTCTCTATTTTCAAGACTCCAAGGCTGATCTTCAAGGTTTATTCTTCTCTTGGTAAGTATAATTCATCCTCCTTGTGATTTTTACACTTCATTCTACTCCAATCATAGATTGCTTACACAAACCCCATCACTTTAATGTTAGATTCTCAAAACTCTTCAAGGCATCTTCAAGCGTTCTCGAGTTGAACACTTCCATTCTTCAACAATCATCTACTGAAATCACTCAAGGTGAGTTCATACCCCTACATTTTCATGTTTTCTTAAGTTTTTAAGGGGGGGAATACAAGTTAAAACACCAAGAACATAACTAAACTTTTCTAACAGCTTTCATCAGAAAAGTTGGACTCCATTCACGGACTGTTTTGGACAACTTAAACATTTTAGTTTTCAAAACTGTATTAGTTGCAAATAGTTCAAGTTCTTACCTTTAAAATTCCTACTTGCACATCTCCATACGATTTTTCTACGATATATGGTGGTTTTTACAAAACAGCCTATCTTTTCAAACACAAATCTGGACCAGTCTGTGAATATGAGCATTTTAATACAAGTTAAAGGCTTCCAAAAATCATGATAAAAATTATGAGTAAACTAGACTCATTTTAGGAACTCTCAGAATTTACGGATTTAGTTTTTGACTTCGTATGATTTTTCTATGACTTTTCTAAAACAATGCAAAAAGGTTAAATTTAGTTAACAGCATATAACTTTCATAACACTTTTTATTATGTTGAGCAAAGTGTATAAAAATAAGTTCTAAATATTCAAGGTGTTTCCCTGTTAGTTTATCATCATAAACTGAAACCCAGTCATTCATGATAACATTATTCATTCATTTAGAACACGTATATTAAGCTATAATAAGCATAGTTTATGGATTCATAACACAAATGCATTTTCATAAAAGAGTTTTTATACATTACAAACGTTTTGGATAAACTATAATAGGTATGGTTTATGCTTCCATTAACACAATAAACACATTTCGGAAGGTTTTATTCCCACCGAAAAAGGTTTTACACTCATGCACACCACACGTAAACTTGTTAACCGAAATTGTGAGACAATCTCTTTCCGTACGTCTGAGTGCGGAATCTAAATTCTTGGTAGTTATAATCAGAGTCTCCTAGAGGGAGAACGTGATAGTTATGTATACATCTATATTGGGTTAGACACCCTACACTTGAGCTGCATGCAACAGCTAGACCGGCAAGTCTGTGGTGACAAGTGTCATTTCAGTTTCGCGACGTCTGAGAAACGTCGTGGCAGGTTCATTCAGTCATTAGTATGATTATAGCGGCTCACATAGGGATTTAACAACATAAAGTTTACAGGGATTTTCAAAAATCAAAAGGGGTTTTATGCCGATTTAAAATCACTTTTTATATCAATAATTACAGATATTATGGTATATTTTCAGTCTTGGTATTTAAGACTACACATCATTCATTACGGGATTTTTCTCAAATCAGAAAGGGTTTTATGCCAATTTAAAACCACATTTATATCTTTAAGTATGACAAATACTTGTTCATTTCGGTCCTGGTATTTAGGACCACATAACTTTTATAAGGAAAATATTGGATTTTTCTTGGTAACATA
This sequence comes from Lactuca serriola, assembly GCF_051521515.1. Lineage (NCBI taxonomy): Eukaryota > Viridiplantae > Streptophyta > Magnoliopsida > Asterales > Asteraceae > Lactuca > Lactuca serriola. Next base: position 166,656,555 of record NC_136413.1, on the reverse strand, counting down.
CATCTCTTTACAAAGATCGATTTTCAAACTCTTACTGTCAAAAGCTTATGAACTCACCAACCTTTGTGTTGACACTTTTCAAAACTATTTGTATTCTCAGTAATTTAGTGAAAACAGGAAATCAACAACATTTTGAGGATGGGACGATAAATCATCAAACAATTCATTTTGTATCATAATGTAATTGATTCGAATCATGTAAACATATACTTTGGTGTAACTTTTTCAATTATATTTATGATGGTTGTATTTACTTTGAGCACTATTATACTCGTTGTTGTGATACTCTACATGAAGTCCTCCACCCCCGGACGTTTCCGCCATCCTTGGTTTGGGGGTGTGACAGATTGGTATCAGAGCATTGTTTATAGTGACCTCAGTATATCGAACCACATAAGATATACAAACTATAAATGCATTGGGACTAAAGTCTCTCATTTAAAGTTTTCAAAACAATTATACTTTTACAAATAAATAATTTCCTATTAAAAGTATACATGCATGCATACGTACTAAGGTCAGCATCATTCTAGAACAAAACAAAAGTAATGATTGTTGGATATCACAGGTAAGCTCGGGGATGTATGGTCAGTCTTGGGAGTGGTATAGCCTGATCAACTATGCTGGTCCGATGAGTGATTAGCACATGCCCAAGAATGGTTATGATATGACAACAAGTCTAAAAACTTACCAACACTACCACAATGAGAACATTAGAACAGAACATGAATTTAAAATACTATAGGAGTATTTTTAATATCATAACTTATATGAAAACTAAATAGATCCTTAATAATAGGTCTATAGTCCCTAAGTGGATACTCTAAGGTTATATATAACTTAGAAATCATAGACTTAGAATTTGTGGTCATTGCCTTACTTTCTTTTCCTTGTTTGGATGTGGACCTAGGGTAGGATCACTTATTCGAAGGTCTATCATATCTTGTTATATGTAATTAGTATGCACTATGTCATTATAGACTTAACTAATAAGGATCACCCCTATAAGTAATTAATTATAGAGTTAGACACCTAGCAATTATCTCTTCCACTCCTATTCTCGCAATTACAACATATCAAGATCCTACTTACCGGACGACCCCAACTTTCCCAACCCGAACCCGAGAAATGGTGAATGGTTATGAGGAGAATCAGAAGCAGAACCGGAAGTAATCAATCCGCCATGCATAGCAAGGGTTTCCACGAACCGTTTCGACTACATCGAACATGTGCCCCGTTGGGCAATCGTGGTCGAGGGTTGAATGTCGACAACAATGACGACAACCAGCATGTGGAGACTGATGAGATTTGGAATCGAGTTTGAATGTAATTCGAGAATGAATTGAGTAAATGATTTCAAAAGAAGAACAGAGAAGTAAATAGAATATTTGATCAGGTCGTATTATGCTTTTGAGTTTACAGAATACAATGACTAAACTGTAAATCTTTGTTCTGGTCTTTATAATGCCTTAGTAAAATAACAATACATCCGAAGACCTATATATACGAAGACAACAGATACTTCGTAACAATCAAACTGACCCTTTGACTATTACAACATTCTAGCCCTTACAATCTCCCCCTTTGGAATCAAGGTCGAAGTCTTCAAGACGTTAGTGATTGAACAGCATACATCAGCACTCTTCGGATTTCCATATACCATGATATAACTTTCTTTATCTCTTTCTTGTCTCCTTCATTGTTTTTCTCGCAGTGGTTCATACGAACAATTAAATTCGTATATTGTGAATTTGAGTATCTCTCCACTTCACAAGTTTGAAATAAAAATCTTTTAGCTCTTACAGCTTTATCTTTTCCTGCAAAAACAACCCCCAGTGGCTTTAAACAAATTTCACCATCTTCGTACTTGTTCAGCTTGGTCTGTTTCTTCGTTGGTGCCATTGGTGCAGTTATGTCGAAGCCTTTGACAGTAGCAAGTTCGACATCTGTTTGAGCCAAACACTCAAAGTAATTCTCCAAAAATATTTTGATGTGCTTGCACCCAAGATTAAAAACATCTGGCTCAGTGTCTTGAAGAAAAGAAAATGATTTGTCTTTGAGCATCAAGGCGATATTGATTAGATTATACGTATTCATCAAAGGAAAATCTGCCACTGTAAATTCTTGTATCTTTCCACTTGCTCTTGCCACAATATACTTGAGATTTTCAAACTTCCCTTCGAATACGACATCCCTTTTTATGGATATCACCTTTTTAATCTTCTCTAAAAACCACACTTCTTCCTGAGCTTTAGCCAACACTGCATGAAATCTTATTTTCATTTTCTTTCCCTCTTCGGTTTCCAATGATTTCATTTCAGCTTTGAATTGTGGCATAACAAACATCATTTCATTGACAGGAAAATCAAGTTGACCAAAATCTGTGTTTGTAACCACATAGCTCTTTTTAGGGACCTTCTCAAAAGAATACATGTGATCAAACATCACCCTAGATTCTATTGTTTCGTGGTTGTAAACTTTCGAAGGATCACCCTTGTCAACTTTCGAATTATCCAAAGCTCTTTGTCTCATTATACTTTGAACAGGTCTCATTCTTTCAACCTCAGCTGCCACATCAGCTTTCTTTTCTTTATTTGATTTCTCAATTATAATTCCTTTTACCTTGTCTTTAATGTTTGACGAAGCCATATTCTTTGAAGAAGAGACATCAATTTGTTTCTCAATTACAATACCTTTTGATATAGGTTTTGAAATTGGAATTGTTGTAATCACAGTCGAAATGACTGGATCAGCTGAAACAACAGTTGGCTTTACTACCACTTTCGAAGGGTATACTTTTCCAACTACTTTCGTATCATCGGTTGTCTTCATTTGTTCCCCAGCCTTTGTATGATCAATCTTTTCTCCCCCTTGCACCCCTGTGAAAGCAGGTGGGGCATCCGATACGTTTGGTAAAAGGCTCGAAATGCGAAGTAGTGGAGCCAAATTCTTGTGTAAGGTGGCTTCAAATTGAGAAAATTTTTGAGATAGAAATAATCGAAGAGACATTCTTCGAAGACAAGTCTTGTAATTCTTTCAGTAACCTGACCAATTCTCCAAAACTTTGTTCTTCTTTAGCAAAAATAGTTGTCAGTTGTGGATTTATCTGCTCAAACATTTTGACACATTTGACAACAGCATCACAAATAATGTCAATTTTCTTATTTGCCAAAGCGTAATCCTGCTGAGCAATCTGAACATCCTTCTGCATGTCTTCGCGAAGTTCTCTAATCTGAAAGTTAACATCCTCTTGTACTTTCTTGACTTCCTGTACAAAGAGCACATGACGCTCCTTCGTAACCATTTTAAGATCTTCCAACTCTCGTACAAAATCAGATCTCTGAGAATTAATATGATTCTCATTCGAAACATCATGCTGATCAACTTTTTCAAGAACACGACTCTCTGAATCCCGAATGAGCCCAGATACCTTCGAAATCACACGGCCTTCCATCATCTTGATTAAGGAATCAACTTCCAAACTTGTAACCCCACCATTACCCACATCAGCTTGTGATTGCAAGATTGAATTCAATTTTGAATTCAAGATCTTGAATTGCTTCATTGTCATCAACATGTGGTCTGGAAAATCTTCTTCGGCATGATCAAAATGAAGAGCTTCGAATGTACCTACAAAGCCTTCAGTATCAGTTTCATCATCAGCAACCATAGTTTCATCAATTGGGGATGATGGGTTCGGTGGGTCAGTTGATTGTGTTGAAAATATGGTAGTGAATGGTTGATCCATGATAGATTGAAAAGTAGGAGAATCAGTAGTCGATGTAACCTGAGGTAATGAAACAACAGGACTTTGTTCAATAGGCTTCGAAAGACCAACAGACACACTGGTCTTTGCTTCTTCATGAATTCGAATCTCCGGTGTTTCTGGAACTCGCTCTACATCTTCTATTCTTTGATTCTTCTTTAGAAACTTTGCAAGATCTTCAGCCCTTCGCTTTTTGGATGATGGAGACACCGGAGCTGGAATTTCCCTAACAGTTACACCCTGATGTGTAACTTGTGTTTTCTTAACAAGCTAAGACGAAGACTTTCGCTTTATTTTTACTCGACGAAAAACTCCTGTCTTCGATGGAATAGTTTCTTTCGAAGGGGATGCTTCAATAACAGGTGTATCAGCAACTGTTGTTAAAATGAGAGAAACATCTTCACTTGTAACAGATTTAGTTAGTGGAGATTTCTTCTTCTTCTCCTCCTTCACCACTTTTTCCAAAGACTCAACATCTGTCTTCTTCGATTTCTTGGATTTCCTCTTCTCTTCTTCATACAACATTCCTGTCACAACTGTTGTGTCAATTGATTGCAAATATGACACCAAAACTTCATTTGTTGGATCTGTTGGATTAATGTCTAAGTCCATAACTATAATTGGTAAGACTTGACCCGACCCAGCATGGTCTATTTGGGTTGCATGGCATCATGCACTTGGATAGACTATAATGAGAGAAATAAGACACTTATGATTATTAATATATTATAAGTTCTAGTATATTAATAATAAGAATAATAAGATTATTTAATTAGTATTGATCAAGAATTAATCTAGGATTAATTAAGTGATCAAAAGAAGACTAATTAAATATATGGGTTGATTGTGTAAATCATCCATACTTGTATAGTGGGCTAATGCTCCATGGATAATCAAGTTGGGCTAAAACCCATAGGATGGTCCATGGATGCTCCATGGTCTATTTGAACCCATGGATCCAAGGAAATGGAAAGTCATGACAATTAGGGTTTACCCTAATTGTAACACTATATAAAGATCTTATTCTTGACAAAAATCGGCCACTAGTGTGAGTAAGAAAGGGCTAGCCGATTTTCATGAAGTGTAGAATTCTCTCAAGTTATTCCAAGTGTATTTAGTGTTGTGTGAACCATTTGAGGTGTCACACTTGGGGAACTAGGCACTCAAGCTTCATGAAGACTTTCTACATCAAAGAGGTATGTACTCTATCTTGTTATATTCATTGTTTTGTATGCTAGATTAGGATAATACCTTGGAAGTTCTTATTTGCATGTATAATAGAGAAAACATAGATCCAAGGTATTTAGGGTTGCATGTGCACTTAGGAGTGTTAAAATGCTCAAAACCCAACAGGATCCACCTTCTTGAGCATCGCATCCGGAATACGAGCTATGGATGTAAAAACCTCAGGATCATCAGCAACTTCCTTCGGACTGCCATACATGTGAAACACTACTTTTTCTTCAAAATCGGGAACTTCGATCTTCTCCTTGTTGTAAGCATATTGGATAATCAAACTCCAATATCGAGCACATGAGATTCCCTGTTTGGCACTTGTCTTGGAAATACTTGTTAAAAACTCTGTCCACAACTATTCAGAGTAATCAACATTCAGATCATAATAAATCCCTGCCACCATTGCATAAACTTCCATTCGTCTGTTGTCAAGACCTACGGTTCTTCCAGTAAGACATCGAAGAAAAATGCCGAACAAGAAATTCCATACCGTAGGTAATCCAGACTTCTTAAAGTCACTAATACGCGTCAATGCAGGTTGATGTCCCATTTCGTTGAACATGAACACTACTTGGGAAGATGAAATTTTGTCATACGTACCAGTATTCGGAATCCCCAAAATTTTGCAAAATAACCGCTTTGATACCCTAATACGAGTATCATTCACCATTGTAAATTCCACGCAACCAGTCTCCTTGTTGTACGATGCAGTGGAAGCAGCCTTTGATAACCACGACATAGGAACAGCAAAGAAATCAAACATTGCTTTGGACAGAACCGAATTCTGTAAAGCAACAACCAACATTTTGAGTTCATCTGGATATTTGGATAAATCTGACTCCACTTGGTAATTTGAACCTTGGATCTTCAAGATTGGAACACAAACGACGTCTTCAGTTGTTGGTGATAATGTAACACTGTCTTATTTGTGAGTCGCCATTGATGAGTATGAGGTGCTTGAGAGATGAATTGTAAAGAGAACTTGTATGACTGAGAATTTTTGATCGCGTAAAGTGTTATAGACCTCTGAGTTCCCCTTTTATATGTAACCCTAGAATTTTGAATTTGAAGCGGGATTCATTAAATGCTTGCTGACATGGCGCCTTGAAAGACAGGCGATACTCATCAAAAAGTAATAATCGTAACTATCAGCACACCTAAAACTCGTATCGTATACCATATGTCACCAAGAGACAAGACTGTTTGATATTCCCCAAAAGAAGTGTAACCGTCAGATTCCTTCGAATAGAGGTAAGGCTCTTTCGCTTTTGGGTTGAAAAAACGAAGTCATATGCCAGAGATTTGAAATCATCAGATTGAGTTGGTAATACTCAAACCTCAAGGATTTCGTGTGTGATGTGTTCCAAAAAAATTAGAGAAGAAACAAATAAATTTTTTTTTGAAACTTGTGATGTCAAAAAATTAATTTGACACAAAACAATTGAATCCCGGGCAAAGATTTCTTCGAAAATTATGAAGAGAGATAATTAACAGCTTGCTTGGTTTCCCGTGAATTACAATTGATAACTTGTAGAGAAGTTTCGAAGGGTTTCTTTTATAAGGCATAAGGGTGGCTTCGAAAATTTCGTTACATATCAACCTTAACATAAGACGATAAATTGTAACCGAAATTATTTGTGTGACCAATGTAGTCAGTGACAAATTGGTTTCGAATGATATTCAAAGTAACTAGGATTTTCGAAATATACTCACACAGAAATCATTATCATACAAAAAAAAATTATGCTGGATCTTGTTGGGAACAAACATCGTGGGTTTCGAATGTTTGATTAAGATCACTCAAAAAAATGAATATGATTTTGAGTATAAAAGGTACTGAAACAAATGTTTCGTAAGTTCTTGAACATATTTCCCCGTCAATTTCTTAAGGTTTATGATATTTGGGTTTCACCTCCATCACGGACTCATGATGTTAGATCATAAACACAGACTTGTGATTTGTCTAAGTTTTGATTGGTTTGATCAAAGACCTCAAGGACAAATCTCTTCAAAAATTTGGATTAAAAGAATTGTTTGGTATAAAAAGATTGGATAAGAATCGAAATGTACATCTATTATAATTGACAAAACAGAAAACTTTTAACTCATTTGAGAAGAGTAAGGTAGCTCTTGTTGACTTATGCGAATACAAGCCTTGTTGGGAAGAAATTTTCATGAGATAATTTCATCAAGGCTTTCATTTCCCACACATAGAGTCATATGAGGCTTGAGGCAACATGTAGCAGCATGCTTCTAGGGACGTCCTAACTAGTACACAATTTATCGAAATCATACCTTCCCATAGAAGACACAAATATAAGCTCTTCGCATTTTAGCCCTGTATTAAATTCTCAGCACACAAAGTTTAAAGAACAAAGAAAACAAAAATATTTTTGTGATTTTTGAATTTTTCAAAATTAAAAACATAACAAAATAAAAGCTTTTTGGATTTTTAATTTTTCAAAATTAGGAACATAACAAAATAAAATCTTTTTGGATTTTTGATTTTTCAAAAAAAAACATAACAAAATAAAATCTTTTTGGATTTTTGATTTTTCGAAAAAAACATAACAAAATAAAATCTTTTTGGATTTTTGATTTTTCAAAAAAAAAATAATCAAAATAAAATCTTTTTGGATTTTTGATTTTTCAAAAAAAATTAATCAAAAGAAAATATTTTTTTGATTTTTCAGGTTTTTCGAAAGCGAAGAAAATAAAAAAAAAATGAGAATTCTAACCTTAGTTGAAATATGTATTATCTTCTAAATATACAAACACGAAGCATCTGAACCGTTGACTTGGAACAGTAGTCTCTGAATATGAACTGCAACATTGAATAAATCATACGAATGCGAACCATTCGAAGCGTTGACCATGAACAGTAACCTCTTAACACTTAATCACCCTGTCCGTCAGTTCACCAAATCATTCAGACCCATCACTCTTCGCTTTTATCACATGTAAGTGAATTTCCATCAATCATACCCAATCCTTCTAAGATACGAAGAAATGATTTTTCATCCAATGCGTTTGTAAAAATATCTGCCAACTGTTTTGTTGTTTTCACAAAATGAACTTCAATATTCCCTTCTTCCACATGATCTTTTATGAAATGATATCTGAGATCAATATGCTTAGTCTTTGAATGCTGCACAGGATTATGACAAATTCTTATTGCACTTTGTGAATCACAATATAAAGGAATCTTTTTCATATTTATAGCATAATCCCGTAATTGACTTTGAATCCAAATAATTTGTGATGTACACGCAGCTGCAGCAACATATTCAGCCTCGGCCGTAGATATCGAAACACATGTTTGCTTCTTCGATTGCCAACTGACCAATTTTCCATCTAGTAATTGACATCCACCAGTTGTGCTTTTTCGATCAAGACTACATCCTCCAAGATCTGCATCTGAATAAGCTTGTACAAAGAACCATGTTTTCGAAGGATACCACAAACCTAACGAAGTAGTGCCTTTCAAATATCTAAAAATATTCTTCACTGTTGTTAGATGTGGTTCACGTGGATTCGATTGATACCTTGCACAATTACAAACAGAAAACATAATATCAGGTCGACTTGCAGTTAAGTACAATAAAGACCCTATCATGCTTCGATACAGAGTAATATCAACAGCAGATTTATCTAACGAAGAAGTTCGCTTTATGCCCGTTGCCATTGGTATTCGTAACCTTGCGCTATTCATCATTCCAAACTTTTCTAACAAATTCTTCGAATATTTCTCCTGATTAATGAATATGCCTTCTCTGTTTTGACGTATATTCAAACCCAAAAAATTATTGATTTTGCCCATCATACTCATTTCGAATTTGCTTTTCATAAAGCCTTCAAATTCTTTAGATAAAGCAAGGTCAGTAGAGCAAAAAATTATATCATCAACATAAATTTGAACAAGTATCAAATGAATCCCAACTTTCTTTCGAAATAAAGTGGGATCAACTGATCCTTACTTAAATTTAGATTGTTTCAAAAATGATGTTAATGTTGCATACCATGCGCGTGGTGCTTGTTTCAACCCATACACAGCTTTATCTAAAATATAAACATGATCAGGATGTTCGTTATTTATAAAACCTGGTGGTTGTTCAACATAAACCGTTTCTTCGAGTTCACCGTTTAAGAATGCACATTTGACATCCATTTGATAAACGTCGAAATCTTTATGAGCTGCATAAGCTAGAAAAATACGAACAGCCTCGAATCTCGCGACAGGGGCAAAGGTTTCTTCATAATCAATTCCTTCTTGTTGAGAATATCCTTTAACAACAAGTCTGGCCTTATTTCGAATAATGTTTCCATCTTTGTCAGTTTTGTTTTTAAAAATCCATTTAAGTCTAACAATTGAAACATCAACAGGTTTAGGAATTAATCTCCAAACTTTGTTTCTTTTAAATTCAGACAATTTAGCTTGCATTGCAACAACCCAATCAGAGTGTTCCATTGCAACCTTAACTGTCTTTGGTTCGATTTTGGAGATAAAAACATTAAACATTCATAACTCTTGGTGAATATTTAATACCTCATTTCTTGCATGAAGTTGAGCCCTTGTCAATACTCCCGCTTGAGGATCTCCAAGAATTTGTTCTTTTGGATGATTTCTTGTCCATTTATCTAATGGTGGATAATCAGGATCAAAATCCAAAGGTGCATCTTCAAACATAGCATCATTTTATGATCCATTTATTGAACATGCATCCTCAACATCATCAAAATGTTCTTCTTCAAGAATTGGATCATTCTCAAGTATGGGCTCCCCCTCGATGATTGACTCCCCCTCGATTATTGGCTCCGCTTCGATGTTTGGCTCCCCCTCAACATTAACATTGGTTGACATTACTTCTGCTTCGTAAGAATGTTCCCCTTCAACAAAATTGTTCGAATCCAAGTGCTCCCCCTCCATTGGACCACCATATATTGCATTTGTGTTTTGATTCGAACACGAAATTGAGTCATTATCAAGCTTCAAATTTTCTGATTGTTTATTATCTTTCGCATTTCTCTCTGCATCAATTGCTTGATCTGAAGTACCAAAAATCGATTCATAATTAGCATCATCCATTTCAATTGGTTCATTTTCATTCAAATAATTTTGCAAAATAGGATAATTTGCAAATTAATGATTAGTCTTTTTAATGTAATTATCATCAAATGTCAAATTGAATGTTTCTTCCACTTTGCGAGTTCGCTTATTTAACACTCTATAAGCAATAGAATTATGTGAATATCCCAAGAAAATTCCTTCATCAGCTTTTGTTTGAAACTTCGAAAGATTATCCTTAAGATTCATTATGAAACACCTGCATCCAAAAACATGAAAAAATTTGACATTAGGTTTTCGATTATTGATGATTTCATAAGGAGTAGCATTAAACCGTCTATGAATGAATGATCTATTCTGAGTAAAACAAGCAGTTGAAACAGCTTCGGCCCAAAGATATTGAGGTAAATTTGAATATGCCAACATTGTTCTTGCAGCTTCGCATAATGATCGATTTCTTCGTTCAACTACACCATTTTGTTGTGGCGTATATGGAGATGAAAAATTATGCGAAATACCTTTTTCCACCAAAAATGAATCTAAAACCCGATTTTTGAATTCAGTTCCATGATCACTTTTAATTTTTTGAACTGGCTTCTTCAACGAAATTTCCATTTTCTTGATAAAATCAATCATCATTTGTGAAACTTCGGATTTTAACCTGAGAAAATAAACCCACGTAAATCTTGAAAAATCATCTACAATTACTAGAATGTACCTTTTCTTGTTAAGAGTAGTAATTGTTGAAGGACCACATAAATCAATATGCAAAAGTTCGAGGGGTTCAACAATCTTCGAATCTATTGTGATTGGATGACCTTGTTTGTGTTGTTTTCCTACTTCACAGGCTGCACACAAACTGTCATTATCATATTTAAGAATGGGTAAACCTCTTACCAGATCTTGTACGACAAGTTTGTTGATGTTTCGAAAATTGAGATGTGATAACCTCCTGTGCCATAACCAGCTAACATCGGCAGCAGCCTTCGAAAGTAAACACACAACAGGTTTGCCAACAATGGGAACTATATCCAATGTAAACATATCACCTTTTCGTTTTGACTTGAGTAAAACTTCATTTGTCTCAACATTCGAAATAACACTGCCTTCTTCATTAAAAAGAACTTGATTTCCAGTGCCCACAACAAGTTGTGAAACACTTATCAAATTATGTTGTAAGCCTTCCACAAATGCAACTCGATTGACAGTGAATGTTCCATTCGTTATCTTTCCATAACCTTTGACTTTGCACTTGTTATTATTGCCAAACTTAACCACTCCACCATTCTCTAGACTTCGAAAATCTCGTATGATTTCCTTCTTCCCAGTCATGTGACGTGAGCAACCACTATCAATATACCACTTGTTATCATATTGCTCATCACAAAGTACCTGCAATTATTGAAAAAATTTAGGTACCCAAAACTTGTTGGGTCCATTCATATTAGATGTCTTTTTCAATTGTAAAGTACAACCATTAACCCAATCACAAACTCTTGTTTTGAAACTGTCAACAAATTTAACATTTTCATTCAAAGGGTCAGATATATGAGTTTTTATTGTTTTCAAATTTTCACTGATATACCCCTTCGCATATTGAGTTTGTGATATGTCGCTTTTCGCTTTTGTGACTGGTTTCCAGGCTTTAACTGTAATGTTGGATTCATTGGATGATGAACTGCCATTCATTGAAGGCTTTTATTTGTCTTCGAATTTGTCCTTTCTTCCTCATTATCACTATCATCTGTTTGACTATCATGTATTTCCACAAATTCCGCATCACAAACTTTCGAAGTTGAAGGTTGATCAGTGTCAATTTTTACTAATAAATCTTCACATTTATCTTTCCCTTTAAAAGAATTTGCTACATTTATTACAGACAATCGAGAACAATCTACATCCTCTAAATCACTAATTTCACTAATATTATCAGAATTATCTTCAATACCAACGAAATTAGATTCTGAATTAGATGTAGAATTCTCAGTCTTTTTCAAAATTCGAATCTGTTCAGATTTAGTTAAGGTTTCATTCACAATGTTTACTAAATCATTAGCATCAAGACAATCTTCGACTTTAGCAATTCCATATCTAAACCTATCATCTAGAACTTTGTTAAAATCAGAAATTTCTTTTTCACAATCATATGAAATACTATCTACCTTAGCTCTGTCATAAGCTAAAAATGGTAGCAATTTTCTATGTTGTTCCTTACTTATCTCACTTGAATGGTGTAATTCAGTTAATTTTCCATATAGTCTTTTTGTAGAATTACAAAAAATATTTCTTTGAGCTAACAACAAATTTATTTCTTTTCACAAATTCTCCCTATCTGCCATAATATTCGATACTTGCAATTCTAAGTAATCAATCCTAGTGACTTTTGAATCTAACTTCTTTCTTGTCGCCAGTAATTGATCACTTAACTTTTTCGCTTCATTGCTATCAGACACAACAATTGAATCAAAGTAAGTAACAGTTTCATCAAAAGATATTAATTCAGAATTATATGCAGAAACAGGAATATTAAAGGGTTCAAGAATATTACGTACCTTTGTTATCATCGGTGACTTGTCAGTAGACTTCGATACGAAGCATTGCCCACGCACTTCGTAAGTTTGTTCTTCGTCTGAATCCTCTTCCATCTTTCCAAACATTGCTCCATGTGATGGATTTTTCATCTCTTCATCATCAGAACCTGAAGACCATATTTGATATGTACCATCCGATTCAGTTTCTCCATGAGCTACCAGAGATAAATTCTTTGCCTTTAACTTCACTTCCTCTAGCTTCTCTGTACTATAAGCTTCATCCTTTGTTTTATTTTTCTTTTCTTCCTTCTTTCTTAACAAGCAATCTACTGCCAAGTGATTAGCACCATTGCAATAATGGCAATTAATCCCCGTATCACCTTTTAACATTTTTTCCATTTTCTCCATTTCGCTCTTCGAATCCTTCCTTACTTCTTTTAGCTTTTCATCCACTCTGTTTTTGTTTTCAAAATTACCCTTTGAATCCGATGACTTGTTCTTTGGATTAAAAGGTTTCTTAAAAAATTTCTTTACTCGATTGTTTGAGTAAAATGCAACAGCCTCATCTTCAGAATTCATCAGAAAACCTTCTTCTTCATCAGACTTTAATTTTTCACTCTCTCTTTCTGAACCTTTCGAAATGAGTGCCAATGGTCCACCAAGACTTGCCATTGTTTCCTCAGCTATTTCATTAACCTCATTTTCATGAGATTTCAACTGATTGTACAAGTCATTTAATGTCGAAGTGTCAAAACTCTGCTGATTTTTCACCAGCATACTTACACTTCTCCATTCCTTTCGAAGTCCCATTACAAAAATCAAGTTGAACTCCATTGATGACCTTATGATACCATAATGATTACAATGATAGATTAACTCGTTGAATCGATCATAGTAAACTTCAATGGATTCAGATTCCTTCTGTTTGAAATCTTTGAGTTCCACTAGACATTGTTTCACAGATGTGATCTTTGTCTTTTCACTCCCTTGAAATTTGTCTTTGAGATTGTTCCAGATTTCTTTAGCTGTTGTACATGTCCTGACATAATTGTACACAACAGGAGGCAAAGCACCTCTTAATTCCCTCATGCATTTCTTCTCAAGTTGTTTTAAACGATTAGATTGATTTTCAACCTCTGAACTGCTTGAAGATGCACCGATTGACTGAACTATTGCAGGTGGATTTATTTCACCTGAAATGCAATTCCATAAATCCTCATCCAGTCCATTCAAGTAGTCTTGCATACGATCTGTCCATTCAATTCCATAAATCCTCATCCAGTTCCACTGAATCTTTGTGGATGATCCAAGTAAATGAGAAAATGATGTCATTGAGTTAAGATTGAATGATGCCATTGTTGTACGGAACAAAACTTCAACAATAATATGAAAACTTTGAGAATTTGAAATCAAATTGTATATTTCAAATTAGAATCACACTACAAACAACCGATTCACAAAAATATTCGCAGAATCATATCCTAGACCTAGATCAAGAAGAATTTTCACATATAAAAAGAACGGAAACTTTTTGAATCAAACAATAGATTCAAAAATCTTTTTGAACATATGAAAATCAGATCACAGAAAGGATTCCTGCTCTGATACCAATTGATGAGATTTGGAATCGAGTTTGAATGTAATTCGAGAATGAATTGAGTAAATGATTTCAAAAGAAGAACAGAGAAGTAAATAGAATATTTGATCAGCTCGTATTATGCTTTTGAGTTTACAGAATACAATGACTAAACTGTAAATCTCTGTTCTGGACTTTTTTGAATACTATTACAGACCCCTATTTATAGGAGAATAAAAGCATAACAATACTAAGGACTAAGAGTTAAGACTTGACTTTATAATGCGTTAGTAAAATAACAATACATCCGAAGACCTATATATACGAAGACAACAGATACTTCGTAACAATCAAACTGACCCTTCGACTATTACAACATTCTAGCCCTTACAGAGACCAACGAGGGTGCTATGACCTCAACCACGGGGGACCGACTGACAGATCCCTCCTGGCGAAGACCCGGCAGATCGCGAACATCGGGGATTAAAACAGGTAGACTACAACCCGAGTTCGGAAACTGCGCGCTACTACAGACCCTACAGTCTCACGTACGTGAGACTTGGAAAGATACTACTATTCCCGAGACCAACTCTCTTTTAGAACCTTATCGCCGCTCATGAAGAGGAAAGAGAGTAACAGGGTAGACACACGACATCCAAAGAAAGGAGGATCATAGCCAAGCATCGATTGGCAGGGCAACAAGGTGCATTGACCTTGCATCTGGCATCGGAAGGGACGGATCGTCGTAAGTAGAGTTCATACCGCTCACAAGACCTTGTAAATTAGGTTCGTGAGTATGCGTTAGTGCTACTCTATTCTAGGCGTAAGCACGACATTGTGATTTAAGCGGTCATACTAAACGAGAGATCCAGTTGCTATCAAAACTTTTCCATGCACGGATGTGAGGTAAACCTACATCTAGGTCAAAAAATTTCGCCGAAACCAGAATTACTAGAGTCATATTAACATGATGGGCTTAGGACATACCTAACAGACTCGAAGGTCTATTAAGTCTTAATCATACCACTAAGCATACATCAATTGGTCATAATAAAGACCTAGCGTGGGTCAAGTTACAAGGTTTCACTTGGAAACTGAACTACTAAAAATTCATGGGTTTACCATATAAAGACTCTCGTTATGAACTGTTTTCAGAACACCCTTAACAACCGAAATACGTTACAAATCGATATAAGATAAACTTAGTTAGAAAACCCGCGACGTATAGCCACTCTAATAACTCATTATCGTCTCACCTTTAAACAATTTGTTGTGAAGTTCCTTCTTCACATACCTATGGGGTGCGATCATACCAGCACTAATGCACCGGGTCCCATCAAAACTCCTCAACCAAGTGTGTTCGGACAAATATGATTCTAAGATGAGTAAAGCTTAACGCCCGTATGAAACATACTCCTACCCACTGCCATAAGTCTATCTCAGGAACATTAGCGGAAACACTAGGAATAGTACAGTAATGTGCAAAAATTTATATGCGTAAATATAAATCGTAAGGATGCACTTAAGATAATCATTTCCAATAACGAAGTCATTGTTCATCGTGAAACAGAGCTATGTCTTCACCAAGAGGCAACCAACCAGCTAGCAAGGCACCAACTCTGCAGATAGACTCTGCTACTTTTCAGGCTGCAGTCACGGCAGCCGTGACAGCCGTCATGGCGCAATTCAATACTAACAATGCCAGCAGAGATGGAAGCGGTACTGACAATACAGATTGTGGTAACAATCAGGGACACCAACGGGTGTCTGCCAGTGAAAATACCTCAGGCCACAAACCTGCAAACAAGAAGCGAAAGTTTTGGAACAAAAAGGGGCGCAAACAATCTCAAAGATCCACTAAAAGACAACAACCCATGGCCACCCCTACAATTACAACAGCAGTCACGACGCATGCCTCGATACTAGCCACGAGGTCTGCCACCCAAACGCCGGCCAGACCATATAAGGGATCACTCCCAAAGTGTAACAAGTGTAACTACCATCACACAGGAGCTTGCCGACTTTTACACTGTAGCAACTGCAACAGGAAAGGACATACCTTTCGTTTCTGTAAGGCCCCGACTCAGCATCTCCCTTCAATCACCAGTACCAAGGTAGACCCAGTATGCTACTTATGCGGTGAAACGGGACACTTCAAGAGAGAGTGTCCAACCGAGAAGAATGACGGAGGAGCAGGAGGAGTGTGACAAACGAACCAGCAAGGGTAACAGGGAACCATATTAGGACTTTTGTAATGTTTCCAACGACAAAAACGTTTAAGTATCATATGTTTGTAATGAATTTAGTATGCTTGCTAAAGTTACCGTCTTTCTAAAAGTAGTTAAAACACTCTCTCATTCAAATCAAACCAAAGACACTCATATATGACCTGAGGACCATTACCTGTAAGATGTGATGACTTTGTACATACATCATGGTTAATTATAATCAAAATACTAAAGTCTTGAAACAAATAATTCCATCCTGACTCCTATTCCATGTCTAATAGTAGGAGTTGAGTGGGGCCACCCACTCGACGATTTCACCAACATCAACTTACATACGACGTTCATATACTGTTCGATCATAGGGAGACTTGTCAGGGATCATGATATCAAGTATCTTTACTGGCTATCGAAACACACCCACTACTAGTGCTAGACATTGTGGTATGAATCGTCTACAGTAATAATAACATCAAACAAAACGGAGCACCCTGAAAAGAAACACAAGATACTCTATCACTCTAGTGATCTCTTCTTATGAATACAGCTTAACACATGTTATCTAAAAAGATATTATTGTCATCATCCAATTTTGATTGATATATCCCTCATCATCCAGATTTAATGACTACAAAAGTACCCTTCACCTAACCCCCCCCCCCCCCCGAATATCGAAACCTTCGTCTCTCATAAACACCCAGCACGGACCTCCTGGTCATCTCTCGCTGTGAAACTCCAAAACATGCACCAGAGGAGTGTTATACTTCCCGAAACCTTATCACAAGTATTTACAGGAGACCTTTGGGAATGTCACGCATAACAGACAAGGTTCAAGCACAGAAGCTTGGGACGGATACAGTTAGTCTACCACTACTACGTGTATACGCGAGGATAATGTATAATTAAGATTCTACGGACATTGGATCTGTGCTTCCGTCCTATTTCATGTTCCATGTCTGGTTGTGGACTTGGGGCAGAGTCACCCATTCAACTGTCTTGCCAATCTTAAGCACATACAACCTATATGCGCAAGTTAATGATAGATGGACCAGGTACGAGTCCTTCCATGAACTTCGGGCCAAGGTTTGCCCAGGAGGACGAGTGAATGTCCTATCATCCGAAAAAGGTCTAGTCGCGTAAACCAAACCCACATGTTTCCTACCGAACTACAAGAACTGTCAGGTCAAACCTGTCGAACTACTCAACAATGAAATTGAAGAACCAAGCTTCTCACCCTGGAGAACTCCGGTCTTATTCTTCAGATAGAAAGACAAATTGCTCGTAGGCCCATCGACCTCAGAGGCCCCGACAATATCTCCAGTAGAAACCTTTACTATCTGCCTCGCATAGAAGAATAGGCCGATCAACCACAAGGAACGAGGTACCCTTCAGGAATTGGACCTGAGATCTGAATATCACCACTCGCGGGTATTGGAAAAGGATGTCCAAGGGCAATCCTTCAAATTCGATGCGGACGCTGCAAGTCCGTAGTGATACCCCTCGGATAGGACCAACCCGCTCGCAGTATTCATGAACGTAATAACTAGGATATGCCATTCTTTCTAGGATCAGTTAGTCATTGTCATTGTAAATGACTTGCTTATCTACCCTCGTAGTAAGAAGGAAACCAAGGAGAGCAGCTACAACAAACCGCGGAAGCAATACGATCAGAGAAGCCTTACCCGAAGTTCTCTAGATACGAGTTTTGGAATTGAGGAGTCGAATTCCTAAGACACATCATTATCAATGTGGAAATTCTTAAGGACCCTTTCAATTGATCAAAACTGTTGAGAAACAGTCAGCACCAAAGGCGTCAGCAGGAATACGCCAAAATTCCGGGTCTCGCTGACCTACCGTCTTAGTTCCTTTGGAACTTCTCGTAAATTACGGAACCCCCTTACGACTTTAACCCTAAAGGGATCAACAGTTGACTAGGAAGAGAAGCAAAAGGGAGAAACCTTTAGAACTTCAGAATAAGAGACCAAATTCCTCTGGAAGCCTCACTCTAGGAAGGCTTAGTACGCTTCGGAAAGCATGGAAAGCCAAAACCCCAGATAATTATGCCTTTTGAGATTCTTGTCAGAATCAGCCATGTAACTCGCTACTTCAATCTACTCCCACGAGCTTGGTAAAGTACATTCTACCCGACACGTCCCGAACTTGCAGAAGTATCTACCCGACGAGACTCTTGTAATCCCCCTTGACGAGATCGAGTTCCACAAGAGCCTCACCTTCGTGAAAGAACCGTAGTGACCATGGACCGAGAGGTCAAGCGAACGCAGCAACGCCGCTTCCCATTAGTGAAAGTTCGTTGGAATACTAACCAAGCACCTGGAGTCACTTGGGAGCGCGAGAATCAGTCGATAGGGAAATATCCCCACTTCTTGGCTCGATTGTTCATGCCTACTCCTTGCCTAAATTCAAATTTTGGGACGAAATTCCCTCTAACGGGGGGATGATGTAACAATCATCAATTTTCAGATAAGTCAAAGTCAACTAAAGTCAACAAGTCAAACTGTTCGACTTAATTTGCCCGTGGGTACTAGAGTTTACGATATGTAATCTCTAAACAGCTCGCTATTCTAATGAGAGACCATAAATCGAAAAGTACGTACATCTAGATCCCCTTAACCTAAAACTGTAGTAAGTGACGAGCCAAACAGATAAAACAATGTTGCATACTCATCGGGAGTGTGTAAGATCCTTAAATAAGGCTTAACATGGTTTACGGACCTTGCATTTCGAAGCAGGACACTCACATTTGTCACACACGAAACCTCTCTCAATCGTTTTCACTCTATCTCTCTTTATCGAGAATCTCTCCCAAATCTCCCCATGTATGTCAAATCTCTCCCAAATCTGTCTAAGTATGTGAAATCTCTCCCAAAACTCTCTTTGTATGAGAAATCTCTCCAAGAATGTGAAATCTCTCCCAAATCTCTCTCAAAAATTCTCGTAACTTTTTGAAGTCTTTCGGTCCATCCCGACCCATAACCAAGTCAAAAACGGCTTGAAACTGGGTAAAAACAAGTAAAATAGGCTTAAGGACCCCAAACCCCTCTTAGGGCTGAAAGTCCTCTTAGGGACTGAACCCTTAGGCTGCTGAACCGAACCCGAAGGCTGCTCTCGGACCCGAACCTCGCACAAGCCCGAACCCGAAGCTACTGTTCACTTCGGTCTATTTCGCTCCTGATGCTTCGGACCGAGCCTCCTTTCGCTTCTTGTTGTTTCGCCTCGTCTCGCTTTGGCCCAACACGAGAAGGGACCGAACCTTCGGCCCCCTTACGAGAAGCCTCCCAGGAAGAGCATTTCTTCCCGGTTTTCGACAACGACTTCATTTTAGCTTCGTTTTTAATTGTTTTAACGCGGGATTTTCACCCAAAACTTTATTTTAACATATAAGGCCCCATATTTATTAATTATCCACGTTTTTTGGGATAAACCTTATCCAAGAAGAGTGGGTGAAGTAAAAGAGGTGGAGTGTTGACTTATCTTTGTTTTATGACACAAGCAACCCCTATACCCACTCCATGCCTAACCCACACTCCTCCCCACCATACCTTGTCACTTACTTGTACTTTTTACCTCTCTCACAAGTCATCCCCACGTTTCTAGAGCTGGTCACTCAACCTCTCTCCTCATTTTCTTTCACTTGCTCTCATATCACCAAAAATCAAACACAACTTTTCTCTCAAACTTTTTCTCTCTATTTTCAAGACTCCAAGGCTGATCTTCAAGGTTTATTCTTCTCTTGGTAAGTATAATTCATCCTCCTTGTGATTTTTACACTTCATTCTACTCCAATCATAGATTGCTTACACAAACCCCATCACTTTAATGTTAGATTCTCAAAACTCTTCAAGGCATCTTCAAGCGTTCTCGAGTTGAACACTTCCATTCTTCAACAATCATCTACTGAAATCACTCAAGGTGAGTTCATACCCCTACATTTTCATGTTTTCTTAAGTTTTTAGGGGGGGAATACAAGTTAAAACACCAAGAACATAACTAAACTTTTCTAACAGCTTTCATCAGAAAAGTTGGACTCCATTCACGGACTGTTTTGGACAACTTAAACATTTTAGTTTTCAAAACTATATTAGTTGCAAATAGTTCAAGTTATTACCTTTAAAATTCCTACTTGCACATCTCCATATGATTTTTCTACGATATATGGTGGTTTTTACAAAACAGCCTATCTTTTCAAACACAAATCTGGACCAGTCTGTGAATATGAGCATTTTAATACAAGTTAAAGGCTTCCAAAAATCATGATAAAAATTATGAGTAAACTAGACTCATTTTAGGAACTCTCAGAATTTACGGATTTAGTTTTCGACTTCGTATGATTTTTCTATGACTTTTCTAAAACAACTCAAAAAGGTTAAATTTAGTTAACAGCATATAACTTTCATAACACTTTTTATTATGTTGAGCAAAGTGTATAACAATAAGTTCTAAATATTGAATGTGTTTCCCTGTTAGTTTATCATCATAAACTGAAACCTAGTCATTCATGATAAGATTATTCATTCATTTAGAACATGTATATTAAGCTATAATAAGCATAGTTTGTGGATTCATAACACAAATGCGTTTTCATAAAAGAGTTCTTATACATTACAAACGTTTTGGATAAACTATAATAGGTATGGTTTATGTTTCCATTAACACAATAAACACATTTCGGAAGGTTTTATTCCCACCGAAAAAGGTTTTACACTCATGCACACCACACGTAAACTTGTTAACCTAAATTGTGAGACAATCTCTTTCCGTACGTCTGAGTGCGGAATCTAAATTCTTGGCAGTTATAATCAGAGTCTCCTAGAGGGAGAACGTGATAGTTGTGTATACATATATATTGGGTTAGACACCCCACACCTGAGCTGCATGCAACAGCTAGACAGGCAGGTCTGTGGTGACAAGTGTCATTTCAGTTTCGCGATGCCTGAGAAACGTCGTGGCAGGTTCATTCAGTCATTAGTATGATTATAGCGGCTCACATAGGGATTTAACCACATAAAGTTTACGGGGATTTTCATAAATCAAAAGGGGTTTTATGTCGATTTAAAATCACTTTTGTATCAATAATTACAGATATTATGGTATATTTTCAGTCTTGGTATTTAAGTCTACACATCATTCATTACGGGATTTTTCTCAAATCAGAAAGGGTTTTATGTCAATTTAAAACCACATTTATATCTTTAAGTATGACAAATACTTGTTCATTTCGGTCCTGGTATTTAGGACCACATAACTTTTATAAGGAAAATATTGGATTTTTCTTGGTAACATACATCTCTTTACAAAGATCGATTTTCAAACTCTTACTGTCAAAAGCTTATGAACTCACCAACCTTTGTGTTGACACTTTTAAAAACTACTTGTATTCTCAGGAATTCAGTGAAAACAGGAAATCAACAACATTTTGAGGATGGGACGATAAATCGTCAAACAGTTCATTTTGTATCATAATGTAATTGATTCGAATCATGTAAACATATACTTTGGTGTAACTTTTTCAATTATATTTATGACGGTTGTATTTACTTTGAGCACTATTATACTCGTTGTTGTGATACTCTACATGAAGTCCTCCACCCCCGGACGTTTCCGCCATCCTTGGTTTGGGGGTGTGACAAAATGGCCCCTGATTGAGTATGCTTAGCATACCAATTAGATACACCTAGTGTACAGCTTAGCAATGAAGAGGTTTATGCAGCTTTGTAACATATAGTTTTAGTTATCATGTTATGTAAAATTTAAAAGTGAATAATATTATGAAATATTATGTAATTTTGAGTGTTGAGTTCTAACAGATAGTTGTTACGAGAATTGAAGTAAAACTATGTTTAGAATCACTCGAAAATATTAGAAGTCTTATGAAATTCTAATCAAACAGTCAAATATTGAAAATTAACGAAAATATAAAGTTGAAAATAAGTAAAATTATATTATTGAAAGTTGTAAGAATCTTGTTAGAAACATTTAGGCAAAAACGTCATCGAAATCCGAGTTATAACGATCAAGTTATGACTTATTGAAGTTTCGCGACAGAACCGGCACGACGTCGTATGACGTAAAATGTGAGTTTTTGATAAACTACTTTTTAGCTTTAGTGATCTAAAAGAAAGTCGTACTTTCGTTAAACCGAGAATTTTCCTAAAAAGAACGTCTAAATCTGACTTCGTATGACGAAGTTATGATTTTTCTAAGTTTTGGAACAGCACTAGACAGCTAAAAATCGAAATAAAGATCGAGTGATTTTTAGCCAAAACATCCTAAACGAGAATTGAAGGTCTCATTAATAGTAGTACAACGGTAAAAAAGTCAGACGAAAACGGACGCTGGATGAAGAAGTTATGAATTTTTAACGGACTTATCCTGTCCCGGCCTGTTAAAAATATAATAATACAAATAAATTCAAAATTAGCTGACGGAGTCTAAACGAAAATTATAGAGTATATTCTCGCCTACGAATGCATATAAAGAACGTTAAAAACGGAGTTCGTTTGCAAAAGATATGAATTTTACAAGTTTTTGGCACAAACTTCGAAAATGGTCCAAAGGGGTACGCCCAGCGTTCGCATGCAGGGTCTTGGATCAGCCACATCTCCGG
This sequence comes from Lactuca serriola, assembly GCF_051521515.1. NCBI lineage: Eukaryota > Viridiplantae > Streptophyta > Magnoliopsida > Asterales > Asteraceae > Lactuca > Lactuca serriola. Next base: position 166,633,531 of record NC_136413.1, on the reverse strand, counting down.
TCTTCGCATGACTGCCACCTAACAGACATGTTAGAGCCACGTGCCTTTCCTTCGGAGCAGCGGACACCTAGCCTCGTACGCCCAGCGTAGTGAGCTGCTTCGGACCCCTATAAAAGGGATGCGAGGCTGTCGTATTTATGTTACAAATTTCTCATTTCCTTTCACTCTAAAACCCCTTTTAGCCCACTTTTAACCACCCCCCCCCCAAAGCTCCGATATCGTCCCCAACACCTGAAGCAAGTCCCGACGCCCCAAAGTTCCCAAGAAAATTTTATTTTCAAGTCGAAACTCTGCTCGAGTATGGCCAGTTTTCAACTAAAATCCCCGGTTTCGTCACAGAAAGTCATATTTAGAGCCGAAGGGCTGCCCAAATTAATCCCCGTATATTTCACGGTAAGTTCAATATATAGGAACAATTGTATGTTATGTGTTATATGTGTTATGTGCTTTTCTGTGTTATCATCTCATGTTATTATTCTCACTATTATGGTAGCAAAGTTGTACCTTTGACCATGTGATCAGTGAAATGACTTAGATTTACGGTGGTACTGGTATGTAGCCTCTGGCCATGTAGAGCATGTCTCGTAAGAGAAGGACTTCTATTCTATGGCATTGCCAGAAGGTTAAATAGGGTTAAAAGCCTGAAATCTACCAAAATGTTTAATCAGAAAGTGTATGTCTTCTGTGCCATTTGGGCCAAAGCTTTATTGGTGTATATCAAGTATTGAAATTGTTATGTCTCATTGATTTATATGGAAAGCTTGTCGCATGATTCACATATGCCTTTGTTTTTTCTTGTTCCCTTTGCTTATGCCATACTAAAGTGTGTGTGTGTGTGTATATATATATATATATATATATATATATATATATATATCGTATAATATTATATTGTATCTATTATTGAACTCTCTAAGCGTCACCGCTTACCCCTCTTAGTGTTTAACAATTGCAGGAAATGAGAATCCAGTATAGTCATATATTGTTGGCAGATTTAGAATAGTTTATACTATTACTTTTGTACTTGAGTTTACGCATGTATAAAACTATAATATCTTGGGTAGTTATGTAATAGATATAATACTTTGTAATATACTAAAAACTTAGTCGGTTTGTATCCAGTCTTTTGTAATCACACTATTAATGTAAACTATTACTTATAAATATGCATGTAGCATGTTTTGGAGTATCTATATTGTTGTAACATCCCAAGTCAGAATCAAGAGTTCGGGGGGTAAAGTGTAAGTTTGGAAAAGAGGGACTCGGCGAGTAGGAGCTGCAACTCGTCAAGTCTAAGCGTGTGTGTTAGGGTGCAAAGTCACTCTTGGATGTAGTGTTTTAGGCTTTCCTCTTTGTATGTGTAAATGGGTTGAGTCTTTCCTATAAATAGGAAGTGAGTGACTCCCATTATGAAAGTGAATCCATTTGGAGTGTTAGACTAGAGAGAGAAAATTTGTACAAACCCATTTGTATATCCTTTCTAGATCTAATATGAGCTTACAAATATTTATTTACTCCTTGTGTTCTTGATTTTACAAGATGATTCACTAGATCTTTCTAATTTCGCACATGCCATCATAATCAACACCACTACAATTGGTATCGGAGCGGGTCTTCAAGATCAAGGTGATATTTAAAGAACGATTCTCGTTTTGGCAATTTTTGTCGCAATTTGGAACAATTTTGGTGAGTCTCTCTCTATGATCTCTCGTAATATTTGAATCGTGCGTTGCGTTCTTGATTTTTGATCGTTTGACTCATTGGATGAAAATTCTCTTGAAAAACCCCATTGTTGATTCAATATTTTTTTTAATTGATCATATCCAAAACCAAATAATTTTAGATCTTTCAAAATCCAAAATAATAATTGTTACTTTTCATCAGTTTATATTGAAACCAAAAGTTCATATGTCTCATATTCAAGCTCATTACTATTCATGATATATCATTCAAGCCCAATTCTTCGATCATATCACTGTTCATCAGATAGATTGGCCCAAAATCAAATTCTATTTGATTATTCATTCTTGATGGTATGATAATTCTTGATTTTATTGTTGACCGACTATTTTCTAATTCGGATATCATTCATTGAAATTCAAAATCAAATACATTGTTGATTGTTTTTCTAATCTGTATCAATTGTAACAATTGATTTCGTTCAATTTGATTGAATCGGTCATATCTACAACTTACGTTTCATCTTCACGTTATTTTTCTACATTCTCAATCGACAAATTAAATCGTTTCAAGTTTTAATCTCTTGTATCATTCAAGATCGATGTTAGATTTGTCGTTTTATCAATTCGATTTTGGAACTTGATTTGAGATAGATTGTTTGGATTACAGAATCAATTTCAAGTCTAGTATTGAACGGTCAAACACTAAGAAAATTCAATATTGATTCTTTGTTCAGTGAGTAAAAATTGGTTTTGGATAGATCTGATACTGATGTCGATTAGGAACTAAGTGATGGAATTTGTGTTGTTCAACGAAAAGAAAATCACTTGATTTTATTTTTGGTTTCATGGTTAACAAGAAAAATTTGGAATCAAATGTCGCTTGGAGATCTTCAGGTCAAGAAACGAAGTTTCTTGTATCGGTATTGACAGCACGAAATTGGATTTGAATTGGGGTGAACGAATCATTGGTTATTTGATAATGGTTTGGAAAGCAGGTGACGAGTTATGTTTGATTGGTGGATGAATGCTCTTAGTTGCGATTTCGATTTTGAAGTTGTTCGATCGAAGCTTTTGCTGTGATGAATGACAATTTTGATTTGAGAAGAATTGACGAACAAATGGATTTGATGTGAAACAGTCGAAATTTTTTGAAATTAACGAAGGGTTAATGATCGGTTTAAGTCGATCGATTCGAAGGGTACTTACTTTGGGTTTGCGAAGAACTGTTGTTGAACAAACGAATCCTTGGTTTTCTTTTAATCGATGGTTTGGGAAGAAATGTAAGGAACGAATGAAAAACGAAGACTCTAAGAATGAAAATTTGATTTTGGAGATCTTGATTGTAAAAAGCGAAGGCTTGATGATTTTGGGTTTGGATCTTAAACATACGAAGGGAAGGCTTGATGATTTTGGGTTTGGATCTTAAATATACTAAGGGTATTACTGTTCATTACTGTTTATAATAAACTCTTCGTATGCTTCGTAAGTTTTGACAAATAGTCTTCGTATGAATTGAAGAAGAAAAATTTTCGAATGTAGTCCTTCAAATTTCAAATGGTTGTCAATTGGAAAAAGGCTTCGTATGTATGGTATCAAAAAGCTTCGAATGTTTTTGTCGAATGACACATTTTCGAAAACAGCCCCTGAACCTTCAAATTTTTGACACTTCGAAAATTAAAGCAAGTTTCGTATGTTTGACACTTTTCACCCAACATCGAAAATTGTTTGAGGCTTTGTATGTTTGGAACTAGTCTTCGTATGTTTGAGCAAAAAGGGCAGAATTTACGAAGATGGTCCCTGAAACTTCGAATTTTTGGCAGTTTTCACCCAAATTCGAAAAAGGACTATTTTTTGCTGAAAATTGAAGATTGTGCATTTCAGGCCCCTGCAGTTTATGCAAATTGACGCTTTCTACCCAGCTTTGGAAAAGGGAGAGAGTTTTGCATATTTTGCTGTTTTGGGCGCAACGGGTCACTGCAGAATTTTGAAATTGATAGTTTCTACCCATTTTTGAGAAATTTTGTCAAAGGCGGTTCGTGAACGATGATAAAAATTCATTATTTTTTGGATTTTCCGGATTGAAGCACAAAGTTTATGCCACATGTTAAGGGGGAGTTTTGACACGAAAAATTTCGAATAGAGCACGTTCTTTTTTCCTTTGGAGTTTTATAATCAAATTTCGATTATAAAAAGGGGGAGAAGTCACCGGATTCGATCGGATGTAAAAGAAAGGGTTTATGATGCTTCGTTAAATCGATGGTATTTGCTTTGGTATGGGAAGAACTGTGACAACTAAGATTTGGGAATCGATTTTCAGTGATGTTGATTCACGAAGACTGGGAAGTTTTGGATTAAAATTCGAAGGGTATATGGATGAATTGAAAAACGAAGATTTTGGAGTCCAGATTCGAAGGGTACAAAGTTGTTTTGGATTTGAATGAAGGGTTACTGGGTTTTTTTTTTTGAAGGGGAGAAAGAAAGAGTCTTCGTACGAAGGGTTGAGAAAAAGTCTTCGTAAGTTACTGGTTCAAGTCAGAAAAAGTCTTCGTATGTGTTCAAGTCTTCTTTTCTGTGTAATTGGAAAAAAAAATGTTTCAAAATTGGACCCTACAATTTCGAAAACATGGCAAAATTGGTCCAGATTCGAATTTGGAGCAAAACTTGATGAGAATACAGAATTTTCGAAGTGAGTCCCTACAGTTTCAAAAAATGGCAGAAAATACCCAACTTCGAATTTGCAGTAAAAAGCTGAGAAATCGTAGAATTTTACAGTTCTGATCCCTGCAGTTTGTGCGAATTTATATTTTCTATCCAGTTTCGCAAATGGGGGAAAATTTCGCATATTTGACTGTTTTTGGCGCAACGGGTCCCTGCAAGTTTCAGAAAGTGACAATATCTACCCGGATTTTGAAAAATCTTGCAACTTTCACCCAAAAAGTAAAAAAATTTCATAAATTGGAATTTTTTGTGGCTTTTTCGTGATTGTTTTTCTGTGCAAGATTTTTGGTGATTCATTTTTCGTACACATCAAGGGGGAGTATCGTGAAGACAATTCCTCGGGCGCTTCTCATCCTTAGTGGGTTTTATAATCATTTTTTGGATTATAAAAAGGGGGAGAATGATGGGTATTCGAAGCTTCTTGGGTTTGTCGAATATTCATTTGCGGATTTGAAGACCGGTGTTACTTCGAAGGGGAGTTTGGTCTTGATCGCACTAGCTCGTTGGAGATTGAAGTCGGACATCCAATCCTAACTTTGAGGGGGAGAATGTTAGGGTGCAAAGTCACTCTTGGATGTAGTGTTTTAGGCTTTCCTCTTTGTATGTGTAAATGGGTTGAGTCTTTCCTATAAATAGGAAGTGAGTGACTCCCATTATGAAAGTGAATCCATTTGAAGTGTTAGACTAGAGAGAGAAAATTTGTACAAACCCATTTGTATATCCTTTCTACATCTAATATGAGCTTACAAAGATTTATTTACTCCTTGTGTTCTTGACTTTACATGATGATTCACTAGATCTTTCTAATTTCGCACATGCCATCATAATCAAGACCACTACAGTGTGTCGGGCACATGTAAGTGACCGGACTCGCCGAGTCGAAGGCTGGACTCGACGAGTCCATGCTGGAATGAGAAACCCTAATTCCTAGTGTTTGCACCCTATTAAATGAATAATATGCCTTCATTTCAGCATCTATCTTCCCTGAGTGTTCCAGCGAAACCCTAAATTGTGAGAGGATCTATTGTTAAGAAGATTAAAGCTTGGAAGGAGAAATTAGTGAAGAGAAGTTGGAGGAATTTGAGGATAGCATTAAGAGAGCTTGTGGATCTGAAGTCTACATCAGTTTAGACTCATCTCTAAGGTAAGGGGACATTACCTTAAGCTACTTCCTTGTTATTTCATCTATGGTGTGTGATTTGGGGTTCTTTAGCATGGTTGGGATCTATTTTGGGTATACAGACTAGATCTGAGGTTGCAACTTCTGATCTAGGTTGGTTTGGAGCCATGAGAACAGAAAGTGATAGCTTTGGGGTGTAACTGAGAGTGTCCTTTGCCCCAAAACCATCTTATAGCTTGTTCGGAGCTTGTTGAGCCTTGTATGCATGTAAAGTTGGAAACTTTACGTGTGAATCTAGCCCCAGTAGTCCAGATCTATGGATTGGAGTCCCTGCATGGCTTGAAAAGCCTCTGTATGGAATGAGAACTGAAGAGACTCGATGAGTCATTTGGGTGTGCTCGATGAGTTGTATGAATATGTGCATGGACTCGGCGAGTTGGAAGAACAACTCGACGAGTCTATTGAAGATTGCCTTGGACTCATTGAGTCTGCTCTTGGACTCCGCGAGTCTGGTCGTGGAACCCCTAACCTTTTCTGGTTAAGCCTCGAATCGGTGAGTCGAGGGTCGACTCGGTGAGTTAAACAGGATGGGACTCTGAGATTGTTGTGCTCGACGAGTCTTGGGGCGACTCAGCGAGTTGAGTCATATTATGGGAATTTCTGAGTAAAGGAACTGGACGAGTTAACGGGTTGACTCAGCGAGTAGGGTCAACCAGGAAGGTTGACTTTGACTTTGACCAAGGGTTGACCAGTTTGACTTCCAAGGGTATTTTGGTAATTATTGGTATTTATTGGATTTGGTTAATTGGTAGTGCTAAGTGGTGGAGTCCGTGTCGGTGGTCGGAGCAGCGTGATCTTATCTTTTTAGTCGGCAATTGCTGGTGAGTTATCCTCACTATATCGACAAGGTCTACGGCACCAAGGCCGGCCCTTTATCGGATGGAAATCCGGGTATTGTTTGTTATGTTATTGCTTTGCTAGATCTGCATCCTGATATTTAGGATGGTGTTATGTTAGTGACCTGGTTAAGGTCGGTACCCGGTATATAGGGTAATGTTATGCTAGTGACCGGTTAGGTCGGAATCCTGGTTAGGATGTTGATATGCTATGTGATCTGTTAAACTATTTGTCTGGTTAAGGATTTGTTATGTGACTAATTGGTTTATGTGCACATGGTTGTTGGATTGGGGTTGGGTTGAGGCGGGTCCTGCTTTGTGTTGTAGGCCAACATACCCAGGGCGGACCGGTTAAACCGAAGGCCGGGCGAGCGGTCCGGATAGGCTGAAGGCCCCAAGTGGGCGGACCAGACGTGCCGAGGCTTGGAGAGTAGACCAGACAGACTGAAGGCCCGGTGCGGGTGGACCAGTCATACTGTAGACTCGGAGAGAGAGTGGACCAGGTAGACTGAAGGCCCGATGCGGGCAGACCAGTCATACTATAGACTCGGAGAGAGAATGGACCAGGTGGACTGAAGTCCTAGTGCAGGCGGGACCAGTCACACTGTAGACTCGATATGCATGGTTGTTCTGTTTATGATATGATATGATATGTGTGTTGTATTGTGGATGGTATTTTGGGGGTAACTCACTAAGCTTTCAGGCTTACAGTTTAGTGTATTGTTTCAGGTACTTCTGGAGATCGTGGCAAGGCGAAGGCGTGATCGTACCGCTCCTCATGTTTTTATGAATTATGTGATATGGTTCTGGGGGATACTCTGATATTTAAACTATTTGAAAACAAATGTATGAACTTAATGGTTTTGAATGAATGGAAATGTTTTAATTTGGCTCAAATTTTATGGTCGTTACAAGTTGGTATCAGAGCCTTGGTTTGAGTGAATTGGAGGAACATTCGTGTGAATCCAGTCTCAAATCAAGGAGAGATTTTCGAAAATAGTTTTCAAAGGTTTTCAAAATAAGTAAAGGAGGATGCAGAGGGTACGATCAGCCGGAGCTAGTAAGTAGACCCCAAAATACCATACAAGTTGTTGATTATGTGATATGTTAGAACATCATGCTAGTACTAGGCTGGGGATCTTCAGGAATTGCATGATTGAATTTCCTGATTATATGATGCATGCTAGCCTAGGTTTTCCTTTGTATGAAATTGCCATCATTATTGTAGTTATTTAGTGTATGCATCATGGTTATACTTAATTAAGATCTTATAGCCTGAGAATGTTTGATTTGGCCTTGTGTTCTATTCTTGTATGATTGGGAGCTTAGGGTAGGATTGGATATTTGAAAGTCTATAGGGTCCAGCGTTATGTATGACTAGCATACACTAGTGCTGCAGGGTTGGTGCAAGTTTCATGGATGGGAGGATTGCGTGAGACCGGTAGGTCGATTATGGGATAGTGGTGCTCCTCTAGGAGTCGAGTGTTTGTTATGTATATGCTATTGTTAGGGTGTTGTGGTGATACTTGATACAAATATGGGTAGGTGCGGAAGGTAGTATGTGTTGGGTTTTGAGCATTCTAACACTCCTATGGTGTACATGCAACCCTATAAACCTTGGATCTATGTTTTCTCTATTATACATGCAAATAAGAACTTTCCAAGGCTTTAATCCTAACTAGCATACTATGAGGTAACTATACTACAAAGACTAGTTAGGTGACATACCTTTTGGTGTAGCTTGATGTCTTCAAGCTTTAAGAGCTTAGCCCCAATAGTGTGGAAGCCTCAAATGGAATCACAAATCACCAAAACACCTTAGAAGACTTTAGAGAATATTGATACTTGGTTCTCTCTAGTGAAATTGGCTAGCCCTCTTAGTGTACCCACACTAGTGCCCATTTCACCAACCAAGGACATCTTTATATAGTGTGGAGGATTAGGGTTAAACCCTAATACCCATGACCTTTCATTTCCTAGGATCCATGGGTTAAAGCTCCATGGACTATCCATGAAGACTTAGCCCAACCTAAATGAACTTGGCCCACTACACATATATATCTAAGAGTCCATATTTAATTAGTTCATTTTGATCACTTAATTAATTAAAAATTAATTCTTGATCAATACTAATTAAATAATATGATTATTTTAATATATTAGAACTTATAATATATTAATATAAATCATAAATATACTATTCTCAAAATAATATCCATTTAAATTGTGTCGGTGAAGTGCAACCCAAATGGACCATGCCGGGTCGGGTCAAGTACATACCAAATATAGTTATGGACTTAGACATTAATCCATCAGTATGATCCCGTACTACTGAAAGCACAGGACCCATACGCGTATCAAGGAAGTCACAACCCCTAGGGTTTTGTTGGGAGCTAGTTCTCGGGATTATTATGAGGAATGCCTAATATTCTTGTGGCGTATTTTCAGTATGGAGATTACGAGATGTCTCGGGGCAGTATCCGGTTCAGGATCGGGATCAGGAGAGGGTGGTCAGGATGGACCAATACTACCCGAGGTCATTGCTCAAATGAGTACGGATGAGTTGGATGCAAGGATTCATGAGATCCTGCATGATGAGGTTGTTGCTATGTTCCGGGCCGAGTTGTCGGAGATGTTTGGGTCGATCAAGACCGCAATGGTTGAGTACTTTGATGAGCGCTATGCAGCTTTCACAAAGGCGGCTGCTGCGGCAGCTACAGCGGCAGGGCGAGGAGCCGGTTGAGGTTTTCAGTATCGGGACTTCGATAATACGAAGCCTCCTACTTTCGATGGAGTTCAGGATCTGATTGTTGCTATGAGATGGTTGTCGGACGTGGCGCGGTGTTTCTTCACGTGTTCATGCCCTGAGGATCAGAGAGTGAGGTGTGCTCTAAATTTTTTTAGGCTCAGGGCGAAGGATTGGTGGAGGTTGACTACGGGATCTTATTTGGATGTGCAGCGGGCTGTGGTTACATGAGATCAGTTTCGGGAGATGTTCAGTACCCGTTATGTTCCACGGGTTGAGATGGAGAAATTGGCTCAGGAGTTCTTGGAATTGAAGCAGGATTCGGATTCGGTGACGGAGATCACCAGGATGTTCACTGAGAGGGCGATGTTTTGCCCTGAGTTTGCTTCGGAGCAGGCTCAGATGTCCCGATATCTGAGTATGCTCAAGAGGGATATTAGGTAGTTCGTATCTATGCAGAGGTGCGAGACCTTACTAGATTGCAGGAGGCCGCTCGGCGGTGTGAGTTGGAGATTTAGTTGCAGTTGAGAGAGCAGAGGCAGGCCCCGGTGCAATCGCAGCCGGCGTCGAAACGGTCCAAGACCGTTGATTCCAGGTTGGGAAGTCAAAGCATCCACATTTGTGAGAAGTGCGGGAAGGGTCATACCGGAGTTTGTTGGTCTGGTGGTGCGTGCCGCAAGTTTGGGAGAGAGGGGCATTATACGAGGGATTGTTGATAGTCATTCCCAGTTCAGGATTTGAGGATTTGTTATCATTGCCATCAGGTTGGTTACATGAGGGCCAACTGTCCACAGCTCGTTTCCAGACCGGTGCAGGTTCCAGCACCGACCACTTTGAGGACTACTGGCGGGGGCCAGGGTGGAGCAGAGCCTCCGAGGGCTCAGGGTCGAGCTTTTCAGCTTATTGCCGAGGAGGTCAGGGTAGAGCCAGATGCAACTACGGGTATGTTTCCATTTTGTTATCTCTTGTGGTTATTATGGAGTATTGTAAATCTGCCAATGTCGTATGCATGATTCATGGTATTGTATTCGTTCGTCCTTTCGGTGGGTTCATCGTATGATTGAGGGTTTTGGTTTTGGGAGTCTTAGTTGGATATCATCCATGGGGATTGTTGGTGGGGAATTAGGCTATTTGGTCTGGATGTCAGGTATAGCATTTTCAATTTGAGGAGTGTTCAGCTGAGGGTCGAACTCCCTTAGAGTTCGAGATGTGCGATGTCGGGATGTGAATTCGTGAAGGTTGCTCATTTTTAGAGGAAATCAGTTCATGGATAAGGGGAATATGTTGAGTAGGGTTGTTTAAGTGATGTCGGTTGGGTCACCAGTGGTTGGAAGTCAGTGCTCTAAGTGGGGAGAATTGGAAAGTTCTTAGGAGGATCGGCAAGTATTTGAAGTTGATTAGCTGTTTGGGATTCAGCAGTGTTTCAGTCAGCCAAGAGTGTGGGCTGGTATTAGTAAGTGGCAGTCAAATGGGGCGGGGTACATACCAAGGTTTTTAGAAAAGGTGATTGGTTGCGTGAGGCCTAGGATTAGGCCGGGATTTGAGTATATAGAATGGAGTTAGAGTTCAGAACCCCTAGAGGGCTAGAACAGTATGTACGGGAGAGATTCCCAGGAAGGATAGTTCGGGATGATGTATGATAGTTTGAGCAGTCTGGATAGACTGAAGGCCGGTGAGCGTACCAGTTAGGCCGAAGGCTCGGAGAACGGTCCAGACAAGCTGAAGGCCCTGGAGGGCGGTCCAGACATGTTGAAGGTTCTAAGAGTGGTCCAGATTGGCTGAAGGTCTGGTAAGGTGGTCCAATCATGTTGAAGACTCTGTATGTGTTGATATATATATATATATATATATATATATATATATATATATATATATATATATATGAGGAGATGGATTGAGTATGTTAGGTCTGGCCCCGAGTATTGATCGTGTTAGTGGAGCGCAGTGCATGGACCCGAGAGTCCCTGCGAGCAGATTCAGAGTGTGTGTGATGCATGGACTAGCGGTTACTCTACAAGGGAATAGTGTAGACTGGGGTGTGAGTACCGTGGCACTTGTTGAAGTAACAAGGTGTTTAATTGGATTTACTTGGATAAGAAAAGGGAAAGGTATGCAACTCCGGGAGGGAGTGTTGGTTCACGTAAGTGAAAGAAGTAGTGAGAATGGATGATTGAGAGTATTTCAATTATGGTTGTTGAGCACTATGATTGTGCCAGTGGTATGGAAGCACATCCGGTCTAGGAGTCTGTTGTGGTTGCGGTAGAATTTTCGGTGATGTAGAACCAGAGGAGTTCGGAAGAGATGCAAGGATGGAGCCTTGGATTTTCAGTATGGTTGTGATTAGGAGGTTATGTATGTAGCGGTAATTCATACTGGAGATGTCTGGAGGTATCGTCAGCAAGTCAGGATTTTCCAGCCCAAGGGTGTTGGATCATGTGCAATATGAGTATGGAAGTGTAGATGAGAGCTCATGGGAGCTGCTCAAGAGCTGTAGGATGTATTATGTTCACAGCATAGAAGAAAGAGTGGATTCAGAAAGCAAGCGGGATGAGTCCTAGCGGAGATTTCGAGTGATGTGACGCCAGTTGAGGAAAGGGATACCAGTTTGGTACCGGGTCAGGGCCCGGTGGTTCATGGTGATATCCAATTCTGTAAAGGGCAAGCGAGTGAGTAAGTTGGAATGATGGAAGTATCATCAGGTGATACTTAGTTGATGTGGACATCATTAAAGAAAGAAACCAGTGGCCAGTTTGAAGGGGCTGTCGTGACTCTATGAGGGAATATTTGGACTTTATAGAGGTTGATAGCAGTGTTCGGAGGAACCTGGGTCGGTTGATACCAAGTGGTGCATTGTTGGAGTATTATCTGGAATTGTGTGCTATAGCAGGCTTCGAGGACGAAGCCTAATTTAAGTGGGGGAGAATTATAACATCCCAAGATAGAATCAAGAGTTCGGGGGGTAAAGTGTAAGTTTGGAAAAGAGGGACTCGGCGAGTAGGAGCTACAACTCGTTGAGTCTAAGCGTGTGCCAGGCACATGTAAGTGACCGGACTCGCCGATTCGGAGGCTGGACTCGATGAGTCTGTGCTGGATTGACAAACCCTAATTCCTAGGGTTTGCACCCTATTTAAAGAATAATATGCCTTCATTTCAGCATCTATCTTCCCTGAGTTTTCCAGAGAAACCCTAAATCGTGAGAGGATCCATTGTTGAGAAGATTTAAGCTTGGAAGGAGAAATTGGTGAAGAGAAGTTAGAGGAATTTGAGGATAGCATCAAGAGAGCTTGTGGATCTGAAGTCTACATCAGTTTAGACTCATCTCTAAGTTAAGGGGACATTACCTTAAGCTACTTCCTTGTTATTTCATCAATGGTGTGAGATTTGGGGTTCTTTAGCATGGTTGGGATCTATTTCGGGTATATAGACTAGATCTGAGGTTGCAACTTCAGATCTAGGTTGGTTTGGAGCCATGAGAACAGAAAGTGATAGCTTTGGGGCATGATTGAGAGTGTCCTTTGCCCCAAAACCTTCTTATAGCTTGTTCGGAGCTTGTTGAGCCTTGTATGCACGTAAAGTTGGAAACTTTACGTGTGAATCTAGCCCGAGTAGTCCAGATATATGGATTGGAGTCCCTGCATGGCTTGAAAAGCCTATGTATGGAATGAGAACTGAAGAGACTCGACGAGTCACTTAGGTGTGCTCGATGAGTTGTATGAATATGTGCATGGACTCGGCGAGTTGGAAGAACAACTCGGCGAGTCTGTTGAAGATTGCCTTGGACTCGGTGAGTCTGCTCTTGGACTCGGCGAGTCTGGTCGTGGAACCCCTAACCTTTTCTGATTAAGCCTCGAATCGGTGAGTCGAGGGTCGACTCGGTGAGTTAAACAGGATGGGACTCTGAGATTGTTGTACTCGACGAGTCTTGAGGCGACTCTCCGAGTTGAGTCGTATTATGGGAGATTCTGAGTAAAGGAACTCGACGAGTCGACAGGTTGACTCAGCGAGTAGAGTTGACCAGTTTGTCTTCCAAGTGTATTTTGGTAATTATTGGTATTTATTGGATTTGGTTACTTGGTAGTGCTAAGTGGTGGAGTCCGTGTCGGTGGTCGGAGTAGCGTGATCTTATCTTTTCAGTCGGCAATTGCAGGTGTGTTATCCTCACTATATCGACAGGGTCTACGGCACCAAGGCTGGCCCTTTATCGGATGGAAATCTGGGTATTGTTTGTTATGTTATTGCTTTGCTAGATCTGCATCCTGGTATTTAGGATGGTGTTGTGTTAGTGACCTGGTTAAGGTCGGTACCCGATATATAGGGTAATGTTATGCTAGTGACCGGTTAGGTCGGAATCCTGGTTAGGATGTTGATATGCTATGTGATATGTTAGACTGTTTGTCTGGTTATGGATTTGTTATGTGATTAATTAGTTTATGTGCACATGGTTGTTGGATTGGGGTTGGGTTGAGGCGGGTCATGCTTTGTGATGTAAGCCAACCTACCCAGGGCGGACCGGTTAAACCGAAGGTCGGGCGAGCGGTCCGGATAGGTTGAAGGCCCCATGAGGGCGGACCAGACGTGCCGAGGCTCGGAGAGTGGACCAGACAGACAGAAGGCTCGGTGCGGGCGGACAAGTCATACTGTAGACTCAGAGAGTGGACCAGGTGGACTGAAGTCCTGGTGCGGGCGGACCATTCATACTATAGACTCGGAGAGAGAGTGGACCGGGTGGACTGAAGGCCTGGTGCAGGCGGACCAGTCACACTGTAGACTCGATATGCATGGTTGTTCTATTTATGATATGATATGATATGTGTGTTGTATTGTGGTTGGTATTTTGGGGGTAACTCACTAAGCTTTCGGGCTTACAGTTCAGTGTATTGTTTCAGGAACTTCTGGAGATCGTGGCAAGGAGAAGGCGTGATCGTACCTCTCCTCATGTTTTTATGAATTATGTGATATGGTTCCGGGGGATACTCTGATGTTTAAACTATTTGAAAACAAATGTATGAACTTAATGGTTTTGAATGAATAGAAATGTTTTACTTTGGCTCAAATTTTATGGTCGTTATGATTGTGATGTATGAAAGTTTGGGTCTTTCAAAAATACAAAAGTTGGGGTCTTTCAATCATGGTATCAGAGCAGTAGTTTAAGTGAACTAAATATCGCAGATTGGTATTTACACCTAAACCGTTGGAAGTTCAATATATGAACTGATTCATTATAAGTATATGGATACAAACTATTGGAAAGACTTAAGTGGGGTATTGGGTAGTGTTAAACCCTAGTATTCTAAAATATTAAGTTACTTCAAAAATTTTCAAAAAATTAGTTTAAGTGAACTAGGAATTTTGAGAATTTCTAGACTTAAACATCAATTGCTAAGGGATGATGATACAATGTGTATCTAGTATATTTTAGGTTGAATACCTAAATGGACAAGCCCTAGAATATTAGAGGAGATATGCCTTATATTCTAATATGTGCTAAATGATAAATAGATATAGCATGCCTTAGGTCGCTTACCTATATTGCTATTACATGAGAAAGTTTAAGATCTGTTGCCGACCATAGTATGGAAGAGGAAATTTTATGTATTCCAGATTTAAAAATTTCTATATTAAAGTGATAAAAAGACTAATGATAGTTGACATCGATAATTTTATAGATAAACGATCGAGGAATATCGTAAAATAATATTTATGAAGTACTATCGTAAATAGTGTATTAATACCTATAGAGTGGTGTTGTACATCCGAACTATGTTTAATGAAATAATAACACCATTGGAGGAATCTTGTGTATTCGAAGTACATTCGGACAAGATGAATGTTTTGGCATAATCGATGAAGTTGTTCCACCGCTGTCTAAATTGAAGCAATGATTGCTTATAAAATAGGAAGAACCGAAGATGGTAATAAATACTTCGACAATATCTAAATTGATGTTGTGTAAGATTTTGAAGAATTAAAAGAAGAAGATATACACCTATATTATTGCATGAGAAGAGGTGTTGTTGTTAAAAATGACAGAGAACCGAGTCGAAGCTAGTAGAACACGCTGAGATGCAGCTATAATGCAGACTTCTTAGGATAGACTCCTATGAAGTAGACTTAAAAGATACAACCATGATAAGAAAACTTACTCATATACAGGAATGACGATGTCATGGAAGGATAATGAAACAAACAAATGTGCATGGTGACTTTCATGAGTTAGAAGATGATGCAGATAGTTAGAGACCGTTTGTCTCCACACTACTAGAGTAAATTCTGGCATAGTGTATCTTGCAAAGTAGACACTACCCGAGAAAGAATTTATATGAAGAATTGGAAGAAAATTTTCTATCGACCTATGAAAAAGTATTAGGATATGCTAGATCGAGCATATGCATGAGAAGAATCTTAGAAGGTGAGCATAGGAAATCTAAGATATGTTTGATAGAAACGTGAAATCCCTAGTTGAGTCCAAGAGAAATTGTTCTATGTACTTGTTTGAAAACACTCAGGTGTGAAAAGTTGTTTTGTGAAAACTTTTGAATGGTGACTTGGGAACTGCGAGACAATACTTGGGACGAGTATGAATAGGTGTGAATAGTAGTAGAGTCCTATACTACTGGAAGCACAAGACTCACACTTGGATCAAGGAAAGTCACAAGGTTACCAAGAAACTAGAAATTGATTCCGTTTTTGTTTGAGTATGTCATTACCTTTGTTTCGGAGAAGACTAAGAAAATGATTTTCGTTTAGACCTTAGTGGTCATAAAGAATCGACTCCGATTAAAATAAATTTGCAAAGTGAATTGATTGGTTTAGAGAACCATGTCTCATGTAGTGATGAAATTTCAGTCAGAGAATTAAAGAAGGAGATGGTCAAGGTATTCGATAGAAATATAATGATCTTCATTAAAGGATTGAGCAACCATTAGTCATAAATACTACCTCTTATGAAGATGATGAAAATTTAGTTATCCATAGAAGAATTACGATATGAAATCCGTGAATTCGTAATTAAACAAAATATTCTATCATTCGACCAAGTTATTGAGCATGCACGAAAGCATGATCATGACTTAGAAATACGTGGTACCACTTTTTTTTCTGTTCCGAAGCATCCACGTGTTGATCAAACTGTCTCTGTTTTCTCTATTCCATTAGCTCGATCTGTTCGATCTAATTGTAATACAAGAGTATGGTTCGTTATGTGTCTTTTGCGTTATAAAATCAAAGATCATTAGAATATGACCATTCGAGTTGTTGTTGTAGCAAAAGTGAAAACATTATCTTGTATTTAGTCTATAAACCAAATTTAAGAAGCAGCAAGAGTCTGTAATGAGAATTGAGTTTTTAATTCAAAGATTAGGATGAAAGGCCTAATAGAGAATGAAGAGCGAATGCAAGTTTGACCACCGCTATTAACTAAGAAGTTTGAAGAGTTTGACAATCGTTTGCCAAACCAAAAGTTAAAGATCGTTCATTTTAGAGGAGGCACGCGAAAACCCAAATATTGTGACTAGTACATTTCTTGTCAATTCTAGACCTACTCAAATCTTATTTGATTCTGGTGTCTCAGATTCCTTTATGTCTCATGAATTCACGTATTCTTTTCAAATTGCTTGTTACACATTCGTCCAATCATTTCATGTAGATACCGTGGGAAGGGTATCATTACTTGTTGATAAAGTCTATAGAGACAGTGTCATAGAAATTAAAGGTTATATTTTTCTTGCTAAACCTAATCCTTATCTCCTTGCCCAACTTTGATATTATTCTCGACATGGATTGGTTGTCAAAGAACCACGTAGAACTCTTGTGCTACGAAAGATGGTATGCATCCCTCTCGAAGGGGAGGATTATATTTATGTCTACGGTAAAAATAATAATTTCTTTCTTAAAAACTTGTAAATTTATATCGAAGGGATATTCTACTTATCTGGCTTATACAGTTGATATCTCCAGAGAGGGGAAGAAAATTGTAAATGATGTTTCCAATATTAATGAAAATCTTGATGTTGTTCCCGACGAATTGCTTGGACTACCCCCGGATAGGCAAGTAGAATTCTGAATTGAACTTATGCCTGGTGCTACTCCAATTCCCAAAGACTGCTATATAGAATGATAGCATTAGGATATGTCACACCCCCAAACCAGAACGGCGAAATCGTTTGAGGGCGGATGACTTCATGTAGTATCATAACAGTTGAGTAAATAGTAAAGAAAGCAAACACAATCATCATAAATATAATTTAAAAAATTACATTGTTGATTGTAATACATGTTTTAAAATAAATTACATTATGATGATATAATAAGTTTGAAATTTGACGCCTTAGCATTTCTTCCCGAAAAGCTGTGGTTTACCTGCATTACTAAATCCCTGAGAAATACAAGTAGTTTTGAAAAAGCGTCAACAATTAAGTTGGTGAGTTCATAAGCGCTTTTGTATAAGAATTATATGCGTTTTTGTATAAAGTAACCGAGTTTGTTTCTAGAAAATCTAATATTTTCTATAAATGAATGGTAGTTTTTAAAAGTTCCAAAAACCGGAATGCATAAGTATTTTCCATACCTAAAATAGTGTAAATAGATTTATATATATGTATATACAATCACTAAGGCACTTGGTAGCCCCGTAAATCAAATGTTTTAATACTTCATGTGAGTTTTATAACCGTACTATTGACCCAGACTGCCTGTCACAACGTTCTTCAGGTGTTGGAATGATATGAGGTTTGTCACCCAAGACCTGTCGGTCCAACTATAGCTAACAATTTAGGTGTGAGGTTGTCAATCTCGTATAGATCTATACACAAGTATCATGCTCTCCCTTCAAGATATTATGGTTTAAAACACAGGACTTGAAATGCGTACTTGAAAGTACGTGAAGTTAAATGTCTCACAAAAGTTTGTATCAATTAGATATACGTATGAAAAGTCCATTTTTCTTGTAAATGTAAGTATTTCCTTTCTATAGTGTTCATAGAGTGTAAAATATCATGAATATCTCGTAAACTATACCTATTATAGTTTTTCAAAAGTGTGTTTCATTTAAATGATAAACCTTAGTGTGCTACCAACTTTGCATGTAAAGTATAACATTTGTAATAACGTTATTTTACGTATTTAACATTTATACACAAAATGTAGATAAAGAATTCGAAACTGTATGTAACGATTTGCATTTTAACATAAGTTTTTCTTGCGTTTCACTTGTATTTCTCCCCTAAAATATAGTAAAAACGTGAAAATATAGGGGTATGAACTTACTTAGTAGAAGTGGCGGTTTGATGAAGGCAAAACTAATCTCGGGCAGCACTTCGACTAGAGAAAGTTTATTTCTCGGAAATCTCGGGGGCGTCGGGACTTAAGACTACACACCACTCATAAACTTCAGCCTTCCACACCTTGTTTTTTCCTTGGCTACCCTACCTATCATCGTGGTTTTCGCTGTTTTGATCTATCCACTACAAAGATAATCATCTCCCGCCATGTCACATTTGATGAGTCGGTCTTTCCCTATGATTCTGTCACTCCTACCGACCCTCCCTCATATGATTTCCTTTCTAATTCTGACATCTCTCCCACTTTGAGACATATCCTTTCTCCCACCCCTCATGTTCTCGACCATACTCCTCGCTCGATTGTCGAACCTGATCTCTCAACCCCTAATCACCAGGATCCTCCTCACAAGGACCTTGCACCATCCTCTCTCTCTCTCTATATCTCTCTCCTCATCCTGTAGCACCTCCCTCTCCACCACCCTTTCATCACATCCACGCTCACTCTAAAAGTGGCATTATAAAACTTGTGGAGAGTCTCAATCTCCAATCTACTTCTCATTCCACTGTCCCGAGGTCACACACACATGCTTTGAAAGATCCAAATTAGCATAAGCCATGAACGAGGAATACAATGCTCTTATTGCAAATGGTACTTGGGTTCTTGTTCCACGCCCTTCTGAGGAAAACATTGTTCACTCCATGTGGTTGTTCAAACAAAAATTTAATGCTGATGGATCTCTCTCTCTCTCTCTTGCTACAAAGGCAGGTTAGTGGCTAATGGGCGCAGTCAACAACAGGGTATCGATTGTGATGAGAATTTCGTTCTGGTGGTCAAACCGGCAACTATACGCATTGTCCTCAGCTTGGCCATCTCCAGACACTGGCCTATTCACCAGCTTGACGTGAAAAATGCATTTCTTCATGGTCATCTCCAGGAGACTGTCTACATGCACCAACCACCCAGATTCCATGACTCTCAGTACCCGGATTATGTTTTTCTCCTTCCGTGTTCATTATATGGCCTTAAACAAGCCCCTAGGGCCTAGTATCAATGGTTTGCCCTACATGCTTTACACATGGATTTTCATCAGGGCATTACTGATTCATCCTTTTTCATATACCATCATGGAGCTGACATTGCGTACTTGTTATTATATGTCGATGACATTATGCTGACTGCCTCCTCTACGGCTCTACTTTGTTCTATTATTACTTAGCTCAGTCGAGAGTTCGCCATGACCAACCTTGAGGATCTCAACTACTTTCTTGGGATTTCAGCCACTCGTTCTCATCATGGTCTCTTTCTCTCATAGAGAAAGTATGCTTCGGAGATTCTTGACCACGCTCACACGCTTCAGTGCAATCCAGCCCGTACACCTACTGAGATGACTCATAAGCTGGATGCCACTGGTCCTCCCGTTGCTGATCTGTCGTTATATCACAGCCTTGTCGGTGCTCTGCAGTATCTTAGCTTTACCCGTCTAGACATCGCCTTTGCAGTTCAGCAGATATGTTTCTTTATGCATGATCCCTGAGAACCTCAACTTCATGCCCTTAAGTGCATTTTACGCTACATTCAAGGGACTCTGGACCACGGTTTGCAGCTCCATGTCTCCTCTACGTCGGATCTTCGTGCCTACTCTGATGCCGACTGGGGCAGATGTCCAGTCTCTCGCCGTTCGACTTCAGGATACTGTGTGTTTCTCAGTGACAATCTCATATCTTGGTCTTCAAAACGGAAAGGGGTTATCTCTCAGTCTAGTGTAGCGTTCTCACATTAAATAGTGTTCTCATTTGAACTTAACCCTATATATATATATATATATATATATATATATATATATATATATATATATATATATATATATATATATATATATATATATATATGTACTAGTTGTAAAATCATGTATATTATACGGGTTGTATAAAACAAAGAAATTAAATATGAAGGGTTAAACAAAAATTTATTTAGATTTGAAATTTAAAATTTGAATTTAAAATGAAACATATTAAATAGTATATGAATAGTAATATTGAAATTTATTGGTTAATTTTAATTAAGGCAATTATTAATGGAGGTGTAAATATAATGTGTTAATTAAGAAAATATTTAAAAAAATGAGAAAATGACAAATGGAAAAAACATTTATTCAAAAATACCAAAAATTGACATGTGTCAAAGTTAATATGAGAGTGTCGTGTGGCAAAATTATTTTCATTTATTAGGGAAAATATATATATATATATATATATATATATATATATATATATATATATATATATATATATATATATATATATATATATATATATATATATATATATATATATATATATATATAAAGTATCCATTTAGTTAGCCCAACGTACCTCGGCCCATGTGGCCCTCCTTGTATTCTACTTATACGTTTACCGAATGTTATTGGAGCATTGGGGAAAATACCGATCTTCAATTTTCTATTAACATTAGTGTAATTTCTTTTTTAGTTGATTTAGGCACTTTGATGATCGAATTGATGTTAATGGGAACTCTTTGTCTAGTTTTTGTTACTGGTGGAACGAATCAAATGATATTATATAATAAAATCTAAGAAACAATGAAAAAGAGTACAATTAAACATCATGCATGTCGAGGTTGAAGATGATCAAAATTGTTGCTTGGCACTTGGTTCAGACTTGGTAATGGCAAGTAGGTAAGAAAATATAATTTGAATTGTGTTTGAAGGCATCTTCATAGATTTACTAAGTTTTTTAGTGTATATTTACTTCATTAAAATTTGAATGTACACACAATGACTTTACTTGATTTTTTTACAGCTCAAATCATTGCAGGAGAGTGAAAAGACATCAGGTAAAGGCATTAAGAAGCTACTGAAGTTAAAATATTGAATACATTTTAATTATTGCTTGTTGCAAAACCTGTTGTTTATATGGTAAAATCTTTCGTTCTTAAAAATTATAAAAAATGGTGTATTATGTTTATTATTTTTTTTTTTTAAACAAGTGATACTTTTTTGTGCTGGTCCAAAAACGATTATCATATAGATTAAAAAAAAAAAGGAACAAGTTTTTTCCCAAGATTCATGGTCGGTATATACTTGAATTTCATTTTTTATATGTATATATTTGTAACTTGATGGAACTATTTTTACTTTTGGTAAATAAATATTGCAAGAAAATGCAGAAATCACCGAAAAGAATATTCCATTTATGCAAACTATAAAGATGATCATACGAAAGGTATGTTTCTGACTCTTTTCGCTCGTGATTTTTTTCAGCGATTGGAGATGTTCCAATGCTATAATAAGTAATAACCATTTTACAAAATCACCCAAATAGCCCTCCAACAGTGAGATTTACCTCAAGACATTTGGCATCCAAATAGTTAGTAATATTTCATTCAGAAAAAAAAAGGATTTATTAATTTTATTAATTCGTTTTATAGTTTGTAGTATCATTGGAGCTGCTTCCATTTGGCTGATTTGTTGAATGACACCACTTGGCCGATTTTGTAGGTTGGCAATTACTCACAATGCACTTATTTTTTAACTAATAATTACGATGTATTTCTCCCTTTTAACCAATAATTGCATTTTTATAGTATTCAATTCATACAATGACCAAATGTATAGGGTGCATCCTAGGAAAATAATTATTTTTTTTATCTATCACTTTTAAATAGAATGGTACAATAGTCAATTTATTCATATTCACACACATATATCTTTATCAATTAAGCACACTTTTTTAATTCAATATTTAATGCTAAAATTGGTCCTTATGCAGAAAAAACATTACTTAATGTTTCATGTGGGAGCCGGACGGAATGGTGTATTTCACCTTTTACTTTTCTTGTTTCTTAATTTTCTTTGTTCTGTTCTTGTTTATTTTACTTATTGTCTTTGTAGCTCCTTGCTATTGGGCATCGCCCTCTATTAACGATATATTTGTCGTTTCTAAAAAAAAAATTCGTTTGTGTGCAGAAAAACATAATAAAATTGGTCGATGTGGAAAAACATTACTTAATTGGTCCAATAGGCATAAAAAGAAGACATAATACCAAATAAAAGAAACATGTATCCTTTGTTTTATGCTCAATTATGGACTAAACCCGAAAATGTTAAATATACACATAGACCAAAAATGTAAATTATTGCTCCAATTATGTTTATTATTATCATTTTTGGATTTTACAATTATGATTTTTGTGCTAATATAGAAGTTGATTATTCAAACAAATCGGATATTTCAGTCTTAACAACGCTACACATAAAGATTCGATGCAAATGAGTTCTCTTATTAAACGACGAGTCTGATGATGATATCTCAAGCTCTCTTTAACTTATTTTAATGCCTTTTATAACATTCTTTTGAACCGTGCATTCATTTTCTAGTATTTTGCTTATTTCTATGAATTCATGCAAAGACTATTACCTAGGTATTGTACTTTTAATACATAAAACCAATAACTTTGTGTATCTTCCGTCTTAACGTTATGACTATGTTTTGATTAAAGAGAATAAATAAAATTGGATGCTTTAAAAAATGTAAAATTGATCTGTATTTTTTCTAAATCGGTTAAGTCGACAACTAACAGGTATAACACTAATTTGGTAATGTTATAAGAATGATAAAAATATATTTTCATAATTTTTTAAACTTCTGTCTTTACCTCCAAGTCAGCGAGTTGGATGAATTTTTTTTTCTCTCACACCCTGTTACAACTACTTTTTTTTCTCACACCCAGAATGTTTTTTTTTAAACGACAAATATACTAAAATACTGTTAAATTATTTTATCTCTTATAGAATATCCAGCTACCTAGATACTCAACTTCATTTTTTGATTGCTCTTTCAGTTTGGTTTTTGAATATGAAATCCACTTTTGCATGTATATTCTTTGTTGAATTTGAGAGTTTCGTTCAAAGAAAAAAAAACAATTGACTTTTAAATGGTTTCAAATCAACATTTGGAGTCCATTGTTTTGCAGCAACGTGATAGACATTGAAACCCAACCAACTGAATATTTATTGGTTCCAGTTCACATATATCTATAATACAATGTAATTTTTTGATTAACTTCATTAATCGTTAAATATTGCTAACGCTTTTATAAGACCAATTTGATCTAATTATCCTTTTGATGTTGGATATTGCTAAACGAAATAATGCAATTAGTTGTACCCAATCGAACCACATCGATGCAACTACATATTGGATCATTTTATCCATTTGATATTTATTACTGGTTTTTCAAATTTTGTATAATTTCCATCCAATTTTTATCCAAATTTCATATTATGTCCATCCATTTTTTATACTTTTGATACTAATATAATTGGTTGATCATGTGGAAGATAACTGATAGATAATTTGGATGCATCCAAATAGAAGATAATTGGATATTATTTGGATATCCAATTGGATAATTGGATGAGAATTTGATTGGATCACTTCTTTTTTTATGGTATATTGATTGTCATTCAAGAACCAATGAATCTAATTTGGATATTGAAATTTTGAAAATTTGAAATTGATCTAATCCAATGTATGTCAGTCAATTTTAATTGAATGGGTCAATTTTATTGTACCATTAAAATGAAACTTAATTAAATTGACCCACTTCATAAACCCGATCATTGTTACTTTTTCTTTTGTAAAAATTTTAATTTTTTTAATATCATGCCAGATTGATAAAAATATTTCATTAGAAAACAAGAGCCAGGTTTCGAAAAGTCACCATTTCGAAATAAAGGAAAAATAAGGGTGAAATTTAATTAAAAAAATGAACCTATTTTGCCACAACAAAACCAGTATATAAATCGGATCTCGATACAAAATTGGGTAAATCAGATCGAAGATTATGAGTTGGGTGAACAGCTGTTTACTGCTTTGTTGTTTAGTTGAACGAAATTTTTATTGTTAATTTTAGTCAACTATTTTTTGTAGAACGACATTTTCAGTCAACTATCGGAAATATTTATTAATTATTTGACTGAAATTTCAACTTTCAATTACTACTATTTCTAATTAGGTCATTGTAGGTTGGATAAATATATTTTTTGTCATTAGGTGATTTATTCGTTTTTCTAATAGTTGCAATTTAAGGCTAAATTTTTATATTTTTATGTTATATGCTTAATTATTATGGATTTCCAAATTTATCAATGTACCCTTGAAGCATAAAAGTTTAAAAGTCGATTCTTATACTTAAAAATTTGATTTATTCATATAATATAAAAAACCTTATAGCTATAATACAAGTAGTTATATGTTGATGAATCAAAATTTCAAAATTAGAGTGATTAGATAGATACTAGGTGTGAAACCCGTGTATTACACGGGTTGGTTTAAAAAATGATTAAATATTAAATTAAAATATAAATAAAAAATATTTTTTAATGTATAATTTTAAAATAAGAAAGAAAGAACCGTATTTATTGCAATTTAATATAATATATATGATATTTAATACTTTACATATATAAATATGGCTTTAATTTTAAAAATTGAAACAAATCAAAAATTTACAAGTGGATAATATTTTTTTTAAAAATACAACAAAATAACAAGTGTCAAAACTCATGAGAGATTAAAAACCTTCATTTATTAAGGAGGATGATCCTAAAAATATTCAAGCCGTCCAATAAGGAGTTAAAAATCTACACTTCATGAGTTATTGATATTTAGAAACTTTTGATGGGCCTCTAAGTTTGCAAAATTTTCCATTTAGCACAACTTCAAACTTTACGAGTACTTTTTAGGATCTCTAAATCTACTAATTACTTGATATACACGCGTTATTTCGTTATTTTGGTATTGTTGGGATATTTTTAACGATTTTTAGCTATTATTTCTTTCCCAGATACTTTGGTAGATATTGTATTAGTAAATGAGAAATTAAATCCCATTAATATCTGAATATGCCCACAACTGGACACTTCTTGGTTTATGCTGCATAAATCCCATTAATATCCGAATATGCCCATTTGGAGAAATCTTCTTGAAGACGGCCTCGAATATGTCTGCCAAAGATTAGATGCATCTCATTTTCCCAGAGGAGTACTATGTAGCTTAGAGCTTGCTGCTGATCGGGGTCCCCCTCATGGAGGCTCTAGATTTATGGACCGAAACACTAATATTTTGCCCGTAATGCCCGGTTGGTGTTGCCTCATTCAAAGGTAGACATAGTAGTTCCCATTTGGTGAATTCCACTTTAGTCATGAGTTTTGGTTCACAATACAAATCTCTAGTTCATCATTAGTTTATCTAGTTTAGTTCACTTCAAATTTCCATTCTAATTCAATTTTCTGTATGTATTGTTTTGCCAGCTTCCTACTGGCTTTCTTTAATACATTTTTCCTCTTTGCCGTTCAAAAAAATGAGAAATTAAATATCCTTCTATTTTTGTTCTTACAAATAATCCGATCCAACTAAATGATAAACGTGTTATATTAGCATACTAAAATACTAAAATATCATTAAATAAACATTAAATGTTACAAATATTACTATTTAATTGAATAGGATGAATTATATGAAAAAAAAATAGAAAGATATTTAGTTTCTCTTAATAAATTTAGGATGTACTAATATGCCATTTTACTTCAGCCGCTAAATCTTCCATATTATATGTTATTTGGTAGTCTTTTCTTATTTTTTCAGCCATGCTAGCTTGCTAGCGTAATTGTTTTTTAAAGTCAAAAGCCAATCAGCCCATTACTTGATTCATAATTTTGATATGTTATTAGTCCATTAGCCTAGACATTAGATTTTTATAAGTCCAATATAAACCTTACTCTTTAACCTTGGAGTTGAAGGTTTGTTCGACAAAACAGCAAATCAATCACATACAATTTCAATATCCCATACTAATTTCTAAATTGTTTATATAAACATATTTATACATACACCAAACACTTAATCTTCTGTCAATTTTGCAATATTGCAATAGTCGGTTGTCGATCAATTCCTGGTTTCCAACACTTGTAAACATTAAAGCTTCTAACCGTCTATAATTTTTGTTATTATTTTAAATTTTCAGTTTTCGTTCAATGATTATTGAATTGTTCTATGGCTTATTTAGTTTTAGAAAGTATGTCTCCTAAGTAAGAATTATCAGATTGAAGATAGCTATTGAGAACAATATATTAGAGATTATTGATTACAATGAACAATTTGCTTTCAAGAATGCTAGCAAAGCCTTTTGATTCATGTAGCTACATAAGATCATTTATTATATTAACTTTATTTTGTTTTGATTATTGTTGTAACAATTCTGAGAGATGAGAAGGGACGTGGATGCTTTATTTATCATCAGGCAGAGATGAATACTATATGGTACGGAGTTGCCCAGAGAATTAACTATGGGAAGATCGAATAAAAATGAATAGAATATGATAAAATATAAGAAGGTAGTAAAAATAAATATGAATCAACAAGTTAAAGTTTGAAGAACTTCTTTTCGCTTTCAGCAATTCATGGAAGAATGAATCAGGAAAAACCTATTACTGGACCAACTACAAGACAAACCCTCATGATACTTAATATGGGACCTCACCACCCATCAATGCACGGTGTTCTTCGACTCATTGTTACTTTAGATGGTGAAGATGTTATCGACTGTGAACCAATATTGAGTTATTTACACAGAGGATTATGTTAGTTTTTAACGAATTTTGGTTATATGTAAAAAAAATAAAGTGCCTATATTTGAGTTTTCACACAGGGCCTCTAAAATCAACGGACTGGCCCTACATCCGACAATTGCTCAGGGTCGGCCTTGTACAATTCCATAGTGTTAAACTAAGATTCTAGAAGCTTGATGTAAGCTTATGTTGATGTAAATATTAGACTTGCATTTAAGTTACTTGGAAAAGTAAGTGTGTGTGTGTGTGTGTGTGTATATATATATATATATATATATATATATATATATATATATATATATATATATATATAAGTCGTTTGCCAGCACAAAGCGGCAAAGAATAATTTTTGAACAGTGATTAGTTAATTATGTTGAATAGTTTGCTTCTATTGGGTGTGTGTGTGTGTGTGGGGGGGGGATAGTTTCGTTTTGTCATTTGGTTTTCTTTCAGCGATCAAACTCTAATATGAAGAGCATAGACAATTGATCGGCCTTTTAAGTTCAAAAATCAACCAAGATCATATATAAATAACATTTTGTGAAATTACTTTCAATAATCCAAGTCTACGAGATCTCATTCATTCTTTTCAAAACTAAAAATACATAATGCTAAAAAGCGACCAATATTTTTTTTTCTCGTGAAAATTTTCCCTTTGGCCATTCTTTCGTTTTTGGAAAGATTATCATACTTTAAAGATCATATAATTAACTGACAAATATTATTTACCATTAATATATATTTGTAACATATGTTATTCTTTTTGTTCTGAGATTGGAAAATTTGAAATACAAAAAATGCAACCCCCACCCCTACACCCCTTTCTCAAACAATTAACGTATTTCTAGTTTCAACACAAAACAATAATATAGCTATATTTTTAACCCAACAGAACAACTTTTTTTAATTTTAAAATAAAGTTATTAATCTATATTCGACATTATTATTTCATTAGTATTTTTTATCTATTATCATAACAATAGGTTGTTATTTCTATTTAATTTGATTGATGTGCGTGATGTTGGGAGTTGTACGGTGTTGGTGGAGATATCAGATTGCTCTTGAATCATGTAAGTTCACTTTCTGAACTGATATTTTCACCTTATATATGAGTTACAGAAAATCCAACCTACGAGAATCCAAGATGACACTTTTGTATCTAGGCACAAAAATACAAGAAAAATCTCCAGAGAGTTCTTAATTCGTTTAGAAGAAGGAGAGTTGAGAAGAAGAGTTCATACGACTCAATTATGGAGTCGTATTTATATTAGGCAAATTAGGGTTTCCGTCTTCTATGTTAGTTAGAAAAATCATAAATTTAATATTTAATCAATGGTTACCAAAATTTATAAGATTTATCAATTTACCATAATCACCCATTAAAATTCGGATTTTTCAATAAGGTAACTAATACAAATTTCCAAAAACCTTTTGGGTGCTGCCCTACGACCCTTCCTGTTGATTGGTCAGCGGGACCACTGCTAAGGGCTCTGCCCCTTGAACCCCGCTTGGGGCTTTGCCCCTAGGATCCTGGAAGGGGGTGCACCCCACTATTTTGTCGTACCGACTTATAATTTGATATTATATATATATATATATATATATATATATATATATATATATATATATATATGTGTGTGTGCTCTGCATTCTCGTTACATATACTATTGAGTATAAAGTATAAGCCCCTTAGCTCATATATTAGTTCAAATTACATAAAATATATGATGACACTAGAATCACGAACACATGATCATATTGCTATTGAAAGGATAGATTTATTAGTTAAGCTTTTGAAGCTATTTCGATTAACGTTAATGTCATTATGTAAGACTTACAAGATTTTTTTATTATTATACATGTATAGGTTGTATTTTTTATATAATAACTATTTTTTTTATTTACATTCATTTAAAAATGAATGTAAAACGGAATACAAAAGAAAATAATTCTTTAGTGTAGTAAACTGATTTATTATTCACATTATTTGTGTGTATATAACAAAGTTATTGAATAACTAAATCGATTTATTTTTAAGATGTTAATGTAAAAAAACCGATTTATTTATTTCCATCATTAATGTTTGTATAACTATTTGAGTTTGATAATCCATTAGTTAAATATATTAAGCAACCAAAATGTTAAGACTTACATTGCTATCAACATATAATGCATTTTACTGCAACTTAAAACAATTAAATAGTATCATATACCATGTTACTCTTACGCTTGATCCTTTTGATCTAAGACAATTGAAAAGCAAAAAAAAAAAAAGACATTGAAAAACTTAGGAAAAAAAAAAAGTAACATCGATGTTTATTGCTCTAAGTAGTTTCAATTTTGTAATGTGTTTAATACTATTGCCCAAACAGTTAAAGTTTGGAATGGGGTTGAATGTACATTGCTATTTCCATCAAAGTATAAACACAGCCTCTTGGACCAGCGAACACATTGGACCAGCGAACACATTTTCCAACAGCTAGCACCTAGATGAATCACATATTTCGTTTCCACCATATATTTTCTTCTCTATGCCTTGAGCACTAGTTCACCTGCTAGTTTGGAAAGAGATCATGTCATAAAATATAAGTTTACATATCGACTTATCTATTATAAGGTTGAAAAGAGATTATTTCATTAAAACATTGAAGGTTCCGGGTATCAAGCCCATAGGTCGTGGATTCATTGTTCTTTTTTCCATTGTGAAATCAATTATGAATCAGAGGAAATTCATTTTCAACCAAATTTAGAATTAATTTGCTTATAATAACATCCTACTTTCATATCTCCTTTTAGAACAGAGTTAATAGACTAATCAAATAAAAGACTGAAAGAAAAAAACACATGCATATCTTGATTTTTCTTCTTCATTTTAGAAATGAAAAAACAAAAAATCAATAAAAAAAATCACAAAACTCAACTCATAACTTGGTAAATCAAACGAAAAATAGATGTGAAAAAGCTTACACACCACACTTGTGGCCTTCATTGGCAAATGGAAGATTAATCATTTCAAACCAATCTGCATCAATATGAACTGTTGAGTGTCGTTTACTTTTTGAGTTTGATCTGAAGATGCAGTAGTTCAGGTTCTTACTATTGAAAAAATAAATTTCTAGTTTTACATTTTTTTAATTTCCATTTACCATTTTCCATAAAGAAAATACTTTCATGTGTGGCTATGTTTATCCAAGAAACGTCAATGCTAAAATGTCACCATAAATAATATACAAGTCGAATGGTAGGTTAGTAGGGGCATTATCAAAACCTATTTTCAAAATGTAAAAAGGAACTAACCTTTGCACAAGAAACAACCATCACCATCTTTGATCCATCATTTACAATACCGTATACTCTGATTTGATCTAACCTATTGCAATAATAACATTTTATTGCATCACTCATCTTCAACTAACGATAGGCTTTACTAAATTAACACTATACCCTAACATACAATGATTCCTAACATATTTTGAAGAAAAAAGGGATATTTCATTAATAGTAAAGTTTTAATTGTAGATTCATTGCCATTAACCAAAAACAAGGTTATTTACATTTTTCGGTTTAGGTTAAGGTTAACCTAAAAATTGTTAACCATTTTTTTTTCATGTTTTCCATCGATAGCAATTGAACCAACCTATTTAGCATGGGGCGTCTTTATTTTTCTTTTCTTAACCATCGTCTGCATATTAATGATGCTGTCAAAATGTATATAATGATATGAATATCCATATATTCCTCTAGCAAAATCCTATATTTTTGTGTAGGAATTTCTACCTGATTTTCCACTTGTCGATTCGAAAACACTTTTGGTATTACATCAGTGTGTTAGTTGAACCAAGAACCTTTGCTAGTTGGTTGTATCCAATATGCCTACTCCAAGCCACTTTCCTATAAAAAAAATATATTTAAAAAAATACATAAATGGGTTATAAATGAATGGGTTTCTTGTAATGCTTGGTTCCGGCATGAGCATATTCATCCAAATTGATTATATTTTCTATGGGACTTGGCGTGTTGAAAGGTTCAACACGGAGTCTAGATATGACTTTGGCCGTGGAGATTAATGAACCAACACGGCAAGTATAGGTGCCTCAACTCATCGTGTTGGCGGCTAGGAAGGAAACCCTAATTTTTAGGGTGTTGCACCCAATTTAAAGGTCTTAAGTCCCTTCGTTGGCCTCCTTACTAGCCTCCTCTGTCCAGATGTAACATCCCGAGTTTAGAAGTGCAAGTTCAGGGTTCTTAGTGTAAATAAGGAAGGTCGACTCAGCGAGTCGATGGAGGAGCTCGGCGAGTCGAGTCGCGGTTCTGGTCACGTGTTAAGTGACCAACTCGACGAGGTGGCAGTAGGACTCGGTGAGTTGGTGCTGAAGGGAGAAAAACCCTAATCCGGGGATTGTGCCCTATATAAGCACATTATAACCCACCTTCAGCCTCTTGGCTACCCATTTGAGATCCAGAAACCCCCATCTCGTGTGTGTGACTCCATTGATGAAGAATTAGAGTTTGGAAGAGAAAATTGGTGTAAGAAGCTTAGGGATTTGGAGACCATCATCAAGGGGCTTGGGTAGATATGGAATCTACTTCTGTTTGGGCACATTTTAGGGGTAAGGAACCTCCTCCTTAAGCTATTTCATTATTGATTCATGAATGGTGTTTGATTTGGGATTCATTAGCTTGTTTGAGAGCTATCTCGAGTTTGAGGCTTAGATCTGAAGTTGCTACTTCAGATCTAGACTTGTGATGAACCAAAAGGTCCTAAAAGTCCTGTCTAAGAGCCATTGGTGAAGCCCTTTGTCTTGAACCCTATCCCTAGAAGTGTTTTGGGCTTATATCTCCTTGCTTTCACGTAAAGTTTGCAACTTTATGTGAGGGTTAGGCTGTAGAGGAATGGATCTATGGATTGGAGTCCCTGCATGGCTTGAAAAGCCTCTGTTTGGAATGAGAACTGAAGAGACTCGACGAGTCACATGGGTGCACTCTACAAGTTGTATGAATATGTGCATGGACTTGACGAGTTGGAAGAACAACTCGGCGAGTCTGTTGAAGATTGCCTTGGACTTAGCGAGTCTGGTCGTGGAACCCTAGCCTTTTCTAGTTGAACTGTGAATCGGTGAGTTTAGGGATGACTCGGTGAGTTGAACAAGAAGGGACTCAGAGCTTGTTGAACTCGACGAGTCTTGGGGCGAATCGGCGAGTTGAGTCGTGATTGTTAGTTTCTAAGTATAGGGACTCGACAAGTCAATGCGTTGACTCGGCGAGTAGGGTCAACCAGGAAGGTTGACTTTGACTGAGGACTTTGACTTTGACCAAGGGCTGACCAGTTGAATTCCAGGGGTATTTTGGCAATTATTGGTATTTATTGGATTTGGTTATTTGGTAATGTTCAGTGGTGGAGTTCGTGTTGGTGGTCGGAGCAGCGTGATCTTATTCTTCAGTCGGCAGTTGCATGTGAGTTATCCTCACTATATCAACACGGTATAAGATACCAAGGCTGGCCCTTTATCGGATTGAAATCCGGGTATCTGTTTGATATGTTATTGCTTACTATGTCTGTATCCTGGTTATTAGGATGGTTTATGTTAGAGACCTGGTATATAGGATGGTGCTATGTTAGTGACCGGTTAGGTCGGTATCATGGTTAGGATGTTGTTATGATATGTGATCTGCTAGATCGGTTTGATTAGATGTGAATTGTTATATGATTATATGTTTATGTGCACATGGTTGTTTGGAATGGGGTTGGGTTGAGGAGGGTCCTGCTTTGTGCTATAGGCCAACATACCCAGGGCGGACCGGTTAGACCGAATAGCCGACGAGCGGTCCAGATAGGCTGAAGGCCCCAAGAGGGTGGACCAGACGTGCCGAGGCTCGGAGAGTGGACCAGATAGACTGAAGGCCTGGTGTGGGCGGACCAGTCATACTATAGACTCGGAGAGTGGACCAGGTGGACTGAAGGCCCGGTGCGGGCGGACCAGTCATACTGTAGACTTGTAGGGAGAGTCGACCAGGTGGACTGAAGGCTCGGTGCGGGCGGACCAGTCACACAGTAGACTCGATATGCATGGCTGTTCTGTTTATGATTTGATTTGATATGTGTATGATATTGTGGTTGGTATTTTGGGGGTACCTCACTAAGCTTTCGGGCTTACAATTTCAGTGTATTGTTTTAGGTACTTCAGGAGATCGTGGCAAGGCGAAGGTGTGATCATACCGCTCCTCAGTTTTATGTTGATGTTTCTGGGATACTCTGATAATAAATGAACTGAAATGCTTTTTGTAATAACTTATTGTATATGGGTTGTTTTTGAAAAGTTTAAATTAGTTGTAAATTTTCACGGTGTTACAAGTTGGTATCAGAGCCTTGGTTTGAGTGAATTGGAGGAACACTCGTGTGAATCCAGTCTCAAATCAAGGAGAGTTTCAAATTGAAATTAAAATGGTTTTCAAAGATGAGTATAGGAGGATGCGGAGGTACGATCAGCCAGAGCCAGTAAGTAGACCCCAAATTACCATACAAGTTATTTGATTATCTGATATGTTAGAATAGTATGCTAGTACTAGGCTAGGGATCTTCAAGAATTGCATGATAGAATTGTCTGATTATATGATGCCTGCTAGCCTAGGGTTCCCCGTTATGTGAAGTAGTTAGCAGTTCCTTTAGAGGTGAGGATTGAGTGTTGCCACGTATATGTTATCGCTAAGGTGTTGTGATGATACTTGATATAAATATAGGTAGGTGTGGAAGGTAGTATGGGCCCGTACTACAGAAAGCACAGGACCCATACATGTATCAAGGAAGTCACAACCCCTAGGGTCGGGTTGGGAGTTAGTTCCCGGGTTATTGGGGAAGCATCTGATTTTCTTGAGGTATATCTCAGTATGGTGGTTACGAGGCATGCCGGGGGTGGATCCGGGTCAGGATCGGGATCAGGAGAGGGCGGTCAGGGTGGATCAGCGCCACCTGAGGTCATTGGTAAGATGAGTACAGATGAGTTGGATGCCAGGATTCGTGAGATCTTGCATGATGAGATTGCTTCTATGTTAATGGAGGAGATGTCGGAGATGTTTGGGTCGATCAAGACCGCCATGGTTGAGTATTTTGATGAGCGCTATGCGGATCTGGCAGAGACAGCTGCCGCGGCAGCTGCAGCGGCCGTAGCAGCGACAGGTGGAGGAGCCGGTCAGGGTTTTCAGTATCGGGACTTCAATAATACGAAGCGCCTTACTTTGATGGAGTTCAGGATCCGATCATTGCTATGAGGTGGTTGTAGGATGTGGAGGGTTGTTTCTTCACGTGTTCATGCCCTGCGGATCAGAGTCTGAGGTGTGCTATGAACCTTTTAAGGCTCGGGGCAAAGGATTGGTGGAGGTTGACGGAGATGTTCAGTACTCGTTATGTTCCGCAAGTTGAGAGAGAGAGGTTGGCTCAGGAGTTCCTGGAGCTGAAGCAGGATTCAGATTCGGTGACGGAGATCACCAGGATATTCACGGAGAGGGCAATCTTTTGCCCTGAGTTTGCTTCAGAGCAGGCTCAGATGTCCCGATATCTGAGTATGCTTGAGAGGGATATCAGGCAGTTTGTGCCTATGCAGAGGTGCGAGACCTTACTGGAGTTGCAGGAGGCTGCTCGGCGGCGTGAGTTGGAGATTGAGTTACAGTTGAGAGAGCAGAGGCAGGCCCCGGTGCAATCGCAGCCGGTGCCGAAATGGTCCAAGACCGTTGATTCCAGGTTGGGCAGTCAAAGCGGCCGCACTTGTGAGAAGTGCGGGAAGGGTCATACCGGAGTTTGTAGGACCGGTGGTGCGTGCCGCAAGTGCAGGAGAGAGGGGCATTATGCGAGGGATTGCCGTCAGTCAGCCCCGATTTAGGATACGAGGATTTGTTATCAGTGCCATCAGGTTGGTCACATGAGGGCCAACTGTCCACAGCTTATTTCCAGGCCAGTGCAGGTTCTAGCACTGGCCATTTTGAGGACTACTGGCGGGGGCCAGGGTGGAGCGGAGCCTCCGAGGGCTCAGGGGCGCGCTTTTCAGCTCACAGCAGAGGAGGTTAGAGTAGAGCCGGATGCGGTTGCGGGTATGTTTTCATTTTGTTGTTTTCTGGTTATCTTGTTATTTTGTGGTGTTGTATTTTATTCGCCGTTCTGCGTGTTTCATGGGTTGGTTGAAAGTGATAGTATTCAGGAGTTATAAATGGTTAGCATCCAAGGGATTGATGGTCATAATTTGGTTGTATGGTCTTGTTGCTGGATATAGTAATTGCGATTTGAGAAGTGTTCAGCGGAGAGTCGAACTCCCTTAGAGTACGAGATGTACGATGTCGGAGGAGTGATTTTGTGGAGGTTGCTCGTTTTAAAGGGAATCAGTTCATGGATAAGAGGAATATGTTGAGTAGGGTTGTTTAAGTGATGTCGGTGGGGTCACCGGTGGTTGGAAGTCAGTGCTCTAAGTGGGGTATCATTGGAAAATTCTCAGGAGGGTCGATAAGCGTTAGAGTTTGATTAGCTGTCTGGGATCCAGCAGTGTTTCAGTTAGCCAAGAGTATGGGCTGGTATGAGTAAGTGACAGACCGATGGGGCGGAGTACATACCAAGGATTTCAAAAAGGGTGATTGGTTGTTGTAAGGCCTAGGATTAGGCCGGGATCTGAGTATATGGAATGAAGTTAAAGTTCGGAACCCCTAGAGGTCAAGAACAGTATGTATGGGAGAGATTCCCAGGAGGAATAGTTCAGGATGATATATGATAGTTTGAGCTGTCCGGGAGACTGAAGGCCGGTGGGCGTACCAGTCAGGCCGAAGGCTCAGAGAACGGTCCAGACAGGCTGAAGGCCCAGGAGGGTGGTCCAGACATCCTGAAGGTTCTAAGAGTGGTCCAGATTGGCTGAAGGCCTGACAAGGCGGTCCAGTTATGCTGAAGACTCTGTAAGTGTTGATAGATCTGTATGCGGAAAGTGATTTGAGTATGCTGCTATGCAGTAGCAAGCAGTGGGTCTGGCCCCGAGTATTGATCATGATAATGGAAGGCAGTGCATGGACCCGAGAGTCCTTGCGAGCAGATTCAGAGCATGTGCGATGCATGGAGTAGCTGTTACTATATAAGGGATAGTGTAGAGTGGGGTGTGAGCACCATGGCACTTGTCTGAAGTGGAAAGGTTGGAAAGTAGATTTCCTTGGATAAGGAAAGGGAAAGGTATATAACTCCGGGAGGGAGTGTTGGTTCACGGAAGTGAAAGCAGTAGTGAGAATGGATGATTGAGAGTATTTCAATTTTCGTTATTGAGCACTGTGAGCAGTGGTATGGAAGTACATCCGGATTGGGTGTCTGTTGAGGTTGTGGAAGAATTTTCGGTGGTATAGAACCAGATGAGTTCGGAAGGGATGCAAGGATGGAGCCTTGGATTTCTAGTATGGTTGTGATCAGGAGGTTATGTATGTAGCGGTAATTCATCATGGGGATGTTTGGAGGTATCGTCAGTGTGTCAGGTTTTTCCAGCCCGAGGAAGTTAGAGCAGGTTCAGCATGTGTATGTGATTGCATAGAATAGCTCATGGGAGTTGCTCGGGAGCTGAAGGATGTGTCATCCTGTCAGCACGGAAAGAAAAGAGTTGGATTCAAAAAGGAAGCGGGATAAGTCCCATCAGTAAATTCGATAAAGTTATGACTAGCGAGGAATGGGATAGCAGTTGGTACCGGGACAAGACCCTGTGGTTCAGGGTGATATCTAGCTTGTAAGTGACAAGTGATCATGTGATTTAGAACGATGGAAGTATCATCGGGTGATCATTGGTTGATAAGTGTTGTTATCAGAGAAAGAAGTTGGTGGTCGGCTTGAAGCAGTTGTCGTGACTCTGTGAGAAAGAGTTGGACTTTATAGGGGTTTGATAGCAGTGTTTGGATGAACTTGGGTCGGTTGAGACCAGGAGCTGTATTGTGGGAGTATCATCTGGGATGTGTTGCTGCAGGCTTTGAGGATGAAGCCTAATTTAAGTGGGCGGAGAATTGTAACACCCCGAGTTCAGAAATGCAAGTTCAGGGTTCTTAGTGTAAATAAGGAAGGTCGACTCGGCGAGTCGATGGAGGAAATCGGCGAGTCGAGTCGTGGTTTTGGTCACATGTTAAGTGATCAACTTGGCAAGTCGACAGTACGACACTTCGAGTTGGTGCTGAAGGGAGAAAAACCCTAATCCGGGGATTGTGCCATATATAAGCACATTATAACCCACCTTCAGCCTCTTGGCTACCCATTTGAGATCCAGAAACCCTCATCTCGTGTGTGTGACTCCATTGATGAAGAATTAGAGCTTGGAAGAGAAAATTGGTGTAAGAAGCATGGGGATTTGGAGACCATCATCAAGGGGCTTGGGTAGATATGGAATCTACTTCTGTTTGGGCACATTTTAGGGGTAAGGAACCTCCTCCTTAAGCTATTTCATTATTGATTCATGAATGGTGGTTGATTTAGGATTCATTAGCTTGTTTGGGAGCTATCTCGAGTTTGAGGCTTAGATATGAAGTTGCTACTTCAGATCTAGACTTGTGATGAACCAAAAGGTCCTAAAATTCCTGTCTAAGAGCCATTGGTGAAGCCCTTTGTCTTGAACCCTAGCCCTAGAAGTGTCTTGGGCTTATATCTCCTTGCTTTCACGTAAAGTTTGCAACTTTATGTGAGGGTTAGGTTGTAGAGGAATGGATCTATGGATTGGAGTCCCTGCACGGCTTGAAAATCCTCTGTTTGGAAAGAGAACTGAAGAGACTCGGCGAGTCACATGGGTGCACTCTACGAGTTGTATGAATAGGTGCATGGACTCGGCAAGTTGGAAGAACAACTCGGCGAGTCTGTTGAAGTTTGCCTTGGACTTGGCGACTCAGTTCTTGGACTCGACGAGTCTGATCGTGGAACCCTAGCCTTTTTTGGTTGAGCTGTGAATCGGTGAGTCGAGGGATGACTCGGTGAGTTGAGCAAGAAAGGACTCAGAGCTTGTTGAACTCGACGAGTCTTGGGGCGACTCGGCGAGTTGAGTCGTGATTGGGAGTTTCTGAGTATAAGGACTCGACGATTCAACGCGTTGACTCGACGAGTAGGGTCAACCAGGAAGGTTGACTTTGACTGAGGACTTTGACTTTGACCAAGGGCTGACCAGTTGAATTCCAGGGGTATTTTGGTAATTATTGGTATTTACTGGATTTGGTTATTTGGTAATGTTCAGTGGTGGAGTTCGTGTTGGTGGTCGGAGCAGCGTGATCTTTTTCTTCAGTCGGCAGTTGTAGGTGAGTTATCCTCACTTTATCAATAGGGGCTAAGACACCAAGGCCGACCCTTTATCGGATTGAAATTCGGGTATCTGTTTGATATGTTATTGCTTGCTATGTCTGTATCCTGGTTATTAGGATGGTGTATGTTAGAGACCTGGTTAAGGTCGGTATCCTGGTATATAGGATGATGCTTTGTTAGTGACCGGTTAGGTCAGTATCCTGGTTAGGATGTTGTTATGATATGTGATCTGCTAGATCAGTTTGATTAAATGTGAATTGTTATATGATTATATTTTTATGTGCACATGGTTGTTTGGACTAGGGTTGGGTTGAGGCGGGTCCTGCTTTGTGCTGTAGGCCAACATACCCAGGGCGGACCGGTTAGACCGAAGGCCCGACGAGCGGTCCAGATAAGCTGAAGGCCGCAAGAGGGCAGACCAGACGTGCCAAGGCTCGGAGAGTGGACCAGATAGACTGAAGGCCCGATGCGGGCAGACCAGTCATACTGTTGACTCGGAGAGTGGACCAGGTGGACTGAAGGCCCGGTGCGGGCGGACCAGTCACATTATAGACTCATATGCATGGTTGTTCTGTTTATGATATAATATGATATGTGTAAGGTGTTGTGGTTTGTATTTTGGGGGTAACTCACTAAGCTTTTGAGCTTACAGTTTCAGTGTATTATTTCAAGTACTTCAGGAGATCATGGCAAGGCGAAGGCGTGATCGTACCGCTCCTTAGTTTTATGTTGATGTTTCTGGGGTACTTTGATAATAAATGAACTGAAATCCTTTTTGTAATAACTTAATGAATATGGTTTGTTTTTGAAAAGTTTAAATTGGTTGTAAATTTTCATGGTGTTACACCAGAAACCCTAAAAGTGTGTATCATCTTCCTTTTTGAGTGTCTGAGCTTATGGAGGTCCTTAATTGTTGATCTTTTTGTATTTATTTGAAAAGCTTTGAAGTTGAAGGTGTATAGCTTGGAGGGAAGACTTAGATATAGAATCTCCCCATTTATTGTAGTCTATTAGAGGTATCAAGTTTATA
Source organism: Lactuca serriola (assembly GCF_051521515.1). Classification (NCBI taxonomy): domain Eukaryota; kingdom Viridiplantae; phylum Streptophyta; class Magnoliopsida; order Asterales; family Asteraceae; genus Lactuca; species Lactuca serriola. Next base: position 166,594,132 of record NC_136413.1, on the reverse strand, counting down.
ATTTGCTTTGTTGTTGTTTAGATCTCTTTGTTTTGGGTTTTTATTTTGATTTTGTGCTCATGGTTAGGTTGTCTAAGAAGTTGAGTGTTCCAAGGGTTGTCTTGTTAGATTTGGCCATTTTATGGCCTCATTTGGCTTAAAGTTGCAAGCTTTACTAGGCTCTAGGTGTCATTCATTCAATAAGTCCTTATTAATCCCTTCTTGAGCCCTCGGGTTTCTTTTTTTAGCATGCATGGACATAAAGTTGGAAACTTTACATGATTTTCCAGCCTTTGGATGCCAGATCTGCATTTTAGGACTATGTCTTTGGAGTTTAAGGGCTTAATGGGTCAAGCCTCACTCTAATGAGTCTAGGGTTCGGGTTTGACTCGTTTTGGTGGTTCCTAAGGGTAAAGTTGGAAACTTTACCCTTTTAGACATCATTTTGGAGGAGATCTGAGATTAGGAGCTCTTCAAGATTTACCCTTCCAGACATCATTTTGGAGGAGATCTAAGATTAGGAGCTCCTAGATTCGATGGAAGCAGATTAATGCGTTAAGCTATTGGATTTCTAGCTAACTCGGAGTGTTCATTAGTGAACACGAAGAGTTGATGATATTTTTCCCGATCTTTGTAGTTAATGGAGGAACACGAAGAGTTGAAGGACAACTCGGCATGTTGGGTCAACTCGGGTCGTTGACTTTGACTTTTTACTTTAGTCCTTGACCAAGTTTGACCAATAAGGGGTTTTGGGTCATCTCATTACACTATTGTTCTGTATTCGAGGTGAGTCTTCTCACTACACTCATGGGTCGAAGGCACCAAGGCCAGCTCATTAATGGTTATGAGATGATTAGTAATGGAGTAGGTAATTGTTTTCTATTTGATCTATATGTGGAACTATGTGAAGACCATGGGAGGAGCCTATGACACTTGGAAATACCATGGGAGGAGCCCATGCTTAGGGATACAAAACCATGGGGGTATCCGATGGCATTCCACTGAAGACCATGGAGGGAGTCCATGGCAAACTTATATGTATGTGTACATGGCATTATGTGATTATATGTTTTGTTTGGTTTGGTAAACTCACTAAGCATGTGCTTATAGTTTTGTTGAATGTTTCAGGTACTTGTAGTTGTAAGGGCAAGGGCCCGACTTGATGGTCCAGTATTTTCGCATTTAGTTTTGATACACTGATCTTTGAAAACACTATGGTCATGTAATGGGATTTTGGAAACAATTATGATTGGTATTTATGATTATTTAAAGTTAAAATTTTCTGTAAAATTTTGGGCTGTTACAAATTGGTATCAGAGCCTTGGTTTGAGAGATTCGGGCACACTCTTAGGTGTGTCAGAACTCAAACTGGGGAAATGTTAATAAAAGAACCAAAAGTTAAATTTTTTCTTGAAATGATTTTTTTAAGAAAAATAGGAGAGTGCAATGCGCGTAATCGATCGAGCTCAAGTAAGTGTTACCCATGTTTTTGCCATGCTATAGTATATATGGAAATTGATGTTTAAGGGATTATTTGCTAAGTGTACGCTTTCAAAGTTGTACATGCTTAGGATTGCATAGCTCTAGAATGTGGGAATCTGGCTTATTCTTGTTCCTTGTCTGGTTGTGGTGTAGGGTAGAAGCTTTATTTGACAGTCTATGTGATTCTCTTTGTGTATAACTTGCGTGCATAGGGCAACCTACTATGATTGATTTGAGTTTCTAGTTTGATGAGGATTGAGAATCCTAGAGCAGTCTAGGATCTGAGTTAGTGTTGTGTTTATGAGTCATGATTTTTGGTTGGATGATTTAGGGATATCAGGTATGGCCTTGGGGAAGGTACAGGTAGGTGTGGAAGGTAGTATTTGGCTCGTACTACTGAAAGCACATGACCTCTACCCGAATCAATGACAGATCTGATAGCTCTTAGGAGTCCGGTGGAGAGGAATCCCTTTCGAATTCTTTATCATTATTATTTATGATATTTTCAGCTGAGGATGATGATGATCATGCAAGGTTCAGGTTTAGGATAAAGATCAAGTTTAGGCTCTGGTGCAGAGCCCATTGATGAGAGGTTGCACGATCTTATCGCAACTGAGGTTACTCGTGGCATCCTTGATGCTGCCTCAGTGATCTTTGGTACTGTCAAGGAGGGCATCATGAATATTATGAAGGAGCGGCTTAGGTCATTCCGAGTCGAGATTGCTACAGGCCATATTGGGGCCCGAGCTCCCTCGTTCAGAGGGTTTAAGGCGTGTGGAGCGCCTGAGTTCTTTGGGGACAGAGATCCCATCACTAGTCGATGCTGGGTGGCAGACTTGTAGAATGCCCAACGCACGAGCTTTTGCTCTGAGGCAGCAAAGGTGGGGTTTGCATCTTGTATGTTGAGGGATCAAGCACGAGATTGGTGGGAGGAGGTTACCCGCAAGGTGGGATCAACGGGTGTGGCCGAGATCTCTTTGGAGGAATTTGTGTGGAGGTTTGATCAAGAGTTTTCACCGTCCATTAAGGTGAAGCTTTTGGTGAGAGAGTTCCAGGATTTGCAGCAGACTAGCGAGACTTTGGTGGAAATCATTGCCAAGTTTCGGGAGAGTGCACTATTGGTCCCGCAGTACGTTGTGGATGAGGAGATGAAGAAGATGAGGTATCATTCCATGTTGAGGGATGATATCCAAGAGTTTGTGACCTTTTCGGGGTGCAAGACCCTGAATGACATGGTGGAGAAGGCCTAGGAATAGGAAATTGAGTTAGAGGTCCGCACGAAATGGAAGCCGGAGCAGGTTTAGGCAACAGTAGGTCTGACCAAGAAGCCTAAGACCTACGATCCTCCCAGCATGGGCCAATAGGGTCGTAGTCATTGTGCCAAGTGCGGTAAGCCGTACAGTAGAGCCTGTCGAGCAGCATGCTCGACATGTTATGCATGTGGTCAACTGGGTCACATTAGTCGGGATTACCCCAAGAAGGGATTTATTTGTTTCCACTACAACCAGGCTGGTCATAAAAAGGTTGATTGTCTGAGGTTGGTTAGAGGAGGGGGAGCAGTGGTGGCACCTGCACCCGCCACGATGAGGATTACTGATGGGCGCCTGATCAAGGTGGAAGCTCTAGCGGTGAAGAGCCGGAGCAGCCCCAGACTTTGTGACTAGTATGTGATCTATTTCTGTCCTGTTTATTTTATTTTTATGCTTATGTTTTTATGATGTTATATATGGACCTTTTTGGTTAATGGTTTGTTGGCTCAGATTCTTTTTTATTCGGGGGCTACCCGATCATTTGTATCTCTTGCGCTCAACAAGAAGTTTCGAGATGCTATGGGGAGTTTGGATTCCCTACTCGAGGTCGAGATTACAGATGACCGCACCGTGAGCGTTGTGAGGGTATTTCGGAGGAGTGTTTTGAATATTTTTGGGGAGAGGTTTCCCATTGATTTGGTTCCAATTCCTTTGCGTGGATTTAAGGTGATGATTGGGATGGATTGGTTGGGGCCCAATGGGGCCATGATAGATTGCGAGCGTCAGTTGGTGAGAGTTCGAACCCCAAGTGGGGGAGAGTTGGTTATTCATGGAGAGAGAGCCTCGCATGGGCCAATTCTCTGTTCGGCTACAAGTGCTCAAAGACTCCTTCAGTAGGGTTGTTCTAGGTTTTTGGCATATGTTTCGGATACAAGGGTGGAGGCCACGCCAGATATGAGCAGAGCGATATTTTCTTGATGTATTTCCAATGGAGTAACCTGGGGTACCTCCCGAGAGGCAAGTGGAGTTCCATATCGATTTAGTGCTTGGTGCGGCTCCGATAGCCAAAGCGACGTATCGTCTAGCTCCGCCTGAGATGCAGGATTTGTCTAAGCAGCTTCAGGAGCTTCTAGACCGGGGATTCATTCGTTCGAGCAATTCCCTGTGGGGAGCACCCATCTTATTTCTGAAAAAGAAGGATGGGTCATACAGGATGTGTATTGATTATCGGCAGTTGAACAAGATAACAGTGAAGAACCGTTATTCACTTCCGAGGATTGATGATTTGTTCGATCAGCTTCAGGGTGCATCTTGGTTTTCCAAGTTTGATCTTCGATCAGTGTATCATCAGATGAGGATCAGGGATGAAGACATACCGAAGATGGCGTTCAGGACTCGTTAAGGTCATTACGAGTTTATGGTGATGCCATTTGGGCTCACCAATGCTCCAACAACGTTCATGGATCTCATGAACCGGGTTTGGAGACCGATGTTAGATCAGTATGTGATTGTCTTCATTGATGATATTTTGATTTATTCTAAGACCAAGGAGCAGCATTTGGGGGAGGTGTTGGAGACCTTAAGGAGGGAGAGGCTTTATGCCAAATTCTCCAAATGCGATTTTTGGTTGCATGAGGTGCAATTTCTGGGGCACATCATCAACCAAGAGGGTATTTTGGTAGATCCATCCTAGATTGAGGCGGTAATGCGTTGTGAGGTTCCGAAGAACACATCTGAGATCTGGAGTTTCTTGGGGCTAGCGGGGTACTATTAGAGATCCATCCAGGATTTCTCCAAGATTGTCGTGTTGTTGACCCGTTTGACCAAGAAAAGTGTGACCTTTCGGTGGGGTCCAGATTAGCAATCAACTTTCGAGACCTAAAGACAGAGATTATGTGAGGCCCCGATTCTAGCACTACCCAAATGATTGGATGATTTTGTAGTGTATTGCGACTCTTCTATTTCGAGATAAGGAGTTTTCTGATGCAGAGGGGGCATGTGATTGCTTATGCCTTGAGGCAGCTAAAGCCTCATGAGGCAAATTACCCCTCTCATGATTTGGAATTGGGTGCTTTGGCATTTGCCCACAAGATCTGGAGGCATTATTTATATGGGGTCTGATGTACCATTTTCACTAATAACAAGAGCTTGAAGTATTTTATGGATCAACGGAATTTGAATATGCGTCAGAGGAGGTGGTTAGATGTGGTGAAACATTATGATTGTGAGATTTTGTACCTCCCCGGGAAGGCCAATGTGGTGGTTGACGCATTGAGTCGTAAGACGACAAGTGCACTGATTCAAGATGTTTACTTGAGGATGACAGTGATTTCACCTTTATTGGATATGATTAAGGAGCCACATGTGGAGGGTTTGAAAAGGGAGAACTGGAATATTAAGCGGATTTGGGGGCAAATTACTTTGTTTGTTCAAGATAGTCGGGGGTTATTGACTCAGTGTGGTAGAGTTTGGGTTCCGACATTCGGGGTGTGAGACAAAGGAACATAGAGGAGGCGCACAAGTCTAATTTTTCTATTCATTCGAGGGCCTCAAAGATGTATCGAAACCTGAGGTTGAGCTATTGGTGGCCCGACATGAAGCAAGAGGTTGCGTGGTTTGTTGAGCCGTGTTTTACCTGCAGGAAGGTCAAAGCCAAACATCAGAGGCCTCATGGCAAGGTTCAGCCGCTACCTATTACCATGTGGAAATGGGAAGAGATCACCATAGATTTTCTCACGAAGTTACCTAGGACAGTGCGGGGTGTGGATTCCATTTGGGTTATAGTGGACAAGTTGACTAAGTGTGCGCATTTTATTCCGATTTCCAAGAGTGTCTCCACCGAGAATTAGCAGATATTTATGTTCAAGAGGTGGTGGTTAGGCACGGGGTGCCGGTATCGGTGGTCTCGGACCGTGATGTTCGTTTCACCTCTAGGTTCTAGAGGAAGTTCCATGACGAGTTGGGTACTCAATTGCATTTTAGCACTGCTTTCCACCCCTAGACCGATGGTCAGAGTGAGCGGACAATTCAGACGCTTGAGGATATGCTTCGGGCATGTGTATTTGACTTTGGAGAGAATTGGGATACTTAACTTCCACTAAAAGAGTTCTCATACAACAATAGTTATGATGTTAATATTGACCAACCCCCATTTGAGATGTTGTATGGTCAAAAGTGTAGGACTCCAGTTTGTTAGGGAGAGGTTGGACATCGAGTTATGGGAAGCACCGAAGTAGTGCTTAAGACCACTAAGTTGATTCAGCAGGTGCGTGATAGACTAAGGGTTGCGCAGAGCCGTTAGAAGAGCTATGTTAACCGCCATCGATAAGACCTTTAGTTCCAAGTGGGTGATTTAGTGTTGCTAAAAGTGTCACCTTCGAAGGGTGTCATTCGATTTCGGAAGAGGGGAAAGTTGGGACCCTAATACGTGGGACCATTCAGGATTTCCGCTTGAGTTGGCAGGGTTGCTTATCGGTTAGATCCTCCAGTCGAGCTTAGTCAGATCCATAACACGTTCCATATACCCTAACTTCGGATGTATGCATCAGATGATACTGCAGTTATTCCTTTGGAGGATATTCAGGTGGATGACCGCCTGAATTATGTTGAGAGACCGGTGGCAATATTAGATTGGAAGACGAATTCCTTGAGGAACAAGGTTGTGGAGCTAGTGAAGGTGCAGTGGCAGCACCGCATGGGTCGGAGTGAACTTGGGAGCCCGAGGAGGAGATGAGGAAGCATTACCTAGGATTGTTCGAGGTAGCGTACTTTAAGGATGAAGTCTGATCCATGTTGGGGAGAATTGTAACGGTTGGTTCCAGTATGAGCATAATCCTCCAAATTGTTTAGATATTCTATGGGACTCGGCGTGTTGAAAGCTTCAACACGGCGTGTTGAGACGGCTTTGGTCGTGGATAATAATTAACCAACACGGTGAGTTGAGGTCCCTTTACTCGGTGTGTTGGCGGCTAGGAAGGAAACCCTAAGTTTTAGGGTGTTGCACTCTGTTTAAACGCCTTAAGTCCTTTGGTTGGCCTCCTTACCAGCCTTCGTTGTCTAGAAACCCTAAAAGTGTGTATCATCTTCCTTTGTGAGTGTTTGATCTTGTGGATGGTCTTGAGTGTTGATCTTTTTGTACTCATTTGAAGAAGATTTGAATTTGAAATTGTAGAGCTTGGAAGGAAGAATTAGATCTAGAATCTCCCCACTTATTGCAGTCTCTTAGAGGTATCAAGTTTATACTTTGCTTTGTTGTTGTTTAGATCTCTTTGTTTTGGGGTTTTATCTTGATTTTGGGCTCATGGTTGGGTTGTCCAAGAAGTTGAGTGTTGTAGGGGTTGTCGTGTTAGATCTGGCCATTTTATGGCCTCATTTGGCTTAAAGTTTCAAGCTTTACTATGCTCTAGGTCCCATTCATTCAATAAGTCCTTATTAAACCCTTCTTGAGCCCTAGGGTTTTTTTAGCATGCATGGACATAAAGTTGGAAACTTTACGTGATTTTCCAGCATTTGGATGCCAGATCTGTATTTTGGGACTATGTATTTGGAGTTTAAGGGCTGAATGCGTCAAGCCTCATTCTAAAGAGTCTAGCGTTCGGGTTTGACTCATTTTGGTGGTTCCAAAGGGTAAAATTGGAGATCTAAGATTAGGAGCTCTTAGATTCGATGGAAGTAGCTTAATGCATTAAGTTGTTGGATTCCTGTCTAACTCGGCGTGTTCATTAGTGAACACGGCGAGTTGATAAGATATTTCCCGATCTTTGTAGTTAATGGAGGAATACAGGGAGCTGAAGGACAACTCCGCGTGTTGGGTCAACTTGGGTCGTTGACTTTGACTTTTTTACTTTAGTCCTTGACAAAGTTTGACCTATAAGGGGTTTTTGGGTATTTTGAGTTGTATTTAAGGAATTGTTTCTGTTTAGGGGTTTATTAGAGATAATATCCGAAGCTAGGACCTGTTCAGCTATCGTTCTGTATTCGAGGTGAGTCTTCTCACTACACTTATTGGTCGAAGGCATCAAGGCCGACCCATTAATTGTTATGAGATGATTAGTAATGGAGTATGTAATTGTTTGCTATTTAATCTGTATGTGGACTTATGTGAAGACCATGGGAGGAGCCCAGGGCACTTGGCAAGGCCATAGGAAAAGCCCATGGCTCGGGGATACAAGACCATGGGGGTAGCCCATGGCATTCCAATGAAGACCATGGAGGGAGTCCATGGCAAACTTATATGTATGTGTGCATGGCATTATGTGATTATATGTTTTGTGTGGTTTGGTAAACTCACTAAGCGTGTGCTTATAGTTTTTTTGGATGTTTCAGGTACTTCTAGTTCTAAGGGCAAGGGCCCGACTTGATGGTGCGGCGTGCATTCTCTAGTATTTTCACATTTAGTTTTGATACTCTGATCTTTTAAAACACTATGGTCATGTAATGGGATTTTGGAAACAATTGTGATTGGTATTTATGATTATTTAAGGTTAAAATTTTCTATAAAATTTTAGGCTGTTACATTTCTTTTAACAAGGATATAAGGAAGTAAGCTAAGAAACTTAAAATTCCCACCATTCAAATCATTCATTACACTTTGGGAATCATGTCAAAGAGAAACAAGAATAAACGGTAGTGAAAACCTTATAATGGAACAATGAACGGAAACATATTAATTTCAGTTACCTTGTCAAAGGAACAGTGAGGGGGTAACAAAGCAATTCCATTAAATAGAGTCGGTTACGCAAACATCAGAATGAAAAAACCAATATTCCAAATTTGACTCGTTTGAGGTTGAATTGATCAAATGGTTTTACTTTGCAAACTTCATGTCACAATCTACAATTTCCGCACACAATGAAAAAAACCCAAATCCAACCATTTAAAAACCTGGAATATATTTATAACTCTAATAAAACTTCATTCTTTCACTAATCATATCTATTCTAACTTGCAACTATTTTGTTGATGCTTTCCAATCACTATAATGGGGTTAATAAACCTAGGAAATCAAAATGTAAAAAAGTCACACCTACCATATCAAATACAAAAATCCACTTGAAATGAAAAAACAATAATAGATGCACTACTAGAAAAACAGCCTTTTACGACGCGCAATGCGTGTCGTAAAATGCTCAGAAGACGCGCAAATGCGTGTCAAGGAAGGCCCTGTCATAAAGAGAGACGACGCGCATTTGCGCGTCGTCTATTTACGACGCGCATTTATGACACACATTTACGACGCGCAGTTATGACACGCAATGCGTATCAAGGAAGGCCCTGTCATAAAGGAAGACGACACGCATTTGCGTGTCGTATCCTTACGATGCACGTGTTTGTGACACGCAATGCGTATCAAGGAACCCCCTATCATAAATGAAAATGACATGCATTTGCGTGTCATAAACTTCAGTAACCATTTACGATATACATTTACAACGCGTCTTTACGATATTTATGTACGCATAATACAAAATATGTAAACAAATATATACCAAAACAATCAATTTTATCCAATAACATCATGTCAAAAAATTGTAATACATTGATATGAAGGGGATCTAATTGTACATTGTCATTAAGAGGTTTTTCCTAACTATATAACCTAATACTACATTGCTATTGAGGGACACCTTCTGCAATGTAATGCTATACAAACTAAAAAGATGATAAACATCAAATTTCAACTACGTAGAGTTGCATCTTGCCTTTCATAAATCTTTAAGACTAATGAACCCCTGCTCTGATAATTCTTGTGACCTGATCAAATAAAAGTTAAAAAATTAATATGCTAATAAGGAACATGGACAACTTATACAGATCACACAATAAAAAATTAATATTCTTGTGACCATGTAAGTAACAACTAATATCATGTCATGAACAACTTATACAGATCACACAATAAGAAACATGGACAAAAATATTAAATTTATTATTATAAGTGTTCTCTATTGTAGTGTTGACTAGACACACAATAAGGGAATGAAATTGACCACTAAAAATAACCAAAATAGAAAAAGGATAAAGAAGCAACTAGTTTCTTATTTTCCCATCAATTGTGTGCGTCCAGACCGGATAAATGATGTTTAAAGTTTTTCACTACAGGAGAGGAAAGGAGGACGAAATACATGAGGGGAAATTTGTATGAGGAAAGCTTCATTTTGCTGATTTTCTCTCTATTAAGTCCAAAAAAAAATCATTTACAGCTCACCGGATGATTGAGTCCTGTCCGTATTATGTGTCCCTTAAGTCAACAAGAAACATCACCTGACTATACAACACATCTAATGATTTAAGCGTAATCCAATAAAACCTTTTATCTCAAAATAGTAAAGGCAATCATAAGACATTATCTCTTTTATTTTAAGCGGTTGGAAATGTTATAAGGTAATGTTAGTTTTTATGAGAAAAAATGAAAACAAAAAAAATATAAGTTGATGAACTTTCACAAGTTAACATCAGTAGTGTGTTGACTATATAAATAAATAAATAAAAAGAGAAAAGAAGTGAGATAACTAATTATCGATGATCCGATACACGCTTTTCAGAATTAGATGCTGAGCATAGAAGAGATTCAGAAAGAACTTTTAGTTTATCAATCTGCATAATCATTAAACAAAAAAAATTAACTTAACTGTTTAATGTTCTAGAGAGTAGTATAAACATCCAGGTTACACTAAATACCATCCATTGAAGCAATTTCTAAACATTTTTCTAAATTGGAAAACAAAAAGATACTATCTATATCAAGTTTTTTCCATCTCAACTTAAGGTGTAATTCATCTTCAAATCTTTTCCCCTCTGTATGCCTTTCTTTAGCTTATTCATAACTAAAGCATAAAGCATAAAGATAGGGACTTCAAGTTTGTTCCTAACCTTACAGTAACTGATAACAAAAGCTTACAAAATGGAAATTAGGGAAAATCTTACTTGACAAGCATGATCATTTGGTGTATCCCCACCGTTTAACAACTTCTTTTTAAGTAGAAGTGACTCCAGCCTACAACAAAGTCGAATGGGGGAAACAAATTCTTTTATAACCTGCAACAAGAAATGTCATATGACTTCAACAAAATTAAATGTAAGAGCACATTGATATTCTTAAAAGTTCTATTGAATTTTGACCAATCTTGCAATGTTATTAGATTCTGTGAAAAGTTGACCCGTTGGGCCCCTATAGAAATTGTTAAAGACTAAAATCTAAGATTGTTAACAAATTGTAATGAAAGATTTTATTAGCAAATTGATTTTTTTAAATTATAAATAATGTTATAAAAAAAATAATAATAATACCCATTGTCAATTTGTCGCCTTGGAGCTGTTGTGGCAATCATGAAATAAAGTCCACCAGGAGACCATTCGCTTGTTACCGACCATTCAGCTTTAGTGGCTCCAAGTTGTTTTTTCTCCACATAGTCCCAGAAAGCCTGAACAATATTATATTATTACTCAAATGTCTAAAATAACCTTCAACTGTAATTCAAAACAAAACACTAAAAAAGTTGTGATAATGGGGAAAGATGATAAGCATACCATGTCACCTGGCTGATTACCATAGCCTGCAACACATATAACTAGAGTAACTTTTCAAACCCAAAACTGCAGCACAAACGCTTCACTGATGATGGTAGTATTTACATAGTTTAACTCCAAGATTTGTTTCTGATATCTGTTTGTCACTTTGTATGCTTCCAAGATTTGATGGAAGATGTGGAAAGTATTGTTTCAGGTGCCTTTGCAGAGTGGGAAACAATACTTTGTACTACAACTACCCTAGATCTAGTGTGGGCCCAAGTTCTCTCTGAACCTTTGTTGCGAAGGATTATTCTCAGGTAATTTGTCTTCTAAATCACAATAACAAAACTATTATCATTTAATAATTTTTTCAAAAAATGTTAACATACATAAAACACCATTTTATCGATTTAGCTATGCTTTTGATGATTATTATAATAATAGTCCAGAGGCTAAATGAATAAAAGTAACTATTCATTGTGCATATCGATAAAATGGTAAAAGTAAGTTATTTTACACTTCTATAAAAATACACAAGAAAATGAGAGCATGTTGCATTTAGACTCTGAATCTTGTTACTGATTTTATTTATTTCACAAATTTCTATTATGTCGATCTGTTCTTACATGTTTTCGGCGTCGAGAAGAAAATGACCATTATCTCCCTGTGTGCTTACCACAACTTCCTGATTCCGTCTCTCCCAACTCTGGAACACTACTAGAAAAACAGCCTTTTACGACGCTCATTGCGCGTCGTAAAACGCTCAGACGACGCGCAAATGCATGTCAAGGAAGGCCCTGTCATAAAGAGAGACGACGCGCTTTTGCGCGTCGTCTATAGACGACGCGCATTTACGACGCTCATTTACGACGCGCAATTACGACGCGCGCTTACGACACGCAATGCGTATCAAGGAAGGCCCTGTCATAAAGGAAGATGACACGCATTCGCGTGTCGTAATCTTACGACGCGCGTGTTAATGACACGCAATGCGTATCAAGAAAGCCCCTGTCAAGAAAGGCCATGTCATAAATGAAGATGACACACATGTTTGCGTATCGTAATTTTAAATGTTTAAAAAAAATAAATTTATATATTTATTAATTTTTAAATTAAATTTGCATTTAATTTCTCATAATAGAAATAAAATGCCATATACAAAAAATACAATCCATTGCATAATATAAAATAAAATTTCATACTCAAAAAATAAAATAAATTCCACAAATTGTAATGTCATACAAAGAATCATTCAAATGTTAAACAAATATAATACATTGCTAACATGGGCTATACATTCCTATAAATCTAACAAATAATCATACAACTCTGTTTCTTACTAGAAAGGAATGTCAAACATGATTACAAGTCTCCCTTAATCTTGATTACTCACCTGCTTAAGTAGAATGTTGTTGTTGAGAAGGTTACCTAGCAACAGAGAAGTATACCAAGACATTTGTAGGAGAAGAATACTCTCAATAAGATAATTTAATTAAAAAAATGTAATGATAATGATAATGAGTTCATACCTGTGAAGTAGTGCAGAATGCTCATCATCATATGTATAAAGCTCATACTGCTTTGCAAAAGCATTTCCAAGAGAAATGACCCAATCAATGTCTTGAACAACATCCAAAGTTTCTGCAAGAAACTACAAACAAAAAAAGAAATAAATAATAATGACATGAAAAGTAAGACTATCAGTCTATAACCTCAACAATAAAACAAAACAAATTATTATTAAAATCAAATAATGATAATACAAATTGTTAAAAATTATGGGACAGCAGGGTCTTCTATGCATGTAGATTGATAAGGTTGTTTCTTTTTTACTTAATAAAATCAAAATGACTTGTCGTGCTAAGTGAGAGGTTGGTCACTTTATGTATTAAGACCCTCCCTATTATGTATTAAGACCCTCCCTATTACAATATTACCCTTGTTTATTTTTTTATTTTATTCAACTTTTGACAATCTCATGAAAAAGGCACTATCGACCTCATTTTTTTTCAATGTTCACAGAATTTTAAGCAAAATGTTGGCATCTATTTACCTGTTGTTGTTTGTTTTAGAATTTGGTGAGAGAGAGAGAGAGAGAGAGAATCTTCATGCCTTTATGGTGTATCAAAGGAGGGCGCGAAAAGACAACCCAGTTACCATCCTAAGCAATTAGTGGTCCTAGACCATGTGAAAAACAGAGCTCATATCATAAGCTGATTTCATAAAAAGATATAAAAAGAAAGACTAAAGAGCCAGTACCAGTTGATCAAACCCATGACAATATTCTAAAGAACAAAATTTGACAATATCCTAGACCAAATGACCATTTTTACCATACATTCTAAAGAACAAAATTTGACAATATTCTTTAATGTGAGAGGATTGGGAGGAAAAAAGAAGAAGGGCAAATAGGTAATTAATGTCTTAACCAATTATTTCATTCTGTCCAGGTTAAGTGAAAAAGAAACAGCCATGTAAAAGAAAACCAAAACTGTTGAAAATAAAAAATAACTATAAAAACAGTATGCAGGGGCATTTTGGCCCAAAACTGTTAAAATCAAATTTTTTAACTATAAAAATAGTATGGAGGGGCAGTTTGGTCCAAAACTGTTAAAATCAAATTTTCTTCACGATTATTTCCTACTGCTTACATGAGACCAGATTTGGAGGTTGAGCAAAAAGAACCATATCAGCAAGTACCTACCTGTACATGGAACCATTTTACTATAAATAGAGTATTTCTTTCCAATCGTATTCAAACAGGGAAGCGGGTATTATTATAAGGGAAAAAAGACTTACTCTTGGGGTTTGATGAACTCTCATAGGCCAAGAAGGGAACATGTCAAAAGTAGCAGATGGCCTTGGTATTGTTGTGTATAAAACTGCAACAAAATTACACAATTAAAAAAAATCTTTTACAATAAATCACATCCAAGAAATTAAAAACAAAACATAATCACACATTAAAAAAGATTGAAGTGGGTAGAAAATGGATAGCTAATCCATATCTTTTGACACTTTCAAACCCTCTTTTTCTAATTAGACATACTAATAAATGTATGTTCTTGAGGGTGTGGTTTTCAAGTAACAGATAAAAGTGAACATAAACTCAAAACTCAAAACTCAAAAACATACAGGACAGTGAAGCAGGTCCATCCCATGACTCCATTAAAATTGATGACCAGGGAAATCAAAACTACTATTGTTATCTTTTATAAGAAGACTTCAAGTATCCTTCCACTTGTATATTATATATGTGACATCCCCAAAAATCTCGGCCAGAAAAGACCGATTTTCATTTATGCTTTTAAATATTTTCAGAGTAAATCCTTTTGATTTGAAAGAGTTGCGGAATTTGTTCCCAAAAACAAAACATGATAAAACATTGTTTACCGAAGCATTTCATAAAAGAAATGTATTTTCATTATAATTAAAACTCGGGGTGTCATGTTCCGATACAGACCAATAAGCATAAACGAATACATTACAAGTCATATAACAAATATAAACATATGCAGACTTGTAAACAAACAACTTGATGGTTCATCCATCTCATGCCCTTCCGCCACTACCTGTAATACAATTTTAAAACTGAGTGGGTCAGGCTTGGGAGCCTGGTGAGCATATAGGGTTTTCAACCCACAATAAATATCATATTTAATTTTCACCAACCAACAATAACCCAATTACCCATTCCCGTTATTCTCACTTTAATGTCCCTAAAACAACTAACATAAGGGACCTAGTCTAAGAATATTTCATCGGGGCGACAACACATGCTTCGGGGGTACCTCGGCAATATAAGTCAAATAAGGCAACCATGAGGGGGATGGAGTACAGCGAATGAACACCCAAGTTCATTAACACCTACAGGTGGCGAACCTGCTAATGTTTCCACAAGACTGTCTAGAATAGCCAGTGGTCGTCATCTAAACTCCGCTAGATGACTCAATCAAACAACAACGAGGCCTCTCATCTGTTTATTACACACCAACTGTCTACCCATGTTCTACCCAACATATTAGTAGATAAAAATATACATTTGTATACATAGTTTAAAGAAAACCTGTATAGCATGCTTTAATCAACACATATATCACATAACAGATGAGGCACACACACACATAACACATATCTCATAAAGAAATAAGCAGATCTATAAGATAGAAGAGAGTGAATACTCATTCACACATAACACCACCAAATATATACACATAGCACGTATTTTTATATAAAATACTTCGTATTATTGTATTAGAAGAAATAACTACACACTCACTTGATCAGAAGATGATCGGACAGCACTACGGCTTATAAAAGTAGTATTCCTCAGCAGATCTGGAAGATCTCCTCGAAAATCGAACTTCTCGCAGGCAGAGCTTCGACTCGGGAACCGCACTTTTCGGGATCTTCGGGATCTCGGGACTTGCCTCGGGGATAAAGTATGATATCGGGACTTCGGGATAGCTTCGGGGGTTTTTGCGTAGAGCTTCGACACGAAAACGAGAGGGAATTGGCAAAAATACCCGGAACCCTCGCATCCTATTTATAGGAGGCTGGAGCCTCGGAGTACGTGGGGCGTACTGCGTTACGCGGGGCGTACTGCCCAAAACGTCATTGCTTACGTATCCGAAGTGCTCGAGTGCGAGTGTCGACATCCCTCGGAGTACGCGGGGCGTACTCGAGTACGCGGGGCGTACCTCGGATCAGATCGGTGACTCCTTCGGATAATGCTTCCGAATTTTGAATTAAAAATAAATACAAAATGATTAATAAACTTCGGAAATTCATAACTTCTTCATACGAACTCCGTTTTCGACGTTCTTTATATCCACGCGAAGGTGAGACCATGCTCTACGACTTTCGTTTAGACTCCGTCGGCTAATTTTGACTTTATTTTTATTAATTATTTTTAATAGGCCGGGACAGAAACTTTCGTTATAAATTCATAACTTCTTCGTTTGACGTCCGTTCTCGCCTAACTTTTTATCGTTTCAATACCAACAATGAGATCTTCGATTCTCATTTAGATTGCTTCGGCTAACAACCGCTCGATCTCAAATCGAGTAAAACAGGCTGTATATCGCTAAGCCGGAACTTCGATAAATCATAACTTCCTCATACGAAGTCAGATTTGGGCGTTCTATATATATTCGGAAACCTCGTTTCAACTACTACAACATTAACCAAATATATTAAGTTTATTTTACACTTAAATTTTGACGCTTATTTTTATTCTTAATTAATCAAACCACATAATTAAGCAATTAAGCACAAAACACACAATACTCAAATAATACAATCTTATTATTTCAAAACGGGTTACAAAGGTTAACCTAGACTATTACATTGCTAAAAGTGGCAAGCCCGGAAACACAGGCGTTACAATATATTATGGGGGTGTTTGGCAAAAAAAAAAAACTTATTGCTTATTAGCTTATAACTTATTAGGTTATAAGCTAATAAGTATGGGGTAACTTATGAAAAAATGACTACTTCTTAGAGGTTTCCATCAGAATAAGTTATTTTTTATCCAAACACTTTTTTTTAACTTATATATAGCGGTGTTGAACCTCTAATAAGCTAATAATTGTTTTAATAAACTTAGCCAAACACCCCCTATATCAATCAAAATCAACAAAAGTTTCCCTATTTAAACAAGTATCACACTAGAAAACACAAAGTTTGACAGAGAAGAAAACTCCGACAACAATGAATTTAAGGAGAACTGAGAATGCACATATATCTTAGTATTATGAACACACAATGACTCTTAATTTATCTTATTATTGGATTGGAACAAGAACAACTTAAATTAGAATGAATAATTAAAATGAAATACAAAAACTTTGCATCACAAGGAATATAATGGACTCTGTAGTTTTGATCAGCATCATTTTGAGCTTACTCAAAATACAACAGTCCTATTGTGTTGATAAGGTAGAACGCGTAACTCACAATATGACTTGATTGCCTTCATAAGGCATTGTTTTTCAAGATTCTCAGATTTCTGAATAAAACTCAGCAAATTATCCTTGTGCGAGACTCTCTCAACCTGCAAACCCAAACAAAAACTATTTTACTTTTCACCTTAGCATATATATACTGCATACTACTGATACTGAGAAACTTAAAACTCTTTGATTACCATCTGCTCAATGATTGGGCCCCCATCAAGATCCTCCGTGACAAAATGGGTTGTGGCACCAATCAATTTGACCCCAGCTTCAAAAGCCTGTCATTCTCCAGTAAAAAACATAAAAACATAAAAAGCTTAAAACAGAATTTGGAAATTGGAACACAGAACCTGCCTGCCTAGATGGATTTCCTCCCTTGAATGATGGCAATAAGCCATGATGTATGTTGATCACATCCTTCCCATATCTTTTCAAAAAGTTTCCAGACAACACCTGTCCTGGGTAAATAAACAAATAAGACCTTTTTCCCAATCCTGCTGCTATACTACTACTAGAAAAACATTTACCTGCATGTATCTAGCAAGGACCAAGAAATATGTATCTTCAACCAACCCCAATATCTCATCTTCTACATTCTTCTCCTTTGACTTGGACAGATAATGATATGGAATCTCATGTCTTTCAAGGAACCGCATCACATGGGTATTCCCCACCCTATCATGATTGTTGTTCAAAATACAGACATATTATACACATCATTTACTGGTCAAAGATAACAAGTAATAAAAAAATTTCCAGACATTATGTTTCAAATGGTTCCTCTAGCCTACCCTCCTGATTACTAATTATTACTTGTTTTCTTAAATCTCTTATTTGTTGTTGCTGCTATTTGGTTCATGTTGGTTGCTAGTTGCACCCTGATTTTATGCTTGATCACTTTGTCATACATAAAGAAAAGAAAGATGCCCAACGTATACAGGGGAAAAAATCCATTCATTGATTGGGATAAAAAAACATACAAAAGAAATACGAACCTCCTTTGAAGTCATTCAATCTGGCTAATGTAGAAAATGGATCGTCGTCGGTATCAGCAAGTGATGACTATATTCCTTTTTCTCTATTTCTTCACATCACCATGGCACCTCCGACCCACCACGACCGTTGATGAACACCAACAGCAATCCCTTAAAATGTTATGAAATTGAGGCTGACCCGCCACCGATTGAATCGCCACAGTAGCATATCGCCTGGAGAATCCAAATAAGAAAGAAGAGGTAGGGAAAGGAAGCAGATGGCAGAAGGAAAGGAAAAGAAAGAAAATAAAATAAAAGGAGTCGAGACAAAACCTGAAAGTATTCCACTGGACCAAGAAAAAACCCTAAATCTTCTCATTTTCTGCAATCGATTGTAATAATCACATCAACATGGCACCTCCGACTCACCACCACCGTCGATGAATAACTCACTGACCGAACCGCCACAGTAGCATATGGCCTGGAGAATCCAAATAAGAAAGAAGAGTATCAACACAATTAGATCACTCTGAAGACCAATCGGGAAATCGAAGCAGATCTTTACCATTTGCGTTCATAAGAGGTCGGAGTGGATATTAGCGAAAGCAGCGATGGTGGAGAAAATGAGAAAGAGTTAGGGAATCGATGCCCTCTACCAATTAGATCACACGGGACCAACAGTTTTTCCTTCCTCCCAACCCCGAAAGACGTGGAATCAATGCCCTCTATTTTTGGAAGTCGGATCGATGGATACTCGTCCTTGTTAGATTTTTTTAGGCTTCAAAATTGATAGATTTTTTTAGGCTTCAAAATTGATAGATTTTTTTTTCCGATTCTTTCAAGTTTGAATCAGAAAATGAGAAAGAGTTAGGGAAATCAAGAGTGCAATGCTCGTCCTTGTTAGGTTGAAGATGAAAGATAGATAGAAGATAGAAAAAAAAAAGGCGGGTTTTCAAAATTTTGGGGATTTCATTTCCCCCCTTGTCTACTTAAAGCGCGTTTCATTAAAATTATAAAGCGACAGGTACAGACGACGCGCGTTTAAGATAAAGCGCCCTCCGTGTTTTTAATTTTTTTCTTGAGACACTAAATTAAGGGCACGCAATAAAGCGTGACGTAAATCCTTAAATTTTTTGGAGAGATGACACTATTTTAAGGGCACGTCCTTTTGCGTATCGTTAATTATCGCGTGTCGTAAAAAGCGCGTCATTAAAGGTCTTTTTTCTAGTAGTGGAATCGTCCAATCCGCTGTTATGAAGCTTGCAAAGCATCTAAAGGTTTCACATTGTTTTCGATTTGACAGTTTATAGCCATGATAGTGGTTCCCTGTTCCTGATTATAATTAATTTAACCATCATAAGTGACAAGACATCTTCACAAGTGAGTGTATAAAGAAAAATTTGAAGTGACTAAATAACAACCTTACCAGCACTTCATCATCATAAAGTGAGAAAGCTTTTGATAAATCTAGGATCCTGTTCACAATTATATCATGGACTTCCTCCCCTCTAGTAAGACACAGCCTACATCCATGAATCGGCAAAAATAATCAACTGATATAGTACTCAAAGAATGCATCATGAACTAAAGACAAAAAAAAAGATTAAAATTCACATGAAATGACTTTAGGTGCCTTACTATTTATAAATGAATATTAATTACAAATACTAGAGAAGACTTTTCTGAGGATTACTTACCATAGACATTGTTATGCCTTCAAGAGCCTGGCTATGCAGCAAAACATCACGAAAATTCACTGGTGATACACCAATATCTGGGTCATAGTATATGTCATCGCAATAGAAAGCAATTCTCACTCATTTCTATAATTGGGTGAAAATTTTAAAGTACAATATCTTAATAAGAAAAAACCTAAAAGTAAAATGCTAAAATTGAGTAGATTTAAACTAAATGTGCTGATAAGAGAAATACTGAAAGTACAATGTAGTAATAACATTCATATGTAGGTTAGGTCAATATAATGGATTTTAATTTTTATTGGTTGTTTCAGCTTCATTGGTTGATACAAACAGCCCATTACAAACAAGAGAAAAGATGTATCTACTTGCTGTTGGATATTATAGAAGTGGGGATTACTCTAAAAGCAGACAACTTGTTGATAGCTGCTTGGAGGTCTAATTTCTTTCAATTTTTATTATTTCACCCTTATACTTTTGGTTTTTTACTATTTTGGCATAGTACTTTCTTTTTCATTTTTAGGACCTTAGAGTTTTTGTATTTAAACCCTATTAGCGATTGATATAAATTTCTATAAGTTGCACCCAACTGGATGCAGGCATTGAATCTTAAAAGAACAATTGAAGACCATATTAAAAAAGGTTGGTCAAACTTCTAATTTTATATATTTTCTTTTTATTGATTTTGATTTCAAATTTTTAATTTGTATTTTTGGTTTATATTTTGGTAAAATTGCATATATATGTAGATGGTGTAATTGGCATAGGCATTGCTGCAACCACCATTGGGGTTGTGTTTGGTGGAATTGTGGCGGCAATGGCTCGTAGGTAGCACCACCTCAAATATGTTGTCTGCTACTTTTGATTTTTTTTATATTTATTTTTCATTTTTTTAATTAATTGGTAAGAGTCCCATTTTTGTTGCATAAATTGGTAACGACCACATGAATTTGTAATAGATTTGTTTTATTGCATAAATTGATAAAAAAAAAAATACTTAACTTTATTGGATAATAGCATAAGAGCGTATACATTGTATTCTTTCTCGATTCTTGACAATATTTATTGTTGTAGAATTTTGTTGTTTTTTTTTTCTCTCTTATTAATCATAATTTTATTATTTGTAGTTGAAATTAGGAGATGCACCAGCGTGACACAGGAGAAATTTGATAAAAAAAATTGTTATCATGCAATCAGATTACATGATGCATTGGTAAAAAAACTCACATAAAGCAACTGAGAAAATCCAACTAAACGCAGTCTTCTATGTTCCAGTAAGATTCTAAAGCCTATATATAATTTTCATAAATTAACTGGTGCGCACTTAGCAATTCGAGCAACATGAAAAATGGCAGAACGACAAAAATAGGGCAATATTTTCTCACTTAATACCCTGGATTTCTAGGAGAATGATTCTTATCATTTGGTGTACAAATTTCCTAAAATATCCCAGAAACAGAGGCTTTTTCTGGGTTTAAGGAGATAAAGACCTAAAAGAAATTGTAGAAGATTTCAATTCAATATTGATATGGCGATGTTAGGATGAGAGAGGAGAAAAGAGAGAACAATTGAGATTTATATAGATGGTGATGGGCATACGAACGGTGGTGAGCGGTTGTCGTGTGGCTGTAGATGTAATAATGGTAAATTAAAGGGGGATTTATAGAGAACAAATGACAAACCTGGTGGGGAATTGGATGGAACTGAATTCCAAGCGATAATTGACAAAATCAATTAGTCTTTCAGTAGATGGTGATGAAGAAGAAGACCAATCGGAAGGACCGATGGAAGAAACAACAGTACCTACGTAGAAGGATGACAGGAAAAAGGCGTGCTAGCATCTACAAAATCTAGCAATTGAAATTAGGGCTATAAATCATACAAATCAAGATATGGAGTGAGGTTTTGAGGATAAAAATACACCTGTTGTAAGAAACACAGGTGGATAAACAGAATATTATGTGATGCTCTGGTATGCAAAGCTGGCAGGGTGCTTATCAAAAGCTTTGAGAAGCATCTAAGTCGGTGTTCTTATCAAAAGCTTTGAGAAGCATCATAAGTCATAAAAACGATAGGTGCATTCTTTATGTTTCTTCTCTTTTTGTCTCTGTCTCAGAGGGAGACTAGGGTTTGAAATTTCTTGATCTTCGATGAGATGATTAACAAGTAAGGTCAGGAGTAGCGGAGAAGTAGATTGGAGAGGAGGGAGAAGGGAGAATCGATTGCGAAGATGAAAGATAGAAAGAAAGGTAGAAAATAACAAGGCGGGTTTTCAAAATTTTGGGGATTTCATTTTCCCCCTTATCTACTAAACGCGTGTTCACTAAAATTATAAAGCGACACTTATAGAAGACGCGCATTTAAGATACAGTGCCCTCCGTGTTTTTAATTTTTTTTATGTTAGACACTAATTTAAGGGCACGTAATAATGCGTGTCCACTATCCTTAAATTTTTTAAAGAGATGACACTTTTTTAATGTCACTCTCTTATGCGTAACATTAATCAACGAGTGTCGTGGTTTGCGCGTCGTAAAAGGATCTTTTTCTTGTAGTGATGGTACATACTTACCTGTTGAACAGTTCTTCATTATTTGAAGGTGTAAACTCGAAGTGGTTTGTAAATATGATGGAATGTGATGATGAAACAGATTTTCAATAAAGTTAAAGAATCATTTATGACACATAAGCACGAAATAAGGGAGAAAGGGACATATTTTAACCAGTTCTAAAAAAATGTAAGAAAAGGCACTCTCAAGTTAGGTAGCCCCTTCGAATGCAGCAATGACCGGTGGTCTTATAAGCAAGTTTCATGAGCTATTTTCATGGGCTACCCCCATAGTCTTAAACCACTTTCTCCCCTGGGCTACCCATATGGTCTTTCCTTGCAATGCCATGGGCTATCTTCATGGTCATATAAGCAAGTGTCATGGGCTACCCTAATTGTCTTTCCTTGAAATGTCATGGGCTACAACCATAGTCTTACAAGCAAGTGCCATGGGCTACCCCCATGGTCTTTCCTTACAATGTCATGGGCTACCCCCATGGTCTTACAAGCAAGTGTCATGTGTTATCCCCATGGTATTTCCTTGCAATGTCACGGGCTACTCCTATGGTCTTACAAGCAATTCGATAAGGATAGGATTCAAGCATAACACAAGATGGACCCCTAGTCTGCTAGACCCTATTAGGTATCTATTCGTGCTTCAAATTCTAGAGCCTTCATCAGACAATAGCATTTATAGTGACTACGACACAACCCTCAAACTGCACCTAGCTACTAACCTAAAATCTACGCCACCGACGATTCTTCAAACCTTCAAATGATAACCCTTAACATTTTCTTCCCTTATCACATCTGAATGTTGAACATCGCTCTTTACATACCCTAATTTGAACAATAAGTTAAACCAATTATCCTCAAACCTTGAATATGAAATTCTGAGATGACCTACATTGAAATATATCCATCCGACGAAGCAATTCTCTCCGAATTCGATTTAGCTAAACCTTGACTACTTCATAACCATTCGAATTTCCAAGCTAATCCAAATACTCCACTACATAGTTCTTATAAACCACACTTGTCATTACTAAGCATAAAGGAATCCGAATACTTTAAACAAAAATCAAGAGTTACAATATAACTATTACCCATAACAACATAATCTAAAGAGTTTCAACACAAATTTACAACCTTATAACAGAAACAACCTAGAAATAAATAAACCTTCCACAAAAAAACCAAAGTAGATTAGTACCATATCCTCCCATAGATCGTCCAAGATTACAAATAAAACAACAAAACCAATAGAACAGAAGGGATACTAATGACACCGACAAATGTTGCATCAAACTAAACTATAGAAAACCAATAACTCAAACTCCGAATTTTGGGTTTTAGCTCCGTTTAGCCATGCAAAGGCTTAAAGTTAGAGAATTTATGGAATAAGACGTTCTTTAGGGGCTATATATGAGTTTGTAATGGATGTTTTAATTATTAAGAGGTTTTAAGGGATTGATGAGATTTGCTTACGTACATTGAGCGTACGCCCGACTACGCCCAGTGTAGCCATGTTCGAGCCTGTACCGCTTACCTTGCATTCTACGTCCCACGTAGACTGAGTACTCCGAGCGTATTGGTTATGGGTGACCGTTGACTTTCGTTGACATTGACTACTCGTGACTTAGATGGATTTTGAGGGGTTTTGTAGGGGAAAAAAAGTCTTTTACTCTAAGTGTGGACTAGACTTTTCTTGGGTTTAGTAGGATGTGAGGGAAATACATTAATTATTAATTAAGGTTAATTGGTGTATTTAATTAGGCGGAGTCTAGTTACGGCAGTTCAGGTGGGAGGTCTATTTGTCATCAGTATCAGGTGAGTCTCCTCACTTATTCATACGTGTATGGTAGAATAGTTGTTTATATATATATATATATATATATATATATATATATATATATATATATATATATATAGTTTAGGTGTGAGGTCTATTTGTCATCAGTATCAGGTGAGTCTCCTTACTTATTCTTACGTGTGTGGTAGAATAGTTGTTTATATATATATATATATATATATATATATATATATGATGACTAGGTGGGTATGAGTGCTATTATTGTGTTTGTGTTGCTTCATATGTGCTGAGACTATAGGTAGTCTCCTAGGTTGCTAATAACCTATAGGGCGTAATGGTTGCCCACTGAGACTTCGGGTAGTCTCCAAGGTTACTGATAATCCATAGCTGATTATTGTATGTTGTGTTGAATGTAGTATTTTGGGAAACTCACTAAGCTTTGTGATTACAATTGTTGATTAATTGTGTTTTAGGTACTTCTGAGGATCGTGGGAAAGCAAAGGCTTGATTGTACACATTCGCTAGAAGATTATGTTAATGGATATTATTGGGGCACTATAATGTTTTGATGTGAAATTGTATTTGACATTATGAATTTTCTTGAGATGGTTTTTATGAAAACTGTGTTTTATATGGAACTAAAAATGAAAATTTGGATATTACAATTTGGTATCAGAGCCCTGGTTTAAGGGATTTGGATGAACTCTAGGGGATTTCCAAACTGAAACTAAGGATCTATGGATTTTTATAAAAACGTTTCAAAAAGAAACGAAGAATTCCAAAGAAGAAAACTCGGTGAGGCAATGTGTACAATCAAACAGAGCTTGAGTGGTAGTTTCCTAAAATATCTCTATTATTCTATGAGTATTGTAGAACTGATGTTTAATAAACTGATAGAAGTGCATGCTAGTGATAGGCTAAGGATCCTACATGAAAAATGTGATAGGGTTTCCTAAATGGTGATGCATTTAGCCTAGGAGGTTGATTTTAAAAGATTGAATCTATCATTGTTAAGTACTTAGTGTATGTTGGACAATTGTACATAGTTAGAGTTTTATATCCTTAGAATGCCTAATTTAGGCTTTCTTCTTATTCCTTATTTGGTTGTGGACTTAAGGTGGAATAATTTATTCAAATGTCTATTAAGTCCTGTCTTGTGTATGATTGGCTTGCGTGAAGCAAATGGCGAAGATAACAAAAATCTTATGAGGCCGAACGGTACTGGGGAGCAGTATAGAATGAGCACCTAGATGTTTAGTAGTGGTTCTGAGGAACTGGAAGGTGAGTGTATATATGCTCTTGAGGAATAAAGCTCTTGTGATTTAGGGTCTTGAGAGGATGACTTTAGACAAATACATGTTGGTTTGGAAGGAAGTATTGAGCTCGTACTACTGAATGCACCAGATCCATACATTGCTCAAGGAGATATCTTAGGGTACTAAGGAACTTGCAGGAGTGTGTAAGTGTTTGTATTTGTGCTTTAGCCTTTTTCTTATGGTTTTCTTGTATGTTTCAACATGGTGGTTACCTAGGGTCTAGGCTCTAGCGACCCCGAGAGGCCGAGTACCAATGATGATGGGATTCGTAGGATCATGGGTGCCGAGGTGGCTGCGACAATCAGAGGGGCTATACCAGATATGTTTGGGTCTATTAATACCATACTGATTGAGACTTTCAAAGAGCGTTATGTTGCTGTCAGTGAGGCTAAAGCTGTCGCAACCACCGCAACTGTTGCCGCTATGAGACCGTAGGAGGTGATTCGTTGTGGTACCGAGAATTCAACAACACAAAGCCACCAGAGTTTTACAAAACCCAGGACCTTATTTCCGCGATGAGATGGATTTCTTATGTTGAGGGTTGTTTTACACCCACTCCTCCGAAGAATTTTAGGGTTCATTTTGTGTTGAACTTGCTTCACTTGGGAATGAAGGATTGGTGGAAATTTGTGATGGCTGACTATTCTTGCAGATCGTACTGCAATGACATGGGAGAGATTTATTGAGATGGTCGGAGAGGAGTTTGTACCAATAGTTGAGAGAGAGAGAGAGATAGAGAGAGAGAGAGGTTGGACCATGAGTTCTTGTCCTTCAAGCAGAAGGCTAAGACGGTGAATGAGATCACGAGGATGTTCCATATGAGCGCGTTGTTTTCCCCTGAGCACGTGTCGACAGAGCACGTACGTGTGATTCAGTATTTGAGTATTCTGAGGAGGGATATCCACGAGTTCATGGCGAACACTTCGTATCGGACATTGGCTGAGCTACCTACCAATGCTAGGAGGAGAGAGATCAAACTTGATACCTAGGTGAGAGAGGAGAGGGAGATTCAAGTGAGAGATAGGAGACCACTTCAGTCGCTGCCAATGACTAAACGGACCAAGCCCGCTGACTTGAGAGCTGGAGGCCAGAAGGGCCGCACTTGCAGCAAGTGTGACAAGGGTCACGAGGGACCCTTTCGGCCGGGGATTATTTGCTACATGTGTGGCAAGCAGGGACATATGGCAAAGTATTGCCCCAATGGATTTTGGGTTTGCTTCAATTTCAACCAGACGGGTCACTTGAGGGCTGAGTGTCCTCAGCTTGCATCCAGGACGATCCAGACTTTGACCCCCACGACCTTACATATTACCGAAGGCCGGTAGGGGAAGGACGAGGCTCCGAGCGCTTGAGGGAGAACATTTCAGTTAACAGTAGAGGAGGCCAGAGTAGCACTAGAAATCATGGCTAATATGTGTTCTTTATTTATTTATATTTATTTATTTATTTTTTCTTATGCTATTACTCATGTTAGCTACTTTTCTTGTGAACTATGTACCTGGCCTAGTGTTATTTAACTCGGGTGCGAGTCAGTCTTTTTTGTCACCAACCTTTTTTTTGTGGTTTTAGTATCGCATGGGAGGCCTTGAGTAGAACATTGAGGATTTCTATAGCTGACGAGCATGTGGTCTCGGCTACGGATATCTATTGGGCTGTGTACTACAAATCTTTTGTGTTGGGTATCCGATAGATCTTATCCCTATTGCAATGGGAGATGTATGCGTTATCGTGGGTGGGGTTTGTTTGTTCCGATTTGGGGATCTGATTGACTATGAACGGTAGTTGGTGATTGTTCGAGATCCTACTGGGGGAGTTTTTACCATTTATGGTGATGGTATTACGTCAGGATCAGCTTTCTGTTTTGCCACCAGGGCGAGGAAGTGTTTACAACATGTGTGCGTGGGATATCTGGCATATGTGGTGGATTCTTAGGTTGATCAAAAGAGATCGGTTTCTCTTTCTGATGTTCCTATTGTCCGTGATATCCCTAATGGTTTTCGAAAGGAGTTACTAGGTGTGCTTCCAAAAAGGCAAGTGGAGTTCTGGATCGATCTGATCCCCAAGTGGAGTTCACACCGGATTTGCATTGATTACTGGGATTTGAATAAGATGAGAGTGAAGAACCGTTATCCATTGTCAAAGATTAATGACCTCTTCGATCTGTTGCAGGGGGCATCTTGGTTTTCCAAGATTGATCTGAGGTCTAGCTACCATCAGATGAGGGTGCGAGAAGAGGATATTCAAAAGACGGCCTTATGAACTCGTTATGGGCATTACGAGTTTGTGGTAATGCCTTTTAGAATCACCAATGCATCGGCAACATTGATGGATCTCATGAATCGACTGTGTAGGCCCATGTTGGACCGGTCGGTGATTGTTATCATTGAGGACATCTTGGTCTACTTGAAGATCAAAGAGCATCATGAGGAGCATTTAGGTGAGATTCTTGGGTTTTTGAGGATGGAGAGGGCATACGACAAGTTCTCTAAGTGTGAGTTCTGGTTGCGTAAGGTTCACTTTTTAGGACATGTCATCAATCAGAACAGTATCTTGGTTGACCCAGCCAAGATTGAGGCGGTGTTGTGGTGGGAAGTGTCGAAGTCTCCATCTAAGATTCGTAGCTTCCTCGGTTTAGTTGGATATTATTGGAGATCGATTCTAGAATTCTCCAAGATTGCAGTTCCTCTCACTAAGTTGACGAGGAAGGATGTTGTGTTTAGTTGGGGGCCTGAGTAGCAGGCATCATTCGAGACTCTTCACCAGAGACTTTATGAAGCACTAGTGCTTGCCCGCCCTGAGGGAATAGAGGACTTTGCGGTCTACTGCGATGCATCCATCTCAGGGTTCAATCTTGTGTTGATGTAGAGAGCGCATGTGATTTCATACGCTTCAAGGTAGCTGAAGGCTCATGATGTGAAGTATCGCGCCCATGATTTGGAATTGGGAACGGTGTTTTTTGCTCTTAAAATTTGGCGCCATTATCTTTATGGACTTTGGCGTACCATCTTTACGGAACATAAGAGCCTAAGATATCTTGTGGATCAGCCTAACCTGAATATGAGGCAGAGGATGTGGTTGGATGTAGTGAAAGATTATGACTGTGAGATTATGTATCACCCAAGCAAGGCCAATGTGGTGGCTGAACCCTTGAGTCAGAGGATGTTTACTACCCCAATTTAGGATGTGTGTTTCAGGATGACTGTGATGACCCCGATCTTGGAAACGATCAAAGAAGCATAGTTGAGGGCCATAAAGAAAGAGCATCGGAGGACGGAGTGGGTGATCAGTCAGGTTTCAGCCTTTGATACCGAAAAAGGGGGCTATAGACTCTTCATGGATGGGTTTGGGTACCATATATAGGTGGGGCTCGGCGGGTATTGATGGAGGAGGCCCACAAGTCGAGATTCTCCATTCATCCGGGGGCTACCAAGATGTATATTGACCTGAAGCATAGTTAATGGTGGCAGTGTATGAAAATGGATATTGCCAAGTTTATAGAGTGATGCTTGACCTGCCGGAAGGTCAAGGTCGAGTACTAGCGCCCACATGAAAAGTTGTAGCCTATAGAGGTTCCACTGTGGACGTGAGAGTAGATCATGATGGATTTCATTACAAAATTGGCATAAGACTACAAGGGGATTTGATGATATTTGGGTGATAGTTGTTCTCTTAACGAAGAGTGCTCACTTCTTAGCCATAAGTGAGAGATCTTCTGTTGAGAAACTAGCTGAGATTTATGTTCGAGAGGTGGTGGATCGGCATGGGGTGCCGACTTTTATTGTGTCAGATCGGGATGTTCATTTTACTTCTAGATTTTTGGAAGAGGTTTCAAGAAGAATTAAGCACCCGATTGCATTCCAGCACCACCTACCATCCGCATACTGGCGGGCAGTGCGAGCGTACTATTTAGATGCCTGAGGATATGTCGCATGCCTCCATCATTGATTTTATTTGGGACTCCTACCTCCTTTGGATGAGTTTTCTTATAACAACAGCCATCATGCCAACATTTGCATGCCTCCCTTTGAGCTTCAGTATGGGAGGAGGAGTCGGGCTCCTATTTGATGGGGCGAGGTCGGACAGAGAGTCATGGGGAGCACTGAGACAGTACTCAAGATGACCGAGCTTATTCAGCTAGTCAAACAAAGATTGCTAACAACTCAGAGCCGCCAGAAGAGTTATGCGGATCGACGACGCTTTGAGTTGGAATTTTAGGTTGGAGATTTGGTGCTCCTGAAGGTATCACCATGGAAGGGTGTTATCAAATTCAGGAAGCGGTGCAAGCTGGACCCTAGGTTTATATGCCTTGTTTGATTGACAGCCCGAGTAGGTAAGGTGGCATACCGGTGAGAGCTACCTAAAGAGTTGTGCCAAATACATGATACCTTCCACGTTTCACAACTAAGGAAGTATATAGTAGATGAGACAACTGTGGTTTCTTTGGAGGAAATTTAGGTCGATGGTCACCTGAGTTACATTAAGAGGCCAATGGCGATTCTGGATCGGAAAATGAAATTCTTGAGGAACAAGGTAGTGAACTTGGTTAATGTTCAATAGCAGCATTGGAGAGTCTCTGAGTGGACTTGGGAGCCCAAAGATGAGATGTAGGAGAATTATCGGGATCTGTTCGTACAGGTTGACTTCGAGGACGAAGTTCGATTCTAGTGGGCGATAACTATAACACTCGTTTCCAATTAATTTCTTCTTTCAGACCTTATGTTTTAAAAAGTCTGCATTAAAGACCCTTACGCGGGCCATAAAAAGTTGTACGTCGGGCGTAAGTCAACATCTTAGGCGGGTCAATATTTGAGTACGTTGGGTGTACATCTTTGTATGTCAGGCGTACTTGTGTTGTCTCCAAACCCTAATCTTTTGGGTGAGGCCACTATTTAAGCAACATAAACCCTCTTTGACCTTCTCATGACTAGCCTCCATATCCTCCAAACCCTAAATTGAACCCTAGCTAGTGTATGAGAGTTTTGAAGCTTGGAAAGTGATTCTTGAGTGTTTTGTGTTAGAAGGAAGATCATTCAAGTGGTGATGGTGCATTCTAGCTTGTAGATCTAGAAGCTTCATCTCCTTGTGCACCTTTTCAAGGTATAAAGTTCAAACCTTGGAGCTTATTTAGTTAGATCTTGATTAGCCATTCATATTGGTTCTTTTTGTCCTACAGCTTTGATCTTTGTATGTATGGAGTACTCCAGAGCTATTAAGTCGTCCTTTCAGACATTCTAAGATGTCTAAAGTCATAAAAATGTTAACTTGGCCCTTTCCTTGCTTCCATGCATGAGATATGGGGTTTTAATGATGTAGATAATTAGGGTTATTGGTTTTAGATCCTTTTAGCCATTCAAAGGTTTAAAGTCTGAGACTTACAAATTAAGATGTTCTTTAGGAGCGAAATTTGAGTTTGTAATGGATGTCTTAATTATTAAGACATTTTAGGGGGTTGATGAGATCTTTTTACATATGTTGTGCATACACCTGGCTATGCCCAACGTATCCAGGTCCGAGCCCATCCTGCCTGCCTTACGTTCTATGCATCTCATAGAGTGAGTATGCTCATTGTACTAGTCATGGGTGACCGTTGAGTTCCATTGACTTTCATTGACTTTAACCACTTGTGTCTTAGATGGATTGTGAGGGGTTTTATAGAAGCAAAATAGTCTTTTACTCTAAGTGTGGACTAGACTTGTCTTAGGTTTAGTAGCATATGTGGGAAATACCTTAATTATTAAGGTTAATTGGTGTATTTAATTAGGCGAAGTCTAGTTCCAACAGTTTAGGTGTGAGTTCTATCAGTCATCAATACAAGGTGAGTCTCTTTACTTATTCTTACCTGTGTGGTAGAATAGTTGTGTGTGTGTGTGTGTATATATATATATATATATATATGATGACCACTTGGGTTTAAGTGCTATTACTGTGTTAGTATTGCTTCATATGTGCTAAGACTTTAGGTAGTCTCCGGGGTTTCTGATAACCATAGTTGATTATTCTGTGTTGTGTTGAATGTAGTCTTTTGGGAACTCACTAAGCTTTGTGCTTACAGTTGTTGATTTATTGTGTTTCAGGTACTTCTAAGGATCGTGATAAAGTGAAGGCTTGATTGCACATTCGCTAGAAGATTACATTACTGGATATTTTTGGGACACTGTGATATTTTGATGTGGAATTGTATTTGACATTATGACTTTTTCTAAGATGGGTTTTATGAAAACTTTTTTTTATATGGAATTAAAAATGAAAATTTTGGTATGAAAATTTGGTTGTTACACAGATATTCCCAAGTTAAATATTGAACTTCAACAGCTAGCACAAACTCTCTCCTAAATATGTTGAAAAAAAAAATCCTCCCATGACATGGACTTGATCACTTCTAGTTCGAGGCCCTAGACAACCTTGAACCACTAATCCCTAGCTATGTAGCGCAGGAGACGTGTTGCAAATTAGACCTTAGTCTCCGTTGGACAGAAGTCGGCACGAAAGACACTCTTCACATCAGTGATCCAATGTATACTGATAATCAGCTCCGTACTCCCAAAGATATAAGGGGCTCTATGAGCATCAAACGCTCTAAAGGAGACCACCAGAACCTTGAGGCGA
The DNA here is from genome assembly GCF_051521515.1 of Lactuca serriola. Taxonomy (NCBI): domain Eukaryota; kingdom Viridiplantae; phylum Streptophyta; class Magnoliopsida; order Asterales; family Asteraceae; genus Lactuca; species Lactuca serriola. The sequence goes on along the minus strand of NC_136413.1, from coordinate 166,562,002 downwards.
CCGGCCTCCAAATCAGCCCGAAGAACCCAAAGGCACTCATCCCTAAGTGAGATGATAAAACCATGCTCATATTCCCTCATGAACCTCGAAATCTCCATAGTTATGATGTCTCAAAAACCTCCTCACTTAGCTCTGAATCACCAATATGGAAGGTCTGTTGGGTTTTGATAAGAAATATAAGTTTCTTTTTCACAAAAACCGACAACGGGAGACTTTAAAAATAACAAGTTTATTTTTAGTTTGTAGCAAAACCAAACCATCATGGATCCATTTATAGAGGTTAGAATGAAATAAAAACAACTACAGGATGTTTTAGAGATAACCTTTCAAGCCTTTGAACCAACATGGTTTTGGGGTGTTGATGAAGATAGCAAAAATCAAAGAATATGATTTCTCTACAAGTATCCACCATTAAGAGTAAGGCACTTCGAATGCTAGTTCCTTCTTGTATTCTTGAGTGTCTTAAACCGCTAAGTTCTATACTCAAATAAGCACAAAAGGAGACAACTCAAGAGGGCTTCTATTCACCAAAGTAAAACACCAAACTTCAAAATAAAAGAGGTCTTCATACTCACGGTTTTGGTGAAGAAACGCAGCAAGAAAAGATTGTTTCACTTAGAAAAAATGCAAGCCTCATGCAGTCCATGCAAAGTAAGGCCTTTTTATTAAAATACTCTAAAGTATTTCTAGCCTTTAGAAGCATGGGATACAAACCATGGAGGTTGAAAAGCAACCTCCATAGTTGTTTATTAATTTCGGCCATACCTCTCAAAAGAGGGATGGATTCTTTAAATTTTATAAACTCTAAGTTTATAAAAAATAAACTTTGTCGTTAGGTAAAAGACAAAAGAATCCAACTAGTCCAAAATGTTGTGCATGACTTATTAATTCATACCATATGAAATAATAACTAGTAGTACTCTCTTATAATTATTATTTTCACAAAACAATAAGTATTCCCTAATTATAATACAAGAATTGATATTATTTATTAATAATCATATTAATAATAAATATACAAAATGTGCCAACTTGATAAAGGTGTAACCCTATAGGATTATATATTATTAGTAATATCACTCCATAATAATTATTGGGCATACAGTTTCAACAATCTCCCACTTGCACAAGATTCATTATAGACTGCCATAGACAGTAGCTGAAGTCTAGCAACAGGCAACTACCCCTAACAGCATATGAAGGGTTCTATCTCATCAACCGCCAATTCTAGGAGCTCTAAGCTACAATTGTTACTAATGGTGTGGCATCAGTTATTCCTTTGTCTCAGACATCATGTCAAACATGAGATATAGATCGTTATCAATCTAATTTACTGTTCAACTTTAGTAAGGCCTTAGATGTCTAACTCTCGACGGATAAAAGGGACAAATCCCATCTCGACTACATATGCCCATCAATGTAGTTCATGTCATACCCAACGATGGCCCTTATGACTACCCTTTTACGGACCAACGTTAAAACATATCAAAGTAGAACAATTCCTAAACTTCAAGTCTCAAATATGTATCTTAGGTCTAAGAATACAAAGATACAAACTTGATCAAAACATCAATCTTGACTACGATCCAAAAATTGGTTTTAATGCGGGTCAAGTCCAATAATTATTCTCCTAATCAAGTATCTATGAAGTTTGTAGCAACTCTTGCTATTCTCATCTCCATGAAAATCCACCAATCCAATGATATTAGTCTTACCTCATAGATGTTCCCACAACTATGAATGACTATGGACATTCAGAATAAGCTAGTTATTCAAGGATTTAATCATGCTAATATAGAACACAACAATTATTCAATGAAAGACTCATATCCAATATATGAATTCATTGCAATATATGTTGTCTTTATTCTTCCAATATCCAAATATTAAATTTCAATCAATACATTTACTTATATCAACAAGGCCCTATAGCACCAGCTTGACTTTCATGCTTTAGCTAACAATGGAGCTTTTTTAAGTAGTTTGTCAAACTTGATTTGTGTTAACTTTACGAATACAATCATTTTCAGTTTTATATATAACCCATATACAAAGAAAAACTATTAAGAATGAATTAGATGCTTGAATATGAATTAGATACCAATACTTGCATAATGGGATTACTCATAGTCATAATGAACTATACATTGAGCAGCTTTGTATGAGGTTCTCCAAACCACGAGGTACTCAATCTATTTGAATATTTAGTGCATGTGTAACAACTTTAAAAATAGCTTTCTTTCAAATACTTCGTACACTAGGAATATTTCTCTAGTTCTCACAAGTACTTTAGAATATTTCTATAAGTCATACAATGATTTGTTCTCGGATTATACTAGTATCATTCGACATGCTCTAAGCATCCAAATTATTTGGCCTTTATACATAATCATGACATATATGATTTCTCCAATTGCAGTAGCATATGGAATACAATCATGTTATCTAGTTCAAAAACATTTGCACTAGGATTTTGCACAAAATCATGTCATGTGGTTTTTGATAAGATATCTCTCCCAGAGTCCTTTATCTTAAGCTCTTTAAGATCCTTGACGATTAATGCAATTTTACTTAATCCTTTAAGTTGCCAGGATCTATCTATATAGATTCTTATTCCAATAACTAATATGTCGACTACATATAACACTAGGAATTTTACTGCACTCTCACTAGCTTTGTAGAAAATCACAAGAGTGATCTTGATTTATAATCAAATCACATTATGTAATTATCTTTTAAGGAAGAAGATTCTTACTTTAAGATGTTAGCTTAAATCTTAGGAGATTTTCAATCATATATGTTTTCTCACTTGAAAACTCACTTACTCTTTATAGTCAAACTATATCGAGGAAGATAAATCAAGCCCATACTTGATAATCATACATGAATGCATCTTTATGTGTTTCATTAGTTTCTGATCAACTATTGAGCAACAGTTGAAAAGTTGCTAGTTCGAAACTATGATGCATTTAGATTATGGATCTTTAGCTCTTAAATCTTCAGAATTCTCCAAGTTAGAAAAAGCACTTTCTAATCACTTGTATTATGGAATGACAATTAGCGGGATTAGTAGAAACTTCATCCTAAATAATCATTTAGGATATTTTGGATAAATGCAGTTAGTAGATGCTATAGTGGTTAAACTTATTGTTTAACATAAGCCCTATAACTCTATAGCTTTTAGATAATGATAAACCATTTCATCCTCAGTCTAATATAGGTATCTAATCCACTTGTTTGGTTCAAAAAATATATATTTGTTGTACTGAGCAAAATTTCAAAAATTTATAAAGCAAATAGTTCTTTTAAAACATCACATAATAGACTACAAGGTCTATGTTTTATCCTCTTTAAAACTTGTACTATCGACATTCAGCTAGTGGCCAGGTGACCCTATCCCATTAGAGAATACGAAGGCTACCTCAAATATCAAAAGATAGATTTAAGTGACCAGGTGATGCTATGCCACAAAAACCATACTAATGACGAGTGAGTGTTTTGGTCGGAATGAGATGTGAATCAATTCCACAATTCCTAATATGTTTCGAGAACACTTGGTTTACAAAAAAAAAACATTTTCTTTATTACAACGAAAAGTTAATGATGGTCTCGTTAAGTAGTATTTCAATCTTCACTATGAAATAGTTTGAGCAAATCAAAGATTTAAACAATAACGAATAAAAGTCGTCAATGAAATTGAATAAACATCTATCACCAAATCTATTCATGGATTGAAAAGATTACATACATCACTTATGTATAATTCTTTGTCAACCCCTTTGTTGTTTAACTACTAATAGATCAAGAAACTTGCGAATTATCTTCCCATATAAATAGGATTCACATATATCAAATGAATCAAACTCATTTGCCTTCAAAAAATTCCATCCTTTTGAAGTTGGTATATGTATTTCTTATTTATATATTGTCATTATGATTATGACATAGATAAGTTCCAATCAAATATCATTTGATTATATAGATGTTATGATCAGAACTATCAATTTAATGAAAGATTATAGATTTACTTCATAAATAACATTATGAGAAAATATTCTTTAACACAAAATACATCGTTTTAGAACATGAATGTTAACATCCGTAGAACACGAATGTGAACGTCCATTAAACTATAAGTAGATCTAGATTTATTCATAAATTACAACAATTACATGTCCCTATAAGGATAGGAACAAAAGATCAATTGTTTAAATAAAAGACTATAACAACACTTGTTATATCTTTAACACAAAATGCCATTCGTTTGTAGTCAATTGATTATTTCTTCCAATCATCAACACATAATATCAATTATTAGTGTCATATGAAGTATTACGTACTCAAGTGAATGAAGGAAAAATAAATAGTTCTCTCATATAGATATATAAAGTTTCTTCCAAGTCAGACTTTTCAGCGTGATGAGATGAGATGAGAGGAGCAAGTCCTCCTTTAATGTCCAGTTTCTTAAACAACACTAATCATTTGGTCCTTTCTTGATTTCTGGGTTTATGATGTATTTCCCTTAACTGAAATATAAGTCTATATGAATGCATAGTCTCTTAGAGTTCCTTTTATTCAATGCTTGAACAGACTTGAAGCTAAGTCTAATGTTCTGATTGAATATCTGCTTTACTTGATGAGATATCTGATATGTATCATAGATATCCAAGACTTTCTGCAAGTCATGGTTAATTTCTTCAATATGATGAGGGACACATCAATATCATCATAATAACACTTCCTTCAAAGTATCATGATCAGACTAGTTGGTTGCAGGGGTTATTCAGGTATGGGATCTTTCAGTATATATAATTTCTATTTATATTACAGGTAGAACCTCAAGATATTTTACCATTTATAGAAATTATAACCATCAAATGTTATTGTCTCTTGAAACTCAACAAGCGAGAGGTTTTGCAGGGAGTAAAATTATTAACAGTTAGCAACAGAATTTGACAAGTTTTCATTTAGTATTTTCAATATTTAGTCTTCAAAAATTAGTACCTTTTATTGCTTCTTAAAACAATAATTCATTAAAGTCTAGGATCCAAGTAATGAAGCAAGTAAATGGTTAGGTGACCTTTATCCTATAAAATTAATCAAACTCGGTAGGTAGCGATTACCAATTGCATATGATATGTAACTCCTAGATTATAGGATCCTAAAAAACTATTTCTTAGCTTGGCATGTTTATTCCACCTAAGCCTCAAACCTCTCATACTTAGGTGACCTTTATCACATAAGTTTCTGATCAAGTCATCCTACTTGAAACAACTTGTAGCATTTCAACTAACCAGTAACAAGGTGACCCTTTAGAAACCAGAAACTACAAAACAACCCCGGACATCAAAATCCAATCCTATGCCCAGGTGACCTTGTGACGCTAAAACCATCAAATGATAACGAGTGTTCTTCAAAAGGACGACAATGACTTGCATTTTTAGAAAAGGTTTTATATATGTTTTACAATTATAATTTATAAAAACATGGTCTCATGAATATTGCATGCATCCAAAAATTCATGTACCCTTTTGTAAAATTCATATCACTTGTTATGAGGTTCTTTTGGTGCCAAATAAAAATTCATTTTATTTGCCATTAACCATGATCAATTATAAACTAATATCCGGTATTTTAATGTTTAGTCGTAGATCAGTTTTAAGAACCGGTAATAGTCTTAATAGAACTTTAATTCATACTTAAGACTTGGAGTTTTGGATGAGTTATAAAAACACTATTTTAAACTTCCTTTTAACAATCAAAAAGCTTATGACTTCATGAATTTGTAGAATAAACTCATTTTATTTTATAAATTCAATTTTATGCATCTTATGATAAAATTCATACTTTGATAAACCAAAACTTCGATGATGATACTTATGTTTTAAATCCCATTTAGTGTAAGGTCCAGTTTAGTGTTGCGTCTTTTGTGTCTGGTATGGGCTTGTGCATCCGTGAGTTTTGTTTAGGGTTTATTATATATAGATGCTTGCATGCATTCTTAACGTAGGATTGATAGAGATTTGATAGCGTACAAGTTCTTATCTTTTGTAACCCTAGAATCCTCTACAACGGAAGTTCTTCATCGAGCTCTGCTGAGGATTGAGTTAATCAAATCATTGACACATTCAAATCCATACTTGTGTTTTTATATTACTGTTTCTGTTTTATTAATTTACCTGTTACAAAGATCTAATCGATCAAAAAGTTTTCGAACTCATCAAATGGTATCAGAGCAGGAGGCTGTGTAATTCATACACATCTCTTCTGTGAAAGAGTTTTCGATTAGGGTTATTCCGCATTAACTGATATTTATTGAGCCGTCACTACATAATTGACGTATCTCTTTATTTATTCGTTTGCCCTAATATTACATATTACAAGTCTGATCTTTCAAACAGGTTAAACGATCAAGCATGGACGAGTCTCAATCTAATCCTATCAACATCTCAAACACTATTGGATCAACGACGAAGATTCCTATTCTATACACCCAGGATTACGAAGTTTGGGCTCATCATTTTGAAGACTATGTCATCGGATCTGAAGATAATGGGTATCTTATTTGGGAAAACATTGTGTATGGATCATTTGCTCACTCGGGAACATCTAAAATCATTAAAACTCAAAAAGAGTATAATGATCTGTTAAAAGATGTAAAAGACGTTGCTCAAGACGAAAAGGAAAAGTTTCAGTGCAACATTAAAGCATTGAGACTGATCCGACTCGCTCTTCAATCTGATACATTTAGGTTGGTGAGTTCCTGCAGTACCGCTAAAGAAATCTGGGATAGGTTGCGAGAGCTATTCCACAAATGAAGATTTGGAGCATTCTATTCAGACCTTGCTTTTGTCTGAGTTTGGTGAATTTAAGCAGAATTCTGATGAAACTGTCACTCAGACGTTTGATCGCTTCAATCATCTTCTTAGCAAGATGATCAAACATGATATAGAAAGGAAGTTGATTGAACAGAAGGTCACCTTTTTGAATGGCCTAAGATCTGAATGGAGAGTTGTCGTGTCTACAGTAAAAGCTCATGAGCAGTTCAAGTCATATTCATTGGCAAAGCTGGTGGGAATTTTGAAATCCCAAGAAAAGATTGTCATGCAAGTAAAGAATGTGGTCTCAAGTTTGGGGTCCTTGGCCTTCCTATCAAAAGGTAACAATGTAGTGGAAGACAAAGATCTGAACCTAGAGGACTATGATATTACGTCAGAAGATTATGCTATGATGGTATCCAATCCCAAGAGGTTCATCAAGAAGAGTTTTCCTACCAATAAAAACAGAAATTGGCAGGGGAGCTATAGTTCTGAAAAGGTAAGGGAGGAGCCGAAGACAAAGGAACCAAAGAAAGAGGCTAAAGTTGAAGGAGATTCTGGCGTTAACTGCTATTACTGTGGAGGAAAGAACCATTATGCTAAAGATTGTGTTCTGAAGAAAATGGCAGAGAAAGATGAAGAAAAAGATGAAGAGGTTGTCTTAATTAAAAAGCTTGAAGAGATCAAGAGGAAGAAAGCTGCTACTAACCCTTCTTGGAATGCTCTTATTGTACAGGGTTCGGCAGAGGATGACGAGTTCGGTGGCGTGCAGGTATGGTCAACCGACTCAGAGGATGATGAAGTGAGAAAGCCTTCACATGGAAAGGCATATGTTGCAAGAGGTGAAGAAAGCAGTGGAAAGTGTTTGGTGGTGACTGATGTATCTCACATAAGGGGATACAATATTGATGGTGGAAACGAGGACGCCAAGGAACGAGAGGACCTATGCTTCACAGCAAAACCTCTCAGTGTGCAGATCAATGAGCTTGATGAATTGATCAAGAAGGTACAATCTCTTTTTATTTCATTCAAAGTCCCACAGAAATCATATGAAAAAGAATTAAATAGCTTAAATTCAAGAATCTCAAATATGGATAGTTGTTTAACTCAAACACGGGTCACCAATTCTAACCTAACTGACCAAATAAGCAGGGTGTCATCCAAGAGTGAGGAGCGAAGGATGTGGATAGAGTAAAAAGAGTCGGAGCTGATATAGTCTAAGGATGAAAACATTTATTTACAAAGAGACAATTTAAAACTTTTAAAACAGAGAAATGTTTTTTGTTTGATTGCTAAACGACTTTATGCTAACATCACTCAACTGCATCTGAATTGTGAAATAGGGCAGAAAATTCATCGCATGATTTTGCCCTTCCTTGAGTTTAAGGAGGATGAAATCAATGCTGAAGCATATAACTGCAAAAGTGTTGTATCGTCTGATGATGTGAATCCCACTTACATGTATGGTCTGGACAATATAGAATCTTTCATAAAGTCCAAGGACCATAAGGACATGCTGAAAAATCCTTTGGATGAAAACGATAAGCTGAAACTAAGGCCCGAAACCATACAAAAATTCAACTCGTTGAGTGCCAATTTAAGTTCAGAAAATAAAAATGATGTTGAAAACGCATCTGAACTTAATGAGGACGATGATATGAGTGAAATTTATGTAGAGGATGTAGTCGACTGTTCTGAGTTTGTCAAGAGCAAACCAAAAAAATCTTATTTCTGAAAATTCTATGGAGTTCGCTCGTTTGTCCCAAAATAAGTCCCCGATTCTTGAAGAAAAGGCTGTTGTGTACCAAAAGGTGAGAACAACACCAAATCAGGTGTATAAGGTCACAGGAGTAACCGAGCATCAAACAGCCGAACTCACTGTCATAGTGAACGAAGATAACGCAGATGGCTATGATGAGTTCTTTTGGTCTGCTCCTATAGATAATGCCGACGAAACAGTTGGTTTGTCAGAGCGAACATCCTAGAAAACAAAAGGAAGATATGTTCCAGAGCCGCTGAACAAGCCTAACAACTTTGACGTGCCAAGCACAATTGGTACAAAAGAAATACCTGTAGAAGAAGTCACTTCCACAAGCGAAACATCATCTGTGAAAAGTGAACCGGCTGACAAGAAGCTGAAACAAAAGGCCAACATCCACAGACAACCGAAACAAGTGAAAGATCAAAAGCAGCAAAGAAACCTAAGATACAAAAAGAATCTCTTTGAGCGAAAGCAGTTTTGGCGCTCTCAAAACAATCATTTCTCTTATCATCATAGAAATTCAAAGTCAGAGAAAAAGGCTTTCGGGCTACATGAGGAACATAACCGAAAGGACAGGTTCAGTTCAGAGAGCAACAACAACCGAAAGGACAGGTTCCGTTCAAACAACAACCAAACGTCCAGGTTCGGTCCCTCCAATGACCAAAAACAAAAGGGTCATATCGAACCGCAATTCAGAAGAAATTCCCATTCTAATTCTTCTAGTTCTCAATTCTCTTATAAACCCAATTCTGTTCGTGCACAAAATTCTAAATCGTCAACGAACCTGAAAGGAAAATCGAAGATTTCCTCTGTCCAGGGAGAACGAAAGCAGTCTAAAGCCCAAACACCAAAATCTAAAACCAAACCCACTGTTGCTAATCCTAACAAAATCAAAGTGTTTACCATTAAAAGAAAAGATGAAACAACCTTAATAAAACGAACATATCTTGTTGATGTTTCTCTTACTATACCTATTCCTGTGAAAGGCTCACGTGGACCCAAGAAACTTTGGGTTCCTAAATCTGCTTAATTTTTGCAGGTTATAAGTGACGAGCAGTTCGACGAAGAATGGTACATTGACAGTGGCTGCTCACGTCACATGACAGGGAGGAAGGAGGAGCTAAGGGACTTTCGATCTCTTCAGAATGGTGGGAATGTCAAGTTCGGCAACAATTCTTATGGAATGATAAAGGGCTATGGGATGATAACCAATGGAGACTTCACAATAAGAGAGGTGGCGTATGTTGAAGGTCTACAACATAATCTCATCAGTGTGTCTCAATTGGTAGGAGGTACCGGTCTCAAAGTTTCATTTGACGACGAAGGTTCAGAAATCATAGAGAATAAATCAAAAAGGGTCATTCTCAAATCAGAACGCAAAGGCGAAAAGTTTCCTCTCAATCTCAAACCAATCAAAGGAAATCCAGCTATATGTCTTTTATCCAAAGGTCATTCTGACGAAAGCTGGTTGTGGCACCGAAGGCTCTCACATCTCAACTTCAAAGACATCAACAAGCTTGTCAAAGGAAGTCATGTTAGGGGTCTCCCATTGCTCAAGTTTGATTGTGAACATTTGTGTGCAGCATGTGAAATGGGGAAGCAAAGTCGTCAAAGTCATCCATCCATTATAAACACAAAAGTTGTTGAACCACTTGAGTTGCTTCACATCGACTTATGTGGTCCATCATCAATAGAAAGCATTGGTGGTAGCAAGTATATTCTTGTTATTGTTGATGATTTCTCACGTTTTACATGGATATTCTTTCTGAAGCACAAATCTGAGGCTACTCCTAAGCTAAAGATGTTTATTAAGCAGGTTGAAGTGCAACTGAGAAAAGTCGTTCGCAACATCAGGAGCGATAATGGACTGGAGTTCAAGAACAAAGAATTTGAAGACTTTTTGGCAGAAAAAAGAACCAGTCACAACTTATCAGCTCCCTATACGCCTCAACAGAACGGAATTGTCGAAAGACGAAACCGATCCTTGTGTGAGGCGGCCCGAACGATGCTAAGTTTCGCTTCTCTTCCGTTATACTTATGGGCTGATGCTATTGCTGCAGCATGTTTCACACAGAACAGGTCTTATCTCAACAAGCGTTTCTCTCTTACTCCTTATGAGATCATCAATAACAGGAAGCCGAAGGTAAAATTCTTCCATGTGTTCGGCTCACGATGCTTCATCTTCAACTCCAAAGAACATCGTAACAAGTTTGACGTCAAAGCTGATGAAGGAATTTTTCTGGGATATTCTCTTACATCAAAAGCTTACCGGGTCTTAAATAAGCGCTCTAGGAAGATCGAAGAAACATATTATGTGACTTTCGATGATAACTACATCAAAAAGCTAAAAGCTACTGAAGAAACAATTAGAGAGATTTTCACTCAAACAGGTCAAGTCACGGCCTTAATTGCTAATATGTTCGATCAGTTTGTAGAATTATTCGATGAACCTGAGAAAGCTACTCTCTCGGAAGCCAAGGCAGCAGACAACAAAGTCGACCATCTGAAGCAAATTGTCGAAGATGCCGCCAAACGAATGGGGTGAAGGAGAACAACTTCCAAACGAACCTCCTGAGCAAAGTGCTTCAGTTGAGGGGGAGAATCCACCTTCTTCAAACAACCAAGCTCACAAATTAAGGGAGAGAATTCTATTCCAGTTCCACCCGAAAGCTCAACTACACCCGAAAGCCCTTCAGCACCCGAAAGCTCGACAACACCTGGAAGTCCTGTAGCACCAGAAAATCCAGCTACACCTGAAAGCTCATCAGTCGAGGGGGAGAACTCCGATATGTTCTACGATGACGATAGTCAATATGAATTGGAAGAAATGGTCAACGTTGAATTGGATCCATCCTATGATCCAAATTACCCTCCTCTTGTTAAGTGGACCAGAGATCATCCTGTATCCCAGGTAGTGGGTAATGTCTCTGAAAACGTCCTGATCCGATCTCAACTGAAGGCAAAGCAAACATCTCTATTCTCCAAAGTAGAGTAAATACTGCTCTTAATCACTCTGACTGGGTTCAAGCTATGCAAGATGAACTCAACGAGTTCGAAAGAAATAAGGTTTGGCGTCTCATTCCAACTCCTAAAGACGGCTCAGTTGTTGGTCTCAAATGGGTATTCAGAAATAAAATGGACAAGGAAGGCAATTTGGTTCGAAACAAAGCTCGTCTCGTGGTGAAAGGATACTACCAGGAGGAAGGAATTGATTATGAGGAAACTTTTGCTCCGGTAGCGAGGCTGGAATCTGTTCGAATATTTCTGGCCTATGCTGCACACAAGAACTTTGAGGTCTACCAAATGGACGTGAAATGCACCTTTCTGAATGGAGAACTTGAAGAAATAGTTTACGTGGAGCAACCTCCTGGATTTGTTAATGAAAAGTACCCAAATCACTGTTATATTCTGGACAATGCAGTTTACGGTCTGAAACAAGCACCTAGGGCATGGTATGAAACGCTAACCAAGTTTTAAAGATGTCAAAATTCAAACAAGGTTCGGTTGACCCAACCTTCTTTCGTAAGAAGGAAGGTAACCACCTTATGATTGTTCAAATCTATGTCGATGATATCATCTTTGGCTCAACGAATCCTAGCTTAACAGCTGAATTCAGAAAGCTGATGGAGACTAAATTTGAAATGAACTCAATGGGTCCGATTAACTTTTTCCTTGGTTTAAATATTAGACAGGGGCCCGAAGGCATCTTTATCAACCAGGAAGCTTACACCAAGACTCTTCTTGCTAAATTTGGCATGATGGGAGACTCAAAGGTTAAAGTTCCAATGGCATTCGGCACCAAGATCACACCATCGTTGGAAAAACCGGCAGTCGATATTACGTTATATCGCCAGATGATTGGTTCTTTAATGTACCTTACTGCTAGCAGGCCTGATATAATGTTTTATGTCTGTTACTGTGCTAGATTTCAGGCGAATCCTCGTGAACCACATATGCTTGCAGTGAAAAACATACTCCGATATCTGAAACGAACTACCTCTCTCGGTTTATGGTTTAGACAGGAAAAGCACCACTGGAGGCTGCCAATTCCTAGACGGGAAGTTTGTTAGCTGGCAATCAAAGAAACAGACATGTGTTTCTCTGTCTACAGCCGAAGCAGAGTACATCGCAGTAGCTTCCTGTACATCTCAAGTGATTTGGATCCAAAGCCAGATCCGGGACTATGGACTCAATATGAAAAAGATCCCACTATATTGCGATTCAGAAAGTGCAATTAGGATCTGTCATAACCCAGTGCAACATTCCAAGACAAAGCATATAGCACTGAGGTATCACTTCATTAAAGATCATGTGGAAGATGGGAACGTCGAAATTCACTTTGTTCGAACCACTGATCAACTGGCTGACATCTTCACCAAAGCTCTTCCTGAAGCATCTTTTAACAAAATTCTACAAGGGCTAGGAATGATCGAATCGGAGTCAGTACCAAAGACTACTTTTCAAAATTAACAGTTGGAAGCGAAATAGACCGAACGTTCGGGTTCGGGTCTCATGTGTGCCGAAATGAACCGAACGCTCGGGTTCAGTTTAAAATTTTTTTTCTGTGTCTCTTTTTTTATTTTATTTATTTTTTTCTTTAAATCAAAAATTCCAAAAAATATTTTTTTTACTCCTTTTCTTATTTTCTTTTCGTGAATTCAAAAACTCCAAAAATATTTTTTATTATTTTTTCTATTATTTTGTTTTGTTTTGTGTCTTATCTTTTTGTGTGTCTATTTGTGGGGAAATCATTTCACTAGTTAAGTGTCCCTAGAAGCATGCTGCTGTATGTGTCCAAAGCCTCACCTGATTCTGAATAATAGCCTTACTGACTTGGTAAAAACAAACCTTGTCTTCCCAATTAGACTTTCATATTTATTCTAATCATGAGCTACCTAACTCTCTTCTCACATGCGATAAGAGTTTTCTGCTTGGTCCCTATTTTAACAGCAGAGGTACTTTGGTTTCTTTACACCATCTACATTACTTTTCTCCATCTCATTCGCGTCATAAACGTAACCCTTGAGACTCTCAGAAATTACCACTGATGTTTATGGTTACACAATTTCTGTGTTTATGATCTTAGCTTCGTGTCACTACGTACTAAGTGAAACCCACAATTCAATACCTACTATGCATTGACGGTGAACAATCAATTTTGCTCTAAGCTTTCATTAACGAATTGACGAATTTATCAATGAGGATGGAAAGTTAAATCTCTAATTTTCTTTTGTGTGATTCCTATGAAATTGTTAAGTCCTATAACATTTCTTCCCTTGGAATCCAGTTTTAATTTTTTTTTTGAGATTTTACATAAACTATTTTATCTAGCCACTTAAATTATTTCAAACCTACTTGTTCAACAGACTACATTGGTCTCACAAGTACTTCGTTCGATTTCTGTCTTATATCAAGATCAAGAATTCTGAATTGAAGCCAAAGCCACCCAAATAAGCCTAATTAAAAGAAGCCTTTCAACACTTCTCAATAAGTGTCTGATCGTTATTCAACGGGAAACCATACAAACACTTTAAAGTCTCTCTTGACTTTGAAGGAAGAGATTCGTGCCCGGGATCCTTTGTTTCGTGTCTTTACTGACATCACAAAATCCCTCATATGTGTTGCTTTATTTCTTTTTCTTTTACACACTAAGCACGAAAATCTTTTTGATTTTCCAAAATTCCGGTTTCATTAATTACAAGGCATAATTTTTAAATGGGATTTGTAGTTATAAGGGAGTTGTGGTTAATATTGATCCACGTGGTCAATTTTGCTTTAAGATGTCGTTTAATCTAAAAGGATAAGATGCTGACTCAGGCGGGAGTCCAATCGATTTGATTTTCAAACGACGCTTGAAGGCCAGGCGTGCAAAGTGGAACCGTTTTGTTTAAAAACGGCGCCTGATGGGAAGGCGTGTAAATCGGGACTGACACTCTCTCTCATGCGTAATCATCGGTGATACCAACTGTCACGCATCCATCACTTCCAAAAAACCCTTCGTATTTCCCTCGAAGATTTGGGACAGATTCTTCTCTCTCCTCTACCCACAGTATAAAAGGTAACGTAAACCATTGTTTACCTCGTTCCTGCACCCATATTTCAAAGAGCAAGAAAACCTTCAAGCATTCTACTGTTCATCATCTCTCCCATCTTCTTCACAACAATGGCGGATTCATCATCAGTTCATGCCACTTCCCACATCCTCCCGATTCGTCCCCAACAGAGTTTGATCATCGATCTTACTCCTTAGGTCTATGATGCTTTCATGTTCCCGATAATCAAATGCCTCAAGTACTCGCCGATTGCTCCTGCTCTTACCAAAGTTGAAGCAGCTCCTATGGAGTTCTTATCTCAGATTTTCGCCACTGCTCATTACGACAAGGCAGTCGACAGGATCTTCTTCGACGTGCTTGATCACAAGGCGTCAATCTCCAAGCAACGTTTCTACTCAATTTTAGGGTTTGAACCTGATTCAACTAGGGTTAACCCTGAATCGATTCCGGTTGGTCACATGTTCTCGATGTTTTACAACATGGGGTATACTGAGGTGCTGACAACTATCACGAAGTTCAAGAAATCGTGCCTGCCTCCTCAGTGGAATGGGTTGTTTATAGTACTGTTCAAGGGGCTGTCTGAACGCAGTGCTGGATCAGACGGAGAAAGTCGTCTGTTCATCTCGATTCTGTACGGGATCTATAACGGTATCAACTTGGACTACGGGTCGGTCCTATGGCAACAGCTCATTCAGAGTCTGTCTTCTACATCTCGGCATTCCGAGATTTCCTATGCTCGATTTTGGACTCTCATTACAAAATGGGTGATGGACAAGTACCACGTCCCCATTGTTGCTGGTTCTCCAATGTCTTTGATTGGTACTTTTCATACCACGAAGATCATTGTCTCTGATGCCTCAAAATTTCAATTCATTGGCTCAATCCCTGAGTCGATGTATGGAGACGTTCCTGCCGACAGCTGGATTATTAAAACATACAAGGAGTTTCGACGCTCTGGTCCGAGAGAGCTTACTCCTGAAATGCTCAAGTCCATCCATGAAGCTGACAAGCCTGTGCCAAGGGGAAAGAAAACTGACAAAGGCAAAGACAAGCAAGTTGGTAAGGGAGCGAAAGGCCCATCTCCCAAGAAACGAAAAACCACCAAGGCTGTCCAATCCCCTCCGTTGAAGAAGAGAAAAACCCAATCAAGGCGAAAGCTGATTATCGCTTCCTCCTCAAGCGAATATGAGGGAGAGAGATCTGACTCTGACGGATCTCCTCGTGGTAACACTCCACCACGATCGCCTACTCCAGAAGTTCACTTTTCCACTTCTCCAATCTCTTCTCCACCAATTACTTTTCTTTTTTCCATTCCCCCCATAACCTCCACCTCTCAAATACCATCTACCTCCATCCCAGTACCCCCACCCATCTTTACCGAAGCAACCACCACAACCACTGCTGAAGTAAGAACCAACGTATCTGATACGGGGGTTCATACTAAAGCACCCGAACCCACACCAACTACCGAACATACAACCCAACCCGAACCTACTACAACTACCGAGCCTCCACCCTCTCCACCCCCCTCATCTCCTGTTCATGCAGCAGAGAGTGAAGAACCATTCCTCGGCGGGGAGGATATGACATTTGATTCGGTCTATTACAGTCTGTTTCAAGTTCAGAGTGATGACGATGATGACACTCCCGTTACCAAGAAGCATCTCAAGGAGCTTCACGAAAAGATAGATTCGCTCATCGCCTCCTCTTCTTCATCCCAGTCTACCATCTCTGAAGCTGCCATTCAGAAGATTGTTGATGCTTTTTCCAAAGCTCATCAAGTCTCTCTAGACTCCGCCACTGCAGCCATTGATGCCTCAATCAAAGCCTGTGAGGCAGCGACCAAAAAAGTCGATAAACTATTCACTGATGCTTCTTCTTTGTTATAATCATTACAGGAAAATGTTGAAGCCACCAAAACAAAGCTGGAACCCATTGTCAACCAGCTGGCTACCTCAGTTGCATCAGAACTGAAGTCTTTTGCTTCTCTTCGTCAGACTCTCTCAGACGACAACTCAGCGTTTAAAGCGACGATTGAGGAACGATTGACTAAGCTCCATGAGGACCTTGCTGCTGAAAACTCACTCATGGACGCTCTTGCCAGAAAGACCACCGCTCTGAAGGTCAAGAGTCTTCAACTCTCCAATTCTCAAAAGGAGATTGAGTCTCTTCGATCTGAAAGGGAGGTGATTTCATCGTGTGTTTCGGATGTCCACGCAACCATTTCAAACATCCTGGAAGCACATGACCCGATACTCAACTATTCTATCAGGCGACCTCTTGCAGAAAAACTTGCTCCTGCCCTCTCTCTCTCCTGAGCAAGATTGAAGGGCTCCTTGATTTCGTGTCCATTCCGAAACAAGGGGGAGAAAAAGAAAATGTGTCTCAACCGCCTCCTACTTCAACAGCAACACACACAACCGAACCTCCTCCTACAGGCCAAGCCTCAGGTTCGGGTGTAAAAGACAAGGGCAAGCAAATTGCTGAGGAGAGCGATGAAGATAAGGACCCATTGCCGACCTTCTGAAAAAGCAAGGTCGAGATAAAGATGTTGACATCAGCGCTCGTGTAGCTAGAGAGGCTGAAGAAGCCGAAAGAAGACAGAAAGAAGCTCACGACCTTCTCGAGAGCAGGAAAACTCTTTTTCCTCCTTGGACTCTTGAGAAGTTGCTGAAAGAAGCTATCGATACCCCAAGCATCTTGTGGCTAGAACCGGTGATCTCTCTAGATCGTTCTAATATTGTCGATTCTCAGTTCGACATGCCACTGACCCGAAACGCGTTCGTATTCCATGCCTTTGACAACATAGCTGAGTTCCCTCATCCTCATCCAAAGGTTGATAGGGATTTAGTCGATTTCTATCTGAGGGCCGCTCAACCACAGTACCAAACATGGAGCGCTCAGAAGATTATCAATGTTCGGGTTCTAAAGCCATACAGGGAAGGAAACTTCACCAACGTTCGGTTTAAGGTGCTGAGAGGATCTGCCAAGACCGAACATGCCATCTCGCTTGCTGATCTTCCCAACTTCAATCCACACGACTGGATCATCTTGCACAACATCCTTCTTACAAACGAAGCAGAATATGGTCCGATCATTGACCACTTCAAGAGGATGCTTGTCTGCTATATCATGGAAGTTGCCAAGATGGATCAGGAGATAGCGAGCGTATTCAAGAAAAAGCCTGAAATATCTCCTGTTGGCTCAGCAAGTGACCTAAACGTGATGCAGAAGGGGAAGATAGACCCGAAGTGAAATTCAGTTATGTTTACCAGAAATGAAGGCCAAAAATGCATGTTCGCTTTGGTAGACAAACATCTCTATACCACTGCATGTCTGGAACATGTCTTAGGGATCATTCATCGGTGCAAGCAGAATTCGGCGGATGACAAGAACTACTTTGATGATATGATTCAATGGTACATTCGCTTCAGACAGACAATCCTCGCACTTATCTCGCGTCTATTTGATACAACCAAGAAAGTTCCAGCAGCTGGTCCAAGCAAGAAGAAATGATAGTCTCGCTCCAAATTGACGTAAAGGGGGAGATTGTAAGGTCCAGTTTAGTGTTGCATCTTTTGGGCTCGTTAGCTAGTCCAAGTTTTGTCTCCTGTATGGGCCTGTCCATCCGTCAGTTTTGTTTAGGGTTTACTATATATAGATGCTTGCATGCATTCTTAACGTGGGATTGATAGAGATTTGATAGCGTACAAGTTCTTATCTTTTGTAACCCTAGAATCCTCTACAACGGAAGTTCTTCATCGAGCTCTGCTGAGGATTGAGTTAATCAAATCATTCGACACATTCAAATCCATACTTGTGTTTTTACATTACTATTTCTATTTTATTAATTTACCTATTACAAAGATCTAATCAATCAAAGAGTTTTCGAACTCATCATTTAGCATGCATAAAACATAATATCAACATGTTGCGTTATGTTTAAATCTCATTTGCACTAGGATTTTTCTCAAAATCATGTCATGTGGTTTTTGATAAGATAACTCTCTCAGAGTCCTTTATCTTAAGCACTTTAAGATCCTTGACAATTAATGCAATTTTACTTAATCCTTTAAGTTTCCATGATCTATCTATATAGATCCTTATTCCATGAATTAATATGTCGACTACAAATAACATTAGAAATTTTACTTTGCTCCCACTAGCTTTGTAGAAAAACACAAGAGTCAACTTGATTTATAATCAAATCACACTATGTAATTATCTTATAAAGTAGAAGATTCTTACTTTGATATGATAGCTTAAATCTTAGAAGATTTTCAATCATGTATTTTTTCTCCCTTGAAAACTCACTTACTCTTTATAGTCAAACTATATCGAGGAACATTGATCAAGCCCATACTTGATAATCATACATAAATGCATCTTTATGTGTTTTATTAGTTTCTGATCAACTATTGCGTAGATTCGACAACAGTTGAAAACTTGCTAGTTCCAAACTATGATGCATTCAACTTATGGATCTTTAGCTCTTAAATCTCCAAATTTCTTCAACTTAGAAAAATCACTTTCGAATCACTTGTCTTATGGAATGAAATTTAGTGGAATTAGTAGACACCTCATGCTAAACAATCATTTAGGATATTCTACATAAATGTAGTTAGTAGATGCTAGAGTGGTTAAACTTATTGTCTAACATCAACTCTCTATAACTCTATACCTTTTAGATAATGATAAACCATTTCATCCTCAGTCTAATATAGGTATCTAATCCACTTGTTTGGTTGGAAATATATATTCAATATATATTTGTTGCAGTGAGCATAATTTCAAAATTTTATAAAGTAAATAGTTGTTTTAAAACATCATATAATAGACTACAAGGTCTATGTTTTATCCTCTTTAAAACTTGTACTATCGACATTTAGCTAGTAATCAGGTGACCCTATCCCATTAGAGAATACGAAGGCTACCTCGAATATCAAAATATAGATTCAAGTGACCAGGTGATCCAATGCCACAAAAATCATACTAATGACGAGTGAGTGTTTTGGTCAGAATGAGTTGTGAATCAATTCCACAACTCCTAAGATGTTCCAAGAAGACTTGGTTTAGAAAAAACATTTGCTTTATTACAACGAAAGGTTAATGATGGTCTCATTAAGTCGTATTTCAATATTCACTATGAAAAAATTTGAGCAAATCAAAGGTTTCAACAATAACAAATAAAAAGTCGTTAATGAAGTTGAATAAACATCTATCACCAAATCTATTCATGGATTGAAAAGATTACATACACCACTTATGTATAATTCTTTGTCAATCCCTTTGTTCTTTAACTACTAATAGATGAAGACACTTGCGAATCATCTTCCCATACAAATAGGATTCACATATATCAAATGAATCCAACTCATTTGCCTTCAAAAAATTCCATCCTTTTGATGTTGGTATATGTATTTCTTATTTATATATTATCATGATGATTATGACATAGATAAGTTCTAATCAAATATCATCTGATTATATAGGTGTTATGATCAGACTATCAATTTAATGAAAGATTATAGTTTTTCATGCAAAGTAAGGCCTTTTTAGTAAAATACTCTAAAGTATTTCTAGCCTTTAGAAGCATGGGAGACAAAACATGAAGGTTGAAAAGCAACCTCCATATTTGTTTATTAATTTCGGCCATAACTCTCGAAAGAGGATGGATTCTTTAAATTTTATAAAGTCTAAGTTTATAAAATATAAAATTTGTCTTTAGGTAAAAGACAAAACAATACAACTAGTCCAAAATGTTGTGCATGGCTTATTAATTCATACCATATGAAATAATAACTAATAATACTCTCTTATAATTATTATTTTCACAAAACAATGATTATTCCCTAATTATAATATAAGAATTGATATTATTTAATAATAATCATATTAATAATAAATATAAAAAATGTGCCAACTTGATAAAGGTGTGACCCTATAGGATCATATATTATTAGCAGTATCACTGCATAATGTTTCTTGGGCATATAAATTCAACAAGGTCGCCATCCTAAACCTGAAAGATATAGAAATACATCAAACAAAGCATATTGCAAACCCACATTATGCATACCCACATTCAAGTTTCCCATTAATCCTAAAACACTCCCTGGCTTAAGTATAGATTTTGTGCTTTCAGTAGTGTGGGCCCAATACTACCTTCCACACCTATCTATATTCATTCCAAGGAAAATCCCAAGCCTCCTAAGTTACTTCACAACACTCCGCTAAAATCGTCACATGCATGCATAGATCTATCCATATCTATAAAATCACACTTCATAGAATCTTTCGCGAGGATCCTCCTATCACTCACTTTCTCACTACTAAAACCCCTATCAACATTGTCTATCTCCCCATGCATGCAAGTTATATACAATACAAAATAAAATATATGGTCGAATAAGTGATTCTACCGTAAGCCCACAACTAGACAAGGAACAGGTAATAAGGCTAAATCAATCATTCTAAGGCTATGGAATAACATTACAAATCAAGACTTCAAGCAACACATAACTAACAATTCTCCAGTATATAAAGACTCATAGAAGTCAAGCAACTCTATCATATAATTCATGAGTATATATATAGCCTACATTCTAGCATGCATATCAATTCATATCGTAAACATATAATCATATTGGTATACTAGGAATTACTTACTTCCTGAGCTCCGGTCGACTGTACGCAACCCATCTTCCATCTTCTTATGAAATCGTTTTAGAAAATCATTCTCTTGAGTAAAATAATTTTCTTTTCAAAAACTCATTTAGAAAATCACTTGGTCCTTAGTTTGAGTTCGGACATACCACAAGGTGCGCCCGAATCCCTCAAACCAAGGCTCTGATTCCAACTTGTAACATCCTGAAAAATTACAAAAAGATTTCTCAATATTAAAATATGATAACCTATTAAAACCTTGTTCCCAATCCATTAAGTAACATTCATATAATTTAAAATCGTACAGTATCAGAGTTAAGTTTACAAACCACATAAATGAACATCTTCGATGCGTGTGTAGAATCCCGACAAGCTTCTCACAAGCGACCTGCAAAACATTTAATCCACATCTATAAGCATAAAGCATAGTGAGCTCCACATTATACAAAATATTCCACCATATAAATAATGCATCCACACAAGGCTTCGGCTATAGCGTCGAACATTTGAATCTCCTATGCACATAAGCATGCGTAATAATCATACATGAATAACGAGTTTGCTCCAACCCCCGGTGAATGCTATAGGTCAAGCCATAGTCTTACATCTTGCCATAGGCTACCCTCACGGTCTTTCCTTGCAATTCCATAAGCTACCCCCATGGTATTTCCCTGCAATGCCATCGGATGCCTCCATGGTCTTACAAGCAAGTGTCATGGGTTACCCGCATGGTCTTACAAACAAGTGCCATAGGTTACCTCCATGGTCTTAAAAAAAGGTTCCATAGACTATCCCCATGGTCTTTCCTTACAATGGACAAAGTCGTATATATTCAGGGTTCAAATAGACAATCGAACAGATGATCCACCCAACTTAGACTACATAGAACACAAGATATTACTACTGCATAACCAAGTAACAAAAAAACATAATGGATACTAGCATACTCATATCCTTAGCGACTAACCTTCCCTAGTTACCCTCTATTGACCACTTCTCAGTTAAGTCCTTCGTGGTTCAGCCATACGTAATCCTAATAACTGTCCTACCCTAGTTACCCCATCCAAACAAAACTCCTAACTATACCATACGATCAACATGCAAAACCTTACCAATTTATCATACCAAGAAACCAAGTTTCCTAACTACACACACACACACACACACACATATATATATATATATATATATATATATATATATATATAGCAAAGGAGTTATCCTAGCCACTAGCATACTTGTACTCTAGTAGTACCTATATCCTACCATGAAACAGATATACAATGGGATACATGGAATAATGAGAAACTCACCCGATTTTCAGAACCTGAGAAGCACAACAACACCCTAAATCCTTACACTGATCAATCCCTCAAAACAACTAACACCTAAACAAACAAATCCTCAATTATCAACCCAATCCTCCAAGTTTGACCCCAACTCAAATTGGCCAAAAGTCAAATGTTAAAGGCCCACAAAGTCAAAGGTCAACCTATTCAAATTCAATGCCACATCATGACCATTCCTTGGTCACTTCGTGGGGAAGCAGAGATAAAACAGTCACAATAATTGGTTTTGTCACGTCGTGACCATTCCTTGGTTACATTGTGACAACTATTAGAGGCTACATTTTTGCATTAATAACCTAATCTGTTGAGTCCTTTAGTCCAACTCTCCAAAAGGATTCCTTAAACAGTCACATATTTGCATATTTTGCCTCATAATAAGTATAGATTTTTATCATTTACTAGCTAATTTATTGCATATCATGGACAAAAGATACTTAAAAGTGTTTGACTTGTGTTTTCAGTCCAAAAGCGAAGCTCGGAAGCAAAAGGAAGCAGGAGAAGCGGTTGGGAGCTCGGGAGTTGAACAAAGAAGAAAAACACTAAAAATACAAGGGACTCGGCGAGTAGGGTCGACTACTCGGCGAGTATCGGCGAAGATTCGAGAGGATAAAGACTCCATGACTTACCGTGTACGGGAATTAAGGGGTGGACTCGATGAGTCGGTCTTGGACTCGGCGAGTCGGTTCGAATCTATAAAAACAGCTGTCCAGCTTGACATAAGGTATTCTGGAACCCTTGGGGAGAAGCAAGCTGCGAATCAGAGCCATGAGAGATCTGAAGAACGAAGATACAACCTAGAATTCAATTCCGAAGGAGATTTGAGGCAAATTCTCATCATTCTACTTAATCTATTGTTTTCAATCATGGTTAGACAATTAGAATTCGTTTTATTGCTGTTAATTACCTCAATCATGAGCTAAAACTCTTAAACTTCTGTTTGGGGATACAAAATTGAGACTATGGTTTGATTATTGGTAGGATTAATTCAATATTGGTGATTTTGTTGATTTTAGCTTCTTAAAGAACCTTGTGTGTGAATGATAGCTATTTTTCTGTTGATAGGAAGATAATTAAATAGTATGAACATCTTTTAATTGTCAACCTCATGTTTATGTGACCACTTTATCATATGTCTAGGAATAACGAACGTGAAACTAGAATTAATAGAAAATTAGGTAAATTCATGTGTGAGCTTGATTGATGACCATCAGCAAGAGGTTAACTAAATGACCAAATTAGTTAGCTATTACAAGTCTAAATTACACCGAATAAATAATCTAGTGAATTAAATTAAATTAGACAACTGATCACTGTTTGAGTTAGTTTGTTCTGTAAGGATTAGTGCAGCGAACGCAAAGCTAATCACTTGAATCGGTAGCCAATAGAAGAATTAATCCATTGCACTATTATCATAATATCAACCATACGATCAATTGAGTTGAACTAAACAGAAGTCCTTCTCGTTATTGAATTTAGTTAAATCTTTGCTTTTCTAGTTTTTAGTTTAAGTGATAGTAAGTTTCTAGTCTTGTAAAACTAGAGAAAATCCCTACTTATTATTTAATTTAGATAACAGTAGCCTTTAGTTTTAATTTACCGTTCCCTGTGTTCGATACCTTTCTTATTTAGCTGTACCACAATTGATAGGTCCACTGCCTTTGTGTGTTCATTTTATAATTAAAAGTAGGTTCAAAACTAGTTGAGTTTACACATATCAAGTTTTTGGCACCGTTGTCGGGGAACGGTTCTAAATTAGCACTAATTTCTATTTTTATCGATCCTCTGTGTGGGATTTATCTTACACAAAGTTAATTCTTAGTTTATTTAGTAGTTAGTATAGGTTTTAATAAATATCCGTTTTAGATAGTAATTAGAAAATTTTATGTTTTTGGCCTAAACTCGCCGACTGCACTCGTAACAACTCGGCGAGTCCATCGCTGTTCACAGTTTAATTTTTATTTTGTTTTTGTTCTTTTTACGCGTTTTTCTTATTTTATTTTGCAGTTGTTTCATGACCCGAGGATCTGATACACCTCTGGTCCCTCCTCTTGAAGACCCGGAATCCGCACTAAGGAGTAACAAAGGAAAAGCCGTTGGATAATCCGTTTCAACAAAGAATTCGCCACTGAAGAACCTCAAGTTCGTTTTCAGCAAGAAGAAGAGTAGCAAATCAGGAGCATCCAGCGCCTCTGTAGCAATCGAAGACCTGATTAAAGAAGACACCGAGTACGAGACCGAGGACGAAGAAGAACCTACATACGAGCACGAATCCGATTTTGAGGATGATTTAGCTATCACTAT
The DNA here is from genome assembly GCF_051521515.1 of Lactuca serriola. NCBI lineage: Eukaryota > Viridiplantae > Streptophyta > Magnoliopsida > Asterales > Asteraceae > Lactuca > Lactuca serriola. The sequence continues at coordinate 166,537,053 of NC_136413.1, read as the reverse complement.
GGCTAATATCGATGATGTCCCCATGGGGGAATGGAATGTCACACCCCCAAACCAAGGATGGCGGAAACGTCCGGGAGTGGAGGACTTCATGTAGAGTATCATAACAACGAGTATAATAGTGCTCAAAGTAAATACAACCATCATAAATATAATTGAAAATGTTACACCAAAGTATATGTTTACATGATTCAAATCAATTACATTATGATACAAAATGAACTGTTTGACGATTTATCGTCCCATCCTCAAAACGTGGCTGATTTCCTGAATTCACTGAATTCCTGAGAATACAAGTAGTTTGAAAAGTGTCAACACAAAGGTTGGTGAGTTCATAAGCTTTTGACAGTAAGAGTTTGAAAATCGATCTTTGTAAGGAGATGTATGTTACCAAGAAAAATCCAATATTTTCCTTATAAAAGTTATGTAGTCCTAAATACCAGGACCGAAATGAACAAGTATTTGTCATACTTAAAGATATAATTATGGTTTTACATTGGCGTAAAACCCTTTCTGATTTGAGAAAATCCCGTAATGAATGGTGTGTAGTCTAAAATACCAAGACTGAAAATATACAGCAATATCTGTAATTGATATAAAAAGTGATTTTAAATCGACATAAAACCCTTTTTGATATGAAGACGCACAAGTATTTTTCCATACTTAAAGAAATCTCAGTGAGCTAAATCGACATAACTCGCTAATTTAAAGTTAGAACCCGTAAATCTTATGATTGTTAATACCACATGTGAGCTATCATAACCATACTTGACATAGACGGCCTCGTAATACGACGTTCTTTAGGCGTCGCCGTTAAATGACACTTGTCACCACAGACCTGCCGGTCTAGCTGTTGCAAGCAGCTCTGGTGTGGGTTTGTCAAGCCCAATATAGATCTATACACAACTATCACGTTCTCCCTACAAGAGACTCTGGTTACGATTTACAGGACTTTTTGACTTTGTTACTTTGGAAGTAACCCGAAGTGAATGACTCACAAATTTATTCATTAACAGATTTACGTGAACTAAACTGAAAAGCTTTGATAAATAAGTTTGAAAAGTAAATGATACATAAACTATACCTATTATATTTTATCCAAAACGTTTGTAATGTATAAGAATTCTTTTATGAAAATGCCTTAATGTTGTGAATCCATAAACTATGCTCATTATAGTTTAATATGCGTGTTCTAAATGAATGAATAATCTTCTCATGAATGACTAAGTTTCAGTTTATGATGATAAACTAACAAGGAAACACATTCAATATTTGGAACTCATTGTTATACACTTTGCTCAACATAATACAAAGTGTTATGAAAGTTATATACTTTTAATTAAATTTAACCTTTCTGCGCTGTTTTAGAAAAGTCATAGAAAAATCATACGAAGTTGAAAACTAAATCCGTAAATTCTGAGAGTTCCCAAAATGTGTCTAGTTTACTCATAATTTTTATCATGATTTTTAATGACCTCCAACTTGGGTGAAAAAGTCCATAATCACAGACTGGTCCGGTTTAGTGTTTGAAATGATAGGCAGTTTTGTAAAAATCACCATAAATTGTAGAAAAATCGTATGGAGATGTGCAAGTAGTCATTTTAAATCTAAGAACTGGAACTACTTACACCTAAAACAGTTTTGTAAACAAAAATGTTTAAGTTGTCCAAAACAGTCCGTGAATGGAGTCCAACTTTTCTGATGAAAGCTGTTAGAAAATTTTAGTTATGTTTTTGGTGTTTTAACTTGTATTCCCCCCCCCCCCTAAAACTTGAGAAAACATGAAAATGTAGGGGTATGAACTCACCTTGAGTGATTTCAGTAGATAAGTGTTGAAGAAGAGAAGTGTTCAACTCAAGAACACTTGATGAATCACTTGAAGATTCGAAGATCTAACAAGAAGGTGATGATGTTTGTGTAAGCAATCTATGATTTTGAGTAGGAGGATGTGTAATAATCATAAGAAAGATGACGATACTTACTAAATGAAGGAGAAAAGTCTTGGAGTATGCCTTGAAGTTCTCGAATTTGAGAGAGAAAGATGAGAGAGTTTGGAGTGTGGTTCTTGGTGGAAAAATGAGAGAATGAATGAAGTGTGAGGAGAGAGGGTGGATGTTCCAGCTCTAAGAACGTGGGAATGGCTTAAAATAATGTGAAAAGACTTATGAAGTGACTAAGGATGGGCTGATGGTGAATAATGACATGGAGTGGGTATGGGAGTGGTTGCTTGTGTCATAGAATAAAGGAAAGTCAACACTCTACCTTTCTACTTCACCTACTCTCTTTTGGATAAGGTTTTATCCTCAAAACGTGATAATTCATTACTTAAGGGGTCTTATATGTTAAAATAAAGTTTTGGGTGAAAATCTCGTTTTAAAACAATTAAAAACGGGCCTAAAACGCAAAATTAGTCGAAAACCGGGAGAAAAGGGACTTCCAGCGAGACCTCTCGGTCCTAGGCCGAGGTTCGGTCCCTAGGCCGAGGTTCGGTCCATAATGATGCTAGGCGCGAAGCGAAGGCGAAGGCTCGGTAGTCTCAGAAGCGAAGGCTCGGTCTTAGAAGCGAAGGTGATCAGACCCGAAATGTACCGAAGGTTCGGGTTCGGGTGATGTGTGAGGTTCGGTTCCAGGAGCCTTCGGGTTCGGTTCTTTGAGTGAGGTTCGGTTCTGCAGCCTGCGGCTCAGAAGGGTTCGGGTCCTAAGAGGACTTTCGGGTCCTAAGAGGGGTTTCGGCTCCTTAAGTCCGTTTTTCGCGTAGACTTCTGTTATTGGGCTGTTTTCGCCAAATTCGAGGGTCGAGATGCCCCGAGTGATTATAGAAAGTTGAGAGAGATTTTGAGAGAGATTTGAGAGAGATTCCACATACTTAGAGAGATTTGACATTCTTGGAGAGATTTCTAATACAAAGAGATATTTGGGAGAGATTTCACATACTTAGAGAGATTTGGGAGAGATTTGACATTCTTGGAGAGATTTCTCATACAAAGAGATATTTGGGAGAGATTTGACATTCTTGGAGAGATTTCTCATACAAAGAGATATTTGGGAGAGATTTCATATACTTAGAGAGATTTGGGAGAGATTTGACATTCTTGGAGAGATTTCTCATACAAAGAGATATTTGGGAGAGATTTCACATACTTGGAGAGATTTGGGATAGATTCTCGATAAGAAGAGATAGAGTGAAAACGATTAAGAGCGGTTTCGTGTGTGACGAATGTGAGTGTTCGGCTTTGCAATGCAAGGTCCGTAAACCCCGTTAAGCCTTGCTTAAGGATCTTGCATACTCCCGATGAGTATGCAACATTGTTTTATCGGTTTGGCTCCCCACGTACCATAGTTTAGGTTAAGGAGATCTAGATGAACGCACTTTTCGATTTATGATCTCTCATCAGAATAGCGAGTTGTTTAGAAATTACATAACGTAAACTCTAGTACCTACGGGCAAATTGAGTTGACCGGTTTGACTTGTTGACTTTAGTTGACTTTGACTTGACCGAAAATTGACGGTTGTCACATGGAAGAACAGGATGCGCGATGACACTGGCCCGAGACTTGTGCAGCCCGCAATTCCCGCAACTGCTACTTTTAAGCTTAAGGGTCATATCCTCGCTCAACTCAAGGAGATTCCCTTCTATGGAAAAGACCATGAAGATGCTTACAAGCACTTAGATGAAGTAAATGATGTGGCTGACTACTTCAATGTACCAAATGTGCCACGCGAGACCCAGCTACTCCGTATGCTTCCAGTCACATTCAAGGGTGCTGCAAAGGATTTGCTCAAGTCACTTCCCCCCGGGTCGGTCACCACATGGGCTAAGATGAAAGAAGAGTTCATAGACCATTTTTCCCCGCCTTCTAAAATAGCCAAGTTGAAGAAAGCCATTGCCAACTTCGAGCAACAACCCGGAGAGTCCCTTTATGAAGCGTGGGAGAGGTATAAAGGTCTTCTCAGAAATTGCCCACACCATGAACTTAATAGCCAACAAGAAGTCTCCATCTTCTATGATGGAGTCAATGTTACCACAAGGCAATTGCTCGACTCGCAAGGCCCGCTCACAAAGAAGGCACCCCTGGTAATCAAGGAATTAATTGAAGAATTCTCTAAACATTCTAGAGAATACCACAACCCAAGAAATGAAGTAAGTCGGGGGGTAGTGAACTCGGCCAATGATGGCATGGCGGCGATGATGGCTAAGCTCGATAGTTTAGATAGAAGGATGACAAAAATGGATCAAACAATCCATGTTATTCGAGTTGGAGAATAATCCGGGAATGGAGAATATGAATGCTATAACCTCCAGCTATGGAGAAATTTTCACTCCTATGACCCCTGCACAGAAGGTCTCCAAGGTGCATGCAGAAAAGACAGAAGAGTCGAGTTCAGCTAAACTCGACCAGACTCGCCGAGTCCTTATAATGGACTCGAAGAGTCCACGCCCTGATGACAAATATGTTGCTTCCTTAAAGCCTTACAACCCTCCTCTACCATTCCCAATCAGAGCCATACCTGATGACAAGGTTACAGCATACAGAGCTTTCATAGAACACGTCAAAGCTTTTCACGTCAACGTCCCATTTGTGGAAACAATGCTTCAAACACCCAAATATTTGAACTTGCTAAAGTGTCTCTTTGCTGCTAGAAAAGATTTGGCTGAAGTCGTGGAGATAGTATTGAGTGAGCTACCAGAAAAGAAGGGCGATCCGAGAAGCATCACAATTCCTTGTCAATTTGGAAATATACTTGCTACTAAAGCGTTGACCGATTCGGGTGCAAGTATTAACTTAATGCCTTTTTCTTTCTTCAAGAAGCTGCATTTACCGGAGCCAAGGCATGTGAATATGAAGATCCATTTAGCGGATAAGACGATTATTAGTCCAAGATGTGTTTGTGAAGATCTCCTCATTAAGGTGGAAAAATTTATATTCCCCGTGGACTTTGTAGTACTTGATATGGAAGAAGACCCCAAAATTCCAATTATTTTGGGGAGATCATTTTTGAATACCGCATGCACATTGATAGATGTATGCGAGTCCACACTAACATTGAGGGTAGGAGATGAGTCAGCAGTATTTAAAGCTCTACCAGAGATTAGGCAAGAAGAAGGAAGAAAAGAAGAAGTTTCCTTCATTGATTTGGATGATGAAATACTACAAAAAGAACTTGCACTCTTGCAAGAAGAAGATCCAAGTAAGTTTTTGCTATCTTCTGGAGGAAATGATGATGTTGACAAAGACTTGGAAGAGATAGAGAAGCTGCTGAAAGGAACCGATTCAGAAAACATAGTGGGATGTGAGGAATACGCTCCGACGCGCCGAGTCGCTTTCACGGACTCGACGAGTCCATTCGAAAATCTCAGCAACTTGGATGATCTTGATCTGCTTGTTACCAGCTCCTTGCATGTTCTGGACATGAAGATTTTCCCTAATTCTTTAGAAGATCAAGCAGCAGAAGGCGGAATTGTTAAAGCATTTGGTTTTTTTCAACACGTTCAAGTAGCGTGCCTCGATACAATAATGCAAGAAGATGAAGACATTCCACTTGAAAAGGAGGCAAGCTTTGGAGAAGAGGGGAATGCAGCGGTTAGGAAAGAAGATGCTGATAACCCATTCATTGAGTCACGTATTACCAAACCTCGAGCCTGAGTTTTCACCAACTATGAAGTAATGAAATTTAAAGAAGGAGGTGTGCAAAAGAGGGTGCAAGAGAATGGGGTAAAGAAGAGGAAGGTGAGGAAAAGGGAAATTTATGCAGCTGAAGATGATGCTACAAGGGAAAAGAGAGAAGAATTGAGACGGGCTTACAAGAAGAAGATACACGCTTACAAAACAAAGTATAAACCGCAAAAGACTAGGCGTGCATTCCCGATGCAGGAAAATGAAGAAACATAGATGGAAAGGAGTCCAGCTAACGACTCCTTAAAAAGAAGTGCTTGGCCGGAGGCAACCTGTTATTAGAGTTTGCTTTCTTTTATCTTTCTTGTTTTAGTTTTGTTTGATTTTCGTTTTTAGGATTTTATTTTCGTCTTCTAAATCATCAAATATGACTGCTTGAGAGTGCGTATGGGCTAAGTGTGGGGTGGAATGAATTTTTTTTATGAATAAATGACAAAATGATATAATTTTTGAATTGTTTGCAAGTGACTCGCCGAGTCTGACCCTGACTCGACGTGTCAATTCAGATTCCAGATGAGTTTAAATTCGCGACCAGACTCGCCGAGTCTGACCCTGACTCGACGAGTCGATTTTATTTACTAAAAAAATTAATTAAAAATAATTTTTACATCCGGTAAAACTAGGGTTTTTAACCCTAATGAGATCATATTTCCCCCATACTCGTCGTGCGCCCCTCTTGCTTTCTCTCTCTCAAGCACTCATCATGTTCTTCACTTTTTCTTCAAAATTCTCGAATTCTATCAACAAAGGTACTTAATTTCTTCCATAATTCTGTTTAAGCCATGATTTGTAGATGTTCTAAGGTGTCAATTTCATAGAATACCCGATTTTGAAGTTTAGTGAATTTTTAGGGTTTTGATTTAGTACTAATTGTGTTGTTTTGGATGGTTTTTCTTGCTCTAATACATCTTAGGAACGTCCATGCACAAAACCCTTGAAAAAAATTCGAGTTTTTATGGTCAAATTTCGCTCGACCCGTCGACTGACTCACACAGTTCATACGACTTGCCGAGTCGTTCACGGGCTTGACGAGTCTAGTCGGGGACCCAGATGGATTCTGGTTTAATGTTTTTTTGTGTCTTCTGGGTTGTTTGTTCTTTGTTTTGCAGGGACCATGTTTTCAAGAGGACAGAGCTCAAGTGGAAACCAAGGAGATTTTCCTTGGTTGAATTTCCCTCCGATTGAATCTGCTTCAACAATGAAAAAATAGAGGAATAAGCTGGCTGAGGTCAGGAAGAAGGAGGTTTATGTACCTAATAGGGTTGACTGGGATTGGTTAAATAATGTCCGGTATGAGGAAGAGTTGACGCCTTACCTTTTGAAGGAATTTACTTACGATGGGGAGTCAATTATTTGTGATGGATGGAGCCGGGTTTTCAGAATTCAAGAGCCGGTGTTTCGAGAACTCTGTTGGGAATTTTTCTTCACGGTATCTTTCCGAGGAGGAGATGATTGCTACCACCCCGCAAGTTTTAGTTTTTGTCTTGGGGGTGAATTCCATCAATGTTCTGTCATTGATATTGCATGCCGGTTGGGGATTTATGACCGACCATTGGTCACTACTGTTGTCTTCCGCACTGCTGTCTTCCGCGCCTTCTTGGAACAATCTCATAAGGTGTTCCCCGATGGTGTTACAAGTACTAGTTGGTGGAACACAATCACCAACAAATTATATATTCCGAAATCGGCCCAAGAAGGGAGCATTAGGTCACCCACACACCGCCTCATACACCGCCTTATATCCACTACAATCAATCAAAGGAAGGACGACGACAAGGTGTCCAACCTTGACGTATTTTATCTTTGGAGTATCTTCACGCCCGACACCTTCTGCAACATTCCATGGTGTTTGGCCTCTTACTTGTCGGAGGGCGCGGTCAAGGACCGGAAAACCTCCAAAATTAACGGTGGAATGTTGGTGACCCGGCTAGCCAACTCATATGGGTTGATGACCTGCGGTGCATGGAACTTGATGATAATGATTCCTGCCCCTCCCTTTAATCCCATTCTTTTTCAGAGGGAAAGAATTATTGAAGATTATGGTGGTGGTCATTATGCTATCTCGCATGACGATCCGGTGGTCGTTCCCGAGGCACAGGGAAGGAGGGTTAGATCGAGACGTGCGCGGGAAGTGGAGGAGGAACCGCCGATGATTCCGGTGGACAATGATGACGTGCCAATCGATTGGTACAATGTCGAGATGAGGCAGCTACAAGACCAAATGGCAAGGGATATCAATTTCAGCAATGAATCCCACGTACGGCTTTTTGACCATTTCCATATTCCACACATTGATGGGGGTAACTTCCCCTACATACCATCTTGGGACGAGATCATTAATGCAAGGTGAAGTGGAGCTGGTGGGAGCGGGGCTGCGCATGGTCATGATGAGGAAGAAGATGATTAGTTTTTTTTTGTCTTATGGAACAATTTTCAATTTGTTTTTGTTTTGTTTGGTGTGCTTTGAATTCTTAGTTAAGACTTTAAGTTATGTGTTTGATGTTTTATTTGCCTTGGTGACTCTCAGATTTTGGATTAGGAATGCTTGCATAAAGGGTTTAGAGTTTGAGAGAAAGAAAGAAAAAAAAGAAGTGGAAAAGAGTCAAGAAAGGGCGAAGTTTAGAGTTAAGGTGTCGAGTCCGGTCCTAACGGACATGAGTGAATACTTCTAGAAGTTATGGGAAGTTCTTGAGATTTATCAATAGCTGAAACAAGTGCAGAAAGTTTATTTTTCCACCCAGCGATGACTCGCCGAGTGCAATTAACCAACTCGACGAGTCGCAATATATACTTACACTTTCGTGGCTTTCCGCGACTATACTCGACGAGTCGTTTATATGACTCGACGAGTCACTTATCTTTATACCGAGAAGACAGCTGATTTGATGCTGCTGGACATACCACTTGACCACTTATTTTTTCCAATCAATTCCTGATGATTTTATAGTATTTTTCCTGCATATTTGGAGCTGCCCACATGTGATTCGATGCCTAAGACATGGATGAGCTGTTCCCATGTCTAAAGTCATTTGAAGATGGAGTTGAAGAGAAGAGATATCGACCTAGCGACTGCTACCCCAGGGGATTTTGTTCCAATTCTCTCTACATTTCATGTTTTTATTTTTCATACATAACATGCAATGAGGACATTGCATAAATTAAGTGTGGGGTACGGGGTTGATGTCATCTTAGTAAATGTAGAATCCTAATGTCCTAATTTAGGTCTATTTTAAAATTTTTGGCATACCAAAAATGTTACTATGGATTTAATTTAGAAAATTTTGGTAAAAAGTAATTAGGATTCCATGTAAGAGTTATGTTGATGATTGCATGAAGACCCAAATGTTTAGTTGAGCCTATATACGTTCTAGTGCATTTGTGGCTTCCTTATTCCAGTGAAATCCAGGAAAATTATTATCGTTAACCAATAAAGGTTGAAGTTGAGCGCCCCTGCTTAAGCATGTAAGGTTTTGAGTGAAAAAAATTGAGTTACATGTAAAAAAAGAGAGAGAATTGCAAGAAAAGTTTGAAGAATTTTGGAGCAACTAAAGTGAAGATCAAAAGATCAAAATTCCAAGAGTTCAAAAATTGAAGATACCAAAAATCAAATCAAAACAAGGTGGTGAATTCACAAGAATCAAAGATCAAATTATCAAGGAAGTGAAGAATTCCAAAGAGCTCCAATGTGGTATCATAAATTGTAATTCTAGATTATGTATGCTTGGGTTGCTCAACTAAAACACCTTGAGGATAGGAGGTTTTCTGCAGATGGATTCGGAGGGATGCATAAAATGAGCATTGTTCGGGATAAGTGGGCGAATGTTTATGAGGATTGTGAGTATTTGGAGTATGGGGGTTATTAGGAAAAAATTTTAGACACAAATGCATGCGTTGCGGTCTTGGCATAATGGCTGGGTTGGATTGGAGTTGTCCTATGTGATTCTAATATGCTAAAATTCAGTTTTGCTTGGGCGCAAACAAAAGTCAAGTGTGGGGTATTTTGATATTTGCATATTTAGCCTCATAATAAGTATAGATTTTTATCATTTATTATCTAATTTATTGCATATCATGGACAAAAGATACTTAAAAGTGTTTGACTTGTGTTTTCAGTCCAAAAGCGAAGCTCGGAAGCAAAAGGAAGCAGGAGAAGCGGTTGGGAGCTCGGGAGTTTAACAAAGAAGAAAAACACTAAAAATACAAGGGACTCGGCGAGTAGGGTCGACTACTCGGTGAGTATCATCGAAGATTCGAGAGGATAAAGACTCCATGACTTACCGTGTACGGGAATTAAGGGGTGGACTCGACGAGTCGGTCTTGGACTCGGCGAGTCGGTTCGAATCTATAAAAACAGCTGTCCAGATTGACATAAGGTATTCTGGAACCCTTGGGGCAAGTTGCGAATCAGAGCCATGAGAGATCTGAAGAACGAAGATACAACCTAGAATTCAATTCCGAAGGAGATTTGAGGCAAATTCTCATCATTCTACTTAATCTATTGTTTTCAATCATGGTTAGACAATTAGAATTCGTTTTATTGCTGTTAATTACCTCAATCATGAGCTAAAACTCTTAAACTTCTGTTTGGGGATACAAAATTGAGACTATGGTTTGATTATTGGTAGGATTAATTCAATATTGGTGATTTTGTTGATTTTAGCTTCTTAAAGAACCTTGTGTGTGAATGATAGCTATTTTTCTGTTGATAGGAAGATAATTAAATAGTATGAACATCTTTTAATTGTCAACCTCATGTTTATGTGACCACTTTATCATATGTCTAGGAATAACGAACGTGAAACTAGAATTAATAGAAAATTAGGTAAATTCATGTGTGAGCTTGATTGATGACCATCAGCAAGAGGTTAACTAAATGACCAAATTAGTTAGCTATTACAAGTCTAAATTAAACCGAATAAATAATCTAGTGAATTAAATTAAATTAGACAACTGATCACTGTTTGAGTTAGTTTGTTCTGTAAGGATTAGTGCAGCGAACGCAAAGCTAATCACTTGAATCGGTAGCCAATAGAAGAATTAATCCATTGCACTATTATCATAATATCAACCATACGATCAATTGAGTTGAACTAAACAGAAGTCCTTCTCGTTATTGAATTTAGTTAAATCTTTGCTTTTCTAGTTTTTAGTTTAAGTGATAGTAAGTTTCTAGTCTTGGAAAACTAGATAAAACCCCTACTTATTATTTAATTTAGATAACATTAGCCTTTAGTTTTAATTTACCGTTCCCTGTGTTCGATACCCTTCTTATTTAGCTGTACCACAATTGATAGGTCCACTGCCTTTGTGTGTTCATTTTATAATTAAAAGTAGGTTCAAAACTAGTTGAGTTTACACACATCACTTACCTTCTAAAGATCCATACAAATCCTTAATTTATCGACATGCATGTCCTTACCCAAAACTAGGTCAAAAGGGTGAAATTCGAATCAAAACTCCATGCATTGCACCAAACAATATGAGAATCTAGATCTGGAGCATATAATAACTAAGGGACTTCAAGGAGCGATAAAGTTGCTAAATTTATCCAAACCAACCAATTTTAACCACAAACCATGAACGAAAAGAATAAAAACCTAGATCCACAAGAGATGAACCAAAAAGATGGAAACTTGGAGACTTACCTAAGTCCAAAAGGTGCACCAATAGATGTAGACAAGCTTGCTAGATGATCCTTTGCTGAACAAAGTCCTCCTTCCACCTTCAAGAGGCCAAAAAACCATTAGAGAGCTCAAAAGGAAATGGGAGAGTCTAGGGTCTCATTGATAGAGGATGAAAGATGATAAAAATACCCTAAGTCATGAGTTAATGGCTTTAAATATGGGAGAAACAATAAAATTCATGGGTTTGGGCTGCAACTGCTTGTGACGCCGTGCCCATCTTTTTATCATGTTATGACAAGCATCATATATACATGTTCCTCATTTAGGATGCCATGTCGTGACAACTTTCATTTCAAATCGTGCCATGTATTTTTCCACAAAAATCATGCCTTTGACTCCTTTATACCACCTAATGATCTTATCTGGGAAACGGGTGTTACAGGTGATCAAACTTGCACCCACTCTTAATCCTTTGTTAGACATTTAGTCTTAACTTTTGAGTTTCAAACTCGACCTTCATTGGAGATTTCGGCTCCTTCTAAAACAAACTCAACCCATGATAAGGTCTTTGTTTTGGCTATTGTAATAGACTAAATGGTCACGCTCTAAGAACCTTCCATTGCATGATGAAATGGATAGACTCAAGTCTCCATGAGTCAAACTCTAGCACATACGACACCTTCCTTAATGTTCTAATGTGGTACAACCACATCATAGCAGGTAGCATTTCTAGCTAATGGCTGCTCAACCTTAACGACGACTGCAATACGTCTGTCGATCGCTTAGATTATCTCTTCCTTCAATCTTTTGACTAATGTTGGATACTACATAGAACATGGTTTTCAGAACAGAGTAGCGTACTTAAGTTATTTTATTTTAATCAGACTCAATTTGTTATTGACCACTAGTGTCAGAATAACATTCATTTTCTTGGTCATTACCGAAACAATGGTAACGAAAAAAACAGACAAAACAAACTCAACTACTAGTGCCTTAGTAACATTGTAACTTTTTCTGATCCAAGTGCTAGTCCTCTGCTTCCACTAATATAGGCCTCTACTACCTTTTACACATACTCATACTTATCCCAAAAATTTCCTTGCAGTCTCCAAGTCACTACACATAATAACCACAAAGCAACTTATCACATACGAATATGTTCAAATATGCATATACTCTAACTCTGCGCTTATTTATCTCAACATCAATAATCGACACGAATTTTTAACATTAAAGAGGTCTTTAAGAATTCCTCTACTAAAATGTTGTCTTCATAATAACAGCTTCTGCTCCTCCACTTTTGTTTGTTAAAGACATCATAACTTCAATTGTTATTCTACTTTGAAAGTTTTTGCACAAATTCTTTCTTATATAATGTCCAATATGCAAGGCACACTATACCAGAATTTATTCTAGTGGTTTAAGGATAAACGCCTTCAAAATACTTTTATCAGCATTATTGGACATGCATTGAATAATATAACATAATTAGGGATTTTATAACTTCTTAAAATGATTACAATAATATTCAAAGTTTATCATACTCTACTCCTTTTACATAAGACTACATAATATAATACTATATATATATATATATATATATATATATATATATATATATATATATATATATATATATGGGATGACCAGCTCATATCTTGAACTCCGGATAAGCAGCTTCCTACTCTTGATTTCCTGGAGAGACATTTTGTTCATCTTTTTCCCCCATAAGGATCATCTGGAATGTTCGGGCTTTTGGTTTTGCTTGCATGTCTGTCTTTGCAATTCCTTTCTTCTTTGGGCAATCCTTCATGATGTTCCTTTCTTCTATACACTCACTTATTATTTACATTGCCTAAAATGCTTTCTTCTGCATTTTTTACACCACTTCGCCTCGTTGTTACCCCTAGACTTCTTGTCTTTGGGGCCAGAATTTGAAAATCCATTCTTCTTATTGGACCTTGAAGATCCTTCAAACTTTCTCTTTTCCCAGTTTCAGCTCTCTCTAAACCCTTTTCCCTTATCGGGTTCTCTATATTCCTAACTGCCTAGATGGTTGCTTTCAGAGTTGTTGTTAGCTTCACCGTTTGACCAAAATCCATCAGTACTCCATTAGCAAACTTATTTACTTTAGAAAGTTCGGTGATAACCAAGTGAGGAACTAGCTTCATCTTCTTAGCAAAAGTTGTAGCATACTGCAGACACTCATCTTTCCTTTCTTTAGAATCAGGAATTCATTGTTTACTTCTAGGAGATCTATTATGAATAGTATTGCATTTTCAGCTCCTCAAGTAAGTTCTCCCATGTCATCTTCCTTTCTTACACCTATGACATGGAATCAGCCAACAACTTCCACTATTTCAACACACTAGTCTTCATTTGTCTGAACGCTAAGATGGTTTTATATCGGTTGCTGCAGTCACAACTATCAAACACCATCTCCTTTTCAGAGATCTAGTCCATAATTTCCATTGGTGTTGGACTTCCAGAAAGACTTAGTGGGTTGGAAGCCATGTAGTCCTTGTACTCGCATCCATCTTTTTCAATCCTTTTATCAAGGTTATTCCTTTTAATCCTTCGCAGTTCAACTAATCTACAGTCCTAATATAGCTTCCTTCTTTAGACTCATCTTCATTTAACATCGGTTCATCAATCGGTGTTGTAACTTCTCTCAAAAAATTATATGCAAGTTCTAATACATTAATTTATATGTTTGGAATCCTAAAAACATAAAGTTTCCAAATCAAGGTCGGCAACAAACCTTAAATCCTTTTTCAAATAGCAATCTATCTGGGCAACCTAAAGTATCCTATAATATAAATCATTTAGCACATAATAGCAATTTAAGGCACATTCCCTAAAGTATTATAGTGCTTATGTCAATTCAAGTATACAACCTAAAATATTTTAGACACACACCTCACAATCATCACTTAACATTCCATTTTTAAGTCTAGAATTTATCAAAATTCCTAATTCTCCTAAACGAATGCTCTAATACAAACTATGACATCCCTAATTTTGTGGCCAACTAAAAACATTTTCTTTCTGCTTATTTAAAACAGAGTATTCTTTAATTAATGCATAATTTGTCTTAAAACGTTATTAATGTGAAATGATATCTCTATCAAAAGCATTTCTGAAGAAACGTTTTCCATTAACATTTGGAAGCTTGAGCTTTCATAACTGATACAGAAACATAAGCATAAACTAGTCTTTATAGGCCTTTCATCAATTTATTTAATGTCCTAAAGCTCCTTAAATCTCTCGGCACATTGAAACATCAATATCTCTGAATCTTCCTATTGTTACCTGTGATACAAGGAAACCGAGTGGGTCTAGCTTAAGAGCCTGGTGAGCACATAAGGTTTTCAACCCACAATATTATATTCTTTTAAATATATTTCATAGCAATCAAATAACTCGATTATCCATTCCATTTATCATCACTTCTTGATCCTAAAATGATGATCTCAAGGTACCTATCTTAAGGGGTCTTTGTAAACAATGAGTAGACAATACTGCTTCAAGGATTCAATCAGGAATAAGTGTCAAAGAGGCAACCATGTGGAGAATGAAGTAAAATAATGAATGTATAATTCGTTAAAACCTACATTTAATGAGCCTACTTGTGGTCCACATGACTTTCTATAATAGTCAGTGCTCGTATCTATAATCCTCAAGATGACTGGACACAACAGTATGATAGTACTATGGTCATAGACTCTCATTATTATTTCGTACAACCCTTCACTATCCAATACAATTTAAATATGATAAAATAAATATACAAGCATATCATATTGTTGCATCTAGCACAAATATCAAGAACACAGGTAATAGGCATATATAATATTTAATTATCTAAATACTTTGTATCTATGTGTAAGATTAAAGTAACCATGTACTTACTTGTTAAAAGTGGATGACTTGTGATTAGAGCAAAGCTTTGCCTAACACTTTATATTTTTCTTTTGAAAAACCTAGATGTAATTATCACTAAGCCTTAGTTTTTGTTTCATAATTATTGCGACTATAATGACAATAGTCTAAATTCCTCAATAATCCCAATGAATATTACTTTATATATGATAAGGAATAGCCAGGTATGATCATAACAGAGTTAGGTTCCGTTTGTATACACAGTATACTGTTTGGAAATCCGAATTTAAACACCTCACTAAATCTAGCCTAAACATTACCCCTGAAAAGTATTATGACATGGAATTACTGATAGATACTGTTTATAGGTTCATAATAACGATAATAAACTTAAACATAAGTTATACTTAAAGAAAAACAAGTTTAGCTTAACTTACAGAGTTTCTTCCGCAAATTCGGAAATTGTGTGGGTAGAACTTCGGCCCGAAAGCTCCTTGTTGTCGGGCTCCTAAATATTCTAGAGCCTCGCTAAAATGCTCAGAAGTTTGGAAAAATTCAACCTCAATGAGGGAAAATGTCTCAGGGAGAATAAGACTAAATGGTGTAGGAAAAATGGTTGAATTTTCAGTCTATATATAGGGATTTTGGGGAGGCGTGTCGTGTGCAGAGTAGAGGTGCGACGTGTCCTTTGGTCGATGATGCCCCACCCATTTTTCGTCATGTGTTGCAAGCCTATCGGTCCACGTCGCCCTTCTAGAAGCTAAATGTGCCGACCCCCTGTGCATCACGCGCTCACATTTTAATGTTTTTCTAAAAATCATAACTTTCTCATATAAACTCTTTTTTCGATTTTATTTATATCCATACGTATCTATGGACGATTACTACAACTTTCATTTAGACTCCGTCGATAAATTCTCACTTTGTTTTTATTCCTTATTTTCTTAGATTCTTAAACTCCATATAAAAATCATAACTCTTTTATATGATCTCCATTCTCTACTCTCTTTGTATTGACGGATTCCTATTTACGAGATCTTCAACTCTCATTTACATTGTTTTGGCTAATAGTCAACCAATTTGAATTTCGATTTTTGTGTCCACATTACTGCACTAAAACTTTGACAAATCATAACTTCCTCACATGAAGCCATATTTGGGTGTTCCCATATGCATGCTTTTTCTTTTATGATTATTACAACTTTCGTTTAGATTACTTATGCTAATAAGAAACCTATCTCCGATTCACTTTGTACGACACACTTTGTCATATAGGTTTGAACGCAAATCTTAGAATAATCATAACTTCTTCATACAAAATCGGATTCATCGTTCTATATACCCATAGAATCGTCATCAATACTACTACAATTGTCATCGATATTATTTATCCAAAGTAATATTCTATTAAAAACATCTATTTATCGCTCGTAAACCGTAAGACGAATAATTATTACTTATTATATCTTAAATGTGTAGCCCGAATTGGCGGCCATTATAGTAGGAGGACTCAGATGTTTTTATTCTTTTAGAACCACCCATATATGATTCAGATGTTTGTATCTCACACCATTTTTTGCATTCTTTGAGAATATTCCAAAACTCTATAAATTTGAAATGTTTTAGTTTTCTTTTTCAGAATCTTTTTCGTGATTGCATCATTTTCACCACTTCTCCGATCATGTTTCGAATTGTTAAACAAAATATTAAATTCCATTACAACTTTGTTCATATTACTCCATGTCGTCTATACTTGATATTTTATTTGGTATTCTTCTTGATTCATTTCATTGTGGACACATTTGCTAACTTTTCTAAAAAAAATGTTGGTCATTTTTTGTTGTTTCCAACCTTCAGGTCATCTAATACATCGACCCATGTCAAGGCTAATGCTTTCTCTTCTATAGGGTCCAAGATATATTGTGGGCCTTCCCTCTTTAGGGATTAGGTTGGGATTCGCGTTCAGATATTGGGATTGTAATTGAGTTTGAATACTATTAAAAGGTTTGAATTCACGTTGGGTAACTTCCTCAAAAAAGTTGAGGAAAGATTTGGTAACTTTTCTCAAAAAGGTTAACAAGTTTTTGTCGATGCCAACCTTCAAGTCTTTTATCAGGGTCCAAGATTCCGAGCCGTCCCTTTTGGGGCTTGGGTTGATATTGGGGTTACACTTAGGGTTAGGCTTCATGTTGGGGTTGAAAATGGGTTTTGTGAACACTATCAAAATAGTCGAATTCAGGATGGAATTGGAATTAGAGTTATGGCTCATGTTGATATTGGAATCGGGTTGGATATAGTTGATAATATAGTCCCAAAAACCACAATGGAACATGGTTGGTGAAAAATTGGTCAATCCATTTGGGGTTTGTAGAATAATCAAAGATTTGTGTTCATTCTAGTATGTGTTTCTTTTATTGTTTGTCGAGTTCATAGAAGACATTTTGGTGTCTTTTGGTTGAAAGATGGAATTAAAAGTGGTGAAAAGAATGTTGGTGGTTTGTATTTATTTTGGATAAAATGGTAAAAAATGTAATTAAGAAAATGACAAAAAAATAAAGGAGAGAGAGTTTAGCAAACAATTGTCGAAAATGGTCTAAAATCTTGATACACCAAATTAGGTCAAGCTGTCAAACTCCTTAAAAGAAATGGTAAATGTTTAAAAATTTAAAAAGAGTTTTTGACCAAAATGATGATTTTGAAAAAAATATTTACCAAATAGGTGTAGTTTTAAAAATATTTGCCAAATAGATGTAGTTTTAAATTTTTTTATTTTTCTTAAAATTTCAGTTTTTTTAATCATTTTGCTGTTTTTTAGCATACTTTTTTTTATTTTCTTTTTTACTTTTTGCAATAAAAAAATGTGTTTCTTTTGTTTATATACATCTAATAAGAGAAAAAAAAATAGTTTGTACATTGCTCCAAGGATTAGAACACACAAAAAAAAGTGAATGGTTTTTTTTTTCTTATTTTTTTGTTATGACATGTATATATTTAAAAATAATATATACCAAATCAATTGTTTAATTTTAAAATTGTTTTCCCATGTTCTAGTTTATTAGTATATTAATTATTCAGCTAGTTTTTTTTATTTAAAATGATATTTATCGGTTCATATTGAAAAAAAAAAATTTGTTTGTTAGTTTTTATAAAAAGTCTTTGTCGGTTTAGATTAAAAAATTATTGGTATAATGTTTACAAAACCAACAATTGCTTCTTACAAATAAATAACTTCGAAATAACTTATTTCGATAACCACTATCTGAAAAGAAAAAAAAATGGTCGAATGAACCAAACAAAAAGATATTGAATATGTTTTCGTATATTTTGTTTGGTTTATTCGACTTTATGCCTTATTCTTTTAATATATTTTTTTTCAAATAATGGTTATCCAATCAAGCCATTTCAGATATTTTTTTATTTTGTTTTGTATTTATTAAAATTTTTGTTGGTTTGGTACTTAAAACATTGTACCAATAATTTTTTTAACCTAAACCAACAAGACCAGCAAACAATTTTTTTTTCAATTGATTTGGTATGTATTAGCAAAAAATACACAATTCTTTTCTTTTTGTATATCTACATTTTAGATGCAACAAGAAAAAAAAACTCAACGAATAATACAAAACAATAAAAAAAATGATTTTTATTTCTTATGTAGATACTATAATAATAATAAATTAGAAAAAAAACATTCTCATTTTTTTGTTTTCTAATCCGTTGAGCAGTGTACAAACCATTTTTTTCTCTTGTTTGATGTATATAAACAAAAGAAACACCTTTTTTATAGCAAAAAGTAAAAAATAAAATAAAAAAATGTAGGATAAAAAATCAGCAAAATAATTAAAAAAACTGAAATTTTAAGAAAAATAAAAAAAATTTAAAACTACACCTATTTGGTAAGTATTTTTAAAACCACACCTGTTTTCTAAATATTTTTTTCAAAAACACCATTTTGGTTGAAAACTCTGAGAGAGAGAGAGACGCAAAAATTCCCAAAAACAAGTCTAAAACGGTATGTCAAACCATGTCTATTCTATCAATCTCTTGTCAAGACCATTTCCTTGGATCTATGAAAATAGTAACAAAAAAAAAGTTGAGCCGTAAACAATAATTTTTTTGTTATATAAAAAATTTATATTTTTAATGGTTATATAATATATAAATCGTACCATTATCTAAAATATAAATTGGTACATATAATAAAAAAGTTGTATATTACTTCTCTAACAAAATTTACATGCATAAATGAATTTATAGGTAGAATGATTGTATCGTTCTCTCTTTAAATCAATAATTGCACATCTATACTTTATTAACTTACCATTACGATTCACTAAAAGTATTAGCTTTTTTCTTAGTTAACAAAATATTTCTATCCGGGGTCACGTGGTTTGTCTGGCTATTTATATAGCATACAAAATGATGAAAAAGCATCACACGATCATTCAATTATAACATTTGTAAACTTAAGGATGAAGGTAATAACTAATCATTAAAATTATAAAATTTTGTTTGTTTAATTATTTAATTTATTTGGGATTTTAAAATATTTTTATATATCTAAACTTATTAAACCTTTTGTTTAGCTATGAAATATCACCATTCTTTGTTAGTCCAATCAGTTAGAATTTCTATAAGAGCATTTTTAATTACAAATCTATATTATGACTTAATATTATTGTTATATCATTTTTTTTATTAATTTTGACTTCTAACTAAATAGCATTTTCAATGACTAATCTCTTACAATATTTTTTAATGAATTTAACACATTAATCCACATTTATCTAAAATGTTTCATACAACGTCATTATTTAGTTAGTCGTTTTTAAACACGTCATATTTTAATACGAAATATATTATACAAATATCATCACTAGATATTAATATATAAACGCTTCATAAATGAAAAACAATAGAAATAATTAATTATTTAAAGAAATATGAATATAAAAAACTAGGATATAATTAAAGAGGCAAAAATATATAAAACAAAATAATATATTGATCATTATATAATGAATGGCCATTAAAAATAAATAAAAAAATTATACTCTTCAATAATAATAAACATTGATAAATAAAAGTAAAAAACTATAAACTAAGCTCTCATTAAATGCTGTACGTAGTTATTCAAATAATATTTTATTTACAACTTGTTTTTTAATAATTCACATTTGAATTTTTTTTTAAAATAAAAAAATAGATAAAAATTCATATGAAAATCTATAACATTTCACTTGTTTTAACTGAAACATATGGTGGACCCCATGCAATCCCATACATATTTACCGTAAGTTGATTATTTTAGATTTTATTTTTATTTTTTGTTAACTTGCAAAGTAACCCTTTTCTACAGTAAAGTTCATAAACTTTATTTCTATATGAAATATCTTTTACTCCTTATTTTGCGAAATATAAACTACATGATTCAGAGTAGCATAATTATCTTTTATATGTAAAAGAATTAGGTTTAGCAGAATTCGATAAAACGTTTCTCTTCTCATGTAATGGTCACTGGGATAAGTCCTAAAATCTAATTTTCTTTCGTTTAAATTTTTATTTATTTATTATTTTTTTGAAATTTCGTGAAAAGGATGGAAAAATTAGTTTTTAAAGATACATGGTCGGGGTCTTTCCATTAAGAGGCCAAACACATTACCTAATTTTACTGCAAATAACTTTATTTTATTTCTAAAGAAATACTTATCTCAACCATTTTTATGATTATTATTATTTCGCCAAACGACATTGCTTTTTACCAAAATACATGGCGTTTTGTGAAAAATATAAAATTCGCAGTCTATAAGCTCACAACAAAAAGTTTTCCAAAATAATAATTTCCTTTTAGCAAAAACAGTTAATATGTTTTTAGTAAACATCAAAAGCTATTAATTTTATGAAATGATGTTACTGTTTCTTGTTATTTTTGCAATTCATGGATGAATGTGGGTAAAGGCATTCAATTCTAGAAATATGAAAAATTAAAGATGGTCCTCACTATACTACCTCTTTTATTCAAGCCGCCATATTTGTCTACTTTTAACCTAACTTTAACTATTACATTTACATGCATCCAATCAATCAAGATTAAAGATTAAATGACACATGAAAGTCGCATCCATCTACCAATCAATCACTTTTCGAAATGGATTATCCGGTGCTGGTATTTAGATTGCATTGGAGTTTTGCTATTTTTGACGGAGACGTTATTATCACATTATTATGTCCAAAAGTAATTGACGAATAGTAAAGTTTATGAATCTTAGACTTTTGCCAGCACTGTTTTCAATAATGGCATATTTAATCCTTATATAACATTCTTTTTAGTTTTAGCATATGTCCCTACTAGTTTTTTTTTTTTTTTTTTTTTTACAAAAATAGTCCTTATGTTTACCATTTCTTTTTATGTTGGCAGGTTTCGTCCCTTTGTAGAAAATGAATAACAAAAATTGTCCTTGTAATTTACAGAAAATGTCCATGTGTATTTTTTTTTTATAGAAACGCTCCACTTGTTAAAAAAATTTCATAAATAGTTCGTAACTAACAGAAAATTTGCAGCTAACGTCCCCCGCAACATAATGAGTGTGTTCGGCACAGAGCGTTTGAGAGCTTCTAATGTTTGACAAAACGTTCTGTTTTAAACAGAAAACCTTATTTGACACTACAAGCTTTCAACGTTTAGTTTAAACAAAACGCTCCAAATCCAAATGCTACTTCATGTAGCGTTTAACAAAACGCTACAAGTTACAAGCTATCCGCTACCCGCTACAAGTTATTCGCTACCAGCTAATTTTGCCGAACATGCCCAGTGTCATGTTTCATCCTTAGAATTTTTTAGTTTCACTGTTTGGCCACATAAGTATTATACATTTGTAGATTTGCTCCCTATATTTTCAAAGTTATGCAAGTCCCTCCCCCCCCCCCCCCCCAAAGTCGTAACTTATTAGTTTTTCACTAAAAGAATTTTGTAAATAGGTTTTTTAAGTGTTATTATTATCGTGATAATATTCTGGGTTCATAATTTGGTTTATAAAATAAAAAGGGTGACATAGGAGGGTAATAAGGTTTCCAGTTTGTCCGTATTAGGTCACTAAGGTTTTTTTTTGTGCGTATTATACCAATATGGTTGTTATTACCGTTTAGAAATAGTCATTTTACCGATTTTAACCGGTAAAAGGACGATTTTAAACGGTAATAACAACTATATTGGTCTAATACGCACAAAAAAAACCTTAGTGACCTAATACGGACAAACTGGAAACCTTATTACCCTCTTAAGTCATTAACCCTAATTATTTAGAAAACATGCTTACTAATCAATGTGACTGATTTGTTTGATTGAAAATAGTTGCTTCCATTTAAACTTATCTCACAACCCTTCCAGAACTTCTTAGTCCAAAAACTCATATGATTGATGATCTTCATTACATAAATATGCAACATTTTATCAATAACTTCTTTTTTGTCATTTAAATGTTTACATGAACACATCCATATGTACAAAAACAATCTCACTTTGATACCTCTCATCAATGTCTACATTTGATAACGAATGAAAATGTAAAACCAACAGGGACTTGCAGAGGATGTCTATTATCAATTATTTAAAAAAAAAAAAAGCAAAACCACAACATGAACTAAGAAACTGAAGTTGCAAATGAATAAAAAAATCAACACATAAATAAACACATACAGACTATATACAACACATAAACAGAAGTTTATAAAGCATGAAACTTAATGACACGAAAAGTAAAAAACTTAAAGGAGACTTTATAGAAAGAAAGATCACCCTTACTTGCCACAAATAGTTGAAGACATCAATAAGAAGATCAATCTGACCATAGAACCCACATGTTGTTTGATCATGACTTCAGTAGATGAACTACTGAAACGTAAGAATTGCAATTGAACTGTATTAGCATTTGAAAGGGGAATTAGGGTTCCAGAGAAGACGACAAAAGGTTAATTTTTTTTTTGTAACGACCAAAAAAAATTTCCAACCAATTTAAATTAAAAAAAAAACAACCCGATTCCATTAAAGTTATTACAAAAAGGTTTTCAATACAATTTATTTAAAGTATTCCCAGAATCACATCACGACAACAACATGAGGAGCGGTACGATCACGCCTTCGCCTAGCCACGGTCTCCTGAAGAACCTGAAAAACATTAAACCACAACTGTAAGCCCGAAAGATTAGTGAGATATCCCCAAAATACCAACCACATATACCATACACGCATAACATGCCATAACATATCCGATCACAGAACAGCCATGCACTTCGGGTCTACTATGTGACTGGTCCGCCGCACTGGCCAACAGTCCACCTGGTCCACCCTACGAGTCTAGCCATATACCTCGAGTCTGCAGTGTGATTGGTCCGCCCCCACCGGGCCTTCAATCCACCTAGTCCACTCTCCGAATCTAGCCACATACATCGAGTCTGCAGTGTGATTGGTCCGCCCGCACCGGGCCTTCAATCCACCTGGTCCACTCTCTGAGTCTACAGTATGACTGGTCCGCCCGTACCGGGCCTTCAGTCGGCCTGGTCCACTCTCCAAGCCTCGGCACGTCTGGTCCGCCCTCTTGGGGCCTACAGCTTATCCGGACCGCTTGCTGGGCCTTCGGGACAACCGGTTCGCCCTGGGTATCTTGGCCTACAACACAAAGCAGGACCCGCCTCAACCCAAATCCAGTCCAAACAACCATGTGCACATAAACATGCAAACATATAACAATTCACAGTCAACAAACCGATCAACAGATCACATAACATATCATCATCCTAACCAGGATACCGACCTAACCGGTCACTAGCATAGCATCACCCTACATCTCAGGATACCGATCTCAACCAGGTCTCTAGCATATACCATCCTAGCTACCAGGATGCAACATATCAAAGCAATAACATACAACAAATACCCTGATCTCAATCTGATAAAGGGTCGGCCTTGGTCCCTTAGACCCTGTTGATATAGTGAGGATAACTCACCTTGAAACTGCCGATTGAACAGATAAGATCCCGCTGCTCCAAACTCCGACACGAACTCCTCCACTGAACAACACCAAAGCACTGAACTCAATAATTACCAAAATACCCCTGGAAGACAACTGGTCAACCCTTGTTTAAAGTCAAAGTCAACCCCTGACTGACTCTACTCGCCGTTTCAACCCGATGACTCGCCGAGTCCCCATGCTCAGAACTTTCCCCAATCCGTGACTCAACTTGCCGAGTCACCCCGAGACTCGTCGAGTCCAACAACTCTGAGTCCACTCACACACAACTCACTGAGTCATCCCTTGACTCACCGATTCTCGGCTCAACCAGAAAAGATTGGGACTCTTTGACAAGACTCGTCGAGTCTAAGAACAGACTTGCCGTGTCTAAGGCTATCTTCAACCTACTCGCCGAGTTCAAGGCTATCTTCAACCTACTTGCCGAGTTGTTCTTCTAACTCGCCGAGTTCCAACCTATCTTCAAGCAACTCGCCGAGTTCACCTTTGTGACTCGCCGAGTGCCTCTCGATCTCATTCCATACAGAAGCATTCCAGGCCATGCAATTGATCCAAAACGTAGATCTACCCTTCCTAAGGCCATCCATCACGTAAAGTGGCAAACTTTACGTGAATCCAAGGAGATCTAGGCATTTTCACTCTAGGATTGGGTTTGGGACAAGATAGCTCCTTCAATCACTCATAAACAGGGACTTTTATGCATTCTAACCCTTTTCCATTCCAGATCTGAGGTAGCAACCTCATATCTAACCTCTAAACTCCAATACATCAAAAGATATGATCTCTAACACCTCCAAAATGATGAATCTATATGAATAACAACCCAAGAACGAGATAATACCTCAAAAGGAAGCCCCAACAGCAATGAAACCTGAATCTAAGCAAAGCCCCTTGCTCCAAGCCTCCTAACCTTCAAGATTTCCTCAACAATCACTTCTTCAAGCCTCCAAATGCACTTGATCCTCTCACACACGACAACTAGGGTTTCTGGACTTAAGAGAGAGTAGAGAGGCTGGGGGAAAGGATGTTATGTTCTTTATATAAGGCTCAACCCCGAGAAATAGGGTTTTCTCCACTCAGCGCCTACTCGCCGAGTCGGCCACTTAACACGCGACCAAAGTCGCGACCCTACTCGCCGAGTCCACCCATGGACTCGCTTACTCTTTTAGCCCTTCAACTTTACTCTTGATATTCCGGGATGTTACAATTCTCCCCCACTTAAATTAGGCTTCGTCCTCGAAGCCTGCAGCAACTCAACTCTAGAAATACTCCCACAACGCGCCACCTGGCATTAACCAGACCAGGTTCCTCAAGGCACAACCATCGAAACTCGAACTCACTTTCTCCTTTCTTACGGTGTCCTGACCACCGTCTCAAGCCGGCCACCGACTTCACCCTCTGATAACCCCACTTAACAACTGAGTACTACTCATGATGCAACACTGCTCCAAATCGCAACCATCACTCGACCCATATGAGCTAGAAGTAACCATGCACCACCGGATTCCTGATCCGAGTCCAACTCTATCCATTCCGCTGACAGAAAGACACATTCTTCATAGCAACTCCCATGAGTTCTCCTCTTGCAATCACATACACATGCTGAACTAGCTCTAGCACCCTCGGGTTGGGAAAACCCGTTACACTGACGACATCTCCAAACATCCCCCAGGATGAACCACCACTACATACACAATTCCCTAATCAGAATCACACTGAGAGCCCAAGACTCCCTACCTGCATCCCTTCCGAGCCTCTTGGCTCTACCCCCACGGAATTCCTTCCGCGACCTCAGCAGACATCCCAAACCGGATGTGATTCCATTCCACTGCCGCAAACACACTGCTCAATGACCATACTTGGATTATTCCAAACATAACTCTGCTCTGCTGCTTTCACTCCCGTGACTTTGCACTCCCTCTCGGAGTTACACTCCTCTCTCTTTCCTTTACCAGGGAAATCCACTTGGCCGCCTTGTCACTACGACAAGTGCCACGATGCTCGCCCAATGCTACACCACTCCTTCATAGCGTAACCGCTATCCATCCAACACACATGCTCTGAATCTACTCGCAAGGACTCTCGAGTCCATGCACCATCTCCACTAATCAAGATCAATACCCGGGGCCAGACCTTCTAATGCTATCACACCGTAACATACACAATCCATATCCTCGAACCGATCTAACAATACCTGCAGAGTCTTCAGCATGACTAGACCGCCTCACCAGGCCTTCAGCCAATCTGGACCACTCTCAGAACCTTCAGCCAATCTGAACCGCCCTCCAGTGCCTTCAGTCTGGCTGGACCGTTCTCCGAGCCTTCGGTCTGACTGGAACGCTGACCGGCCTTCAGTCAATCCGGACCGCTCAACCAGCATTCCTCATTCCAAGTTATCTCTCCGGGAAATCCTCCCATGCATACTGTTCTAGCCCTCTAGGGGTTCCGAACTCTATCTCCATCATACATACTCGATCCCTGCCCGATCCCAGGCCTTCCACAATCAAATGCCCTAGGTCTGTATCCCGCCCCACATGCCTGCCACTTACTCATACCAGCCTACGCTCTTGGCTGACAGAACACTATTGAATCCCAAACAGCTAAACAATCTCACATACTCATCGATCATCTGGAGAATTTTTCCAATTCTCCCCCACTTAGGGCACTGACTAGCAACCACCGGTCGATATCACCGACCTCCCAAAACAACCCTGCACAAAACCAACACTTACACGCAGACTGATTCCCACTAACACTAGCAACCTTCACAAAAATCACATTTCCACACTAATCATCCCGCTCGAAAGAAACTCAATCTGCAGCTAACCACTCCTCAGAAGGCAGATGCTACCCGACATTCAGACCAACGCCAGATTCCCACTAAAAACCCCATGAATGATAACCAATGAAATTCCCAATCACTAACCCATAACCATACCATAATTCTCAAAAACAACAAATACCACACCAAAAACCACACAATGAAACAAGCAGACAAATGATACTCCACAATAACCATAAGATAACCAAGACATCAAGAAAGAAACATACCCGCAGCTGCATCCGACACTGCTCTGACCTCCTCTGCTGTAAGCTGAAAAGCACGACCCTGAGCCCTTGGGGGCTCCGCTCCACCCTAACCTCCACCTGTGATCCTCAAAGTGGCCGGTGCTGGAGCCTGCACCGGTCCTGCAGCGAGCTGTGGACAGTTGACCCTCAAATGTCCAACCTGATGACAATGATAACAAATCCTCAAATCCCGAACCGACGCTGACTGCCGACAATCCCTCGCATAGTGCCCCTCCTTTCCGTACTTGCAGCATGCACCACCGGACCTACAAACTCCGGTGTGACTCCTCCCACACTTCCCATAAGTGTGGCTACTCAGGCCTCCCACTCTAGAATCAACGGTCTTGTACCGTTTCGGCGCCGGCTGCGACTGCACTGGAGCCTGCCTTAGCTCACGTAACTGCAACTCAATCTCTAACTCACGCAGCCTGGCGGCCTCCTGCAACTCCAACAAAGTCTTGCACCTCTGCGTAGACACAAACTGTTTGATACCCCTCTTGATCATGCTCAGATATCGAGATATCTGAGCCTGCTCCGAAGCGAACTCAGGGCAGAACATCGCCCTCTCAGTGAACATCCTGGTGGTCTCAGTCACCGAATCTGAACCCTGCTTCAGCTCCAGGAACTCCTGAGCTAATCTCTCTCTCTCTCTCTCTCTCTCTCAACCCGCAGAACATAACGGGTGCTGAACATCTCTCTGAACTGATCCCATGAAACCGCATCCCTCTGTGCATCCGAATATGACCCCGCGGTCAATCTCCACCAATCCTTCGCCCCGAGCCTCAACAGGTTCAGAGCACACCTCACCCTTTGATCAGCAGGGCATGAACACGTGAAGAAACACCCCTCCACGTCCGATAACCATCTCATAGAAACAATCGGGTCCTGAACTCCATCAAAGGTGGGAGGCTTCGTATTATCGAAGTCCCGATACTAAAAACCCCGACCAGCTCCTCCCCTGCCGCTGCTACAGCCGCTGTAGCCGCCACGGCAGCCCTCTCTGTGAGAGCTGCATAGCGCTCATCAAAATACTCAACCATGGCGGTCTTGATCGACCCAAACAGTTCTGGTAACTCGGCCCGGAACAACGCAGCAACCTCATTATGTAGGATCTCACGAATCCTCGCATCCAACTCGCATGTGTTCATCTGACCAATAACCTCGGGCGGTACTGACCCGTACGGAACTCCCTTTCCTGCTCCCAATCTTGATCCGGATCCACTCCCAGCATGTCTCGGAATCTCCATACTGAAATAACACCACAAAATCTCATACATTTCCCACTAACCCGGGAACCAACTCTCAACCCCACCCTAGAGGTCATGGTTTCCCTAATACGCATATGGGTCCTGTGCTTTCAGTAGTACGGGCCCATACTGCCTTCCACACCTACCCATATTTGTATGAAGTACTACCACAACGTCCTAGAGAAAACATACAAACAAGCGCTCAACCCTCACCACTAGAGGAACACTGGAAAGCTCCCACAAGGAAACCCTAGGCTACAGGCATCACAAATCAGGCAGCATTATCATGAAATCCTGAAGATCCCTAGCCTAGCACTGGCATGCTGTTCTAACAAGGCTCAAAAACAAATATCATGTATGGTATTTTGGGGGTTACTTACTGGCTCCGGCTGATCGTACCTCCGCGTCCTCCCCTACTCATTTTGAAAACCATTTTAAATTCTCTTTTGACAACTCTCCTCGATTTGAGACTGGAGTCACACAAGTGTTCCTCCAATTCACTCAAACCAAGGCTCTGATTCCAACTTGTAACGACCGAAAAAAATTCCAACCAATTTAAATTTAAAAAAAAAACAACCCGATTCCATTAAAGTTATTACAAAAAGGTTTTCAATACAATTTATTTAAAGTATTCCCAGAATCACATCACGACAACAACATGAGGAGCGGTACGATCACGCCTTCGCCATACCACGGTCTCCTGAAGAACCTGGAAAACATTAAACCACAACTGTAAGCCCGAAAGCTTAGTGAGATATCCCCAAAATACCAACCACATATACCATACACGCATAACATGCCATAACATATCTGATCACAGAACAACCATGCACTTCGGGTCTACTGTGTGACTGGTCCGCCGCACTAGCCAACAGTCCACCTGGTTCACCCTCCGAGTCTAGCCATATACCTCGAGTCTGCAGTGTGATTGGTCCGCCCGCACCGGGCCTTCAATCCACCTAGTCCACTCTCCGAATCTAGCCACATACATCGAGTCTGCAGTGTGATTGGTCCGCCCGCACCGGGCCTTCAATCCACCTGGTCCACTCTCTGAGTCTACAGTATGACTGGTCCGCCCGCACCGGGCCTTCAGTCGGCCTGGTCTACTCTCCGAGCCTCGGCACGTCTGGTCCGCCCTCTTGGGGCCTACAGCCTATCCGGACCGCTCGTTGGGCCTTCGGGTCAACCGGTCCGCCCTGGGTATCTTGGCCTACAACACAAAGCAGGACCCGCCTCAACCCAACTCCAGTCCAAACAACCATGTGCACATAAACATACAAACATATAACAATTCACCGTCAACAAACCGATCAACAAATCACATAACATATCATCATCCTAACCAGGATACCGACCTAACCGGTCACTAGTATAGCATCACCCTACATCTCAGGATACCGATCTCAACCAGGTCTCTAGCATATACCATCCTAGCTACCAGGATGCAACATATCAAAGTAATAACATACAACAAATACCCGGATCTCAATCCGATAAAGGGTCGGCCTTGGTGCCTTAGACCCTGTTGATATAGTGAGGATAACTCACCTCGAAACTGCCGATTGAACAGATAAGATCCCGCTGCTCCAAACTTCGACACGAACTCCTCCACTGAACAACACCAAAGCACTGAACTCAATAATTACCAAAATACCCCTGGAAGACAACTGGTCAACCCTTGGTCAAAGTCAAAGTCAACCACTGACTGACTCTACTCACCGAGTCAACCCGATGACTCGCCGAGTCCCCATTCTCAGAACTTTCCCCAATCCGCGACTCAACTTGCCAAGTCACCCCGAGACTCGCCGAGTCCAACAACTCTGAGTCCACTCACACACGACTCACCGAGTCATCCCTTGACTAACCGATTCTCGGCTCAACTAGAAAAGATTGGGACTCTTCGACAAGACTCGCCGAGTCCAAGAACAGACTCGCCGTGTCTAAGGCTATCTTCAACCTACTCGCCGAGTTGTTCTTCCAACTCGCCGAGTTCAAGGCTATCTTCAACCTACTCGCCGAGTTGTTCTTCCAACTCGCCGAGTTCCAGCCTATCTTCAAGCAACGCGCCGAGTCCACCTTTATGACTTGCCGAGTGCCTCTCGATCTCATTCCATACAGAAGCATTCCAGGCCATGCAATTGATCCAAAACGTAGATCTACCCTTCCTAAGGCCATCCATCACATAAAGTGGCAAACTTTACGTGAATCCAAGGAGATCTAGGCATTTTCACTCTAGGGTTTGGGTTTGGGACAAGATAGCTCCTTCAATCACTCATAAACAGGGACTTTTATGCATTCTAACCCTTTTCCATTCCAGATCTGAGGTAGCAACCTCAGATCTAACCTCTAAACTCCAATACATCAAAAGATATGATCTCTAACACCTCCAAAATGATGTATCTATATGAATAACAGCCAAAGAACGAGATAATACCTCAAAAGGAAGCCCCAACAGCAATGAAACCCGAATCTAAGCAAAGCCCCTTGCTCCAAGCCTCCTAACCTTCAAGATTTCCTCAACAATCACTTCTTCAATACTCCAAATGCACTTGATCCTCTCACACACGACAACTTGGGTTTCTGGACTAAAGAGAGAGTAGAGAGGCTGGGGGAAAGGATGTTATGTTCTTTATATAAGGCTCAACCCCGAGAAATAGGGTTTTCTCCACTCAGCGCCTACTCCCCGAGTCCATCCGCTGACTCGCCGAGTCGGCCACTTAACACGCGACCAAAGTTGCGACCCTACTCGCCGAGTCCAACCATGGACTCGCCGAGTTCCCCTTCCCAATTTACTCTTTTAGCCCTTCAACTTTACTCTTGATATTCTAGGATGTTACATTTTTTGGACCATTTCTCGATTTGTGTGTGTCATCCTTGCGCAGGGGCCATGCTAATCTTCTTTGTATCGTTCCAATTTTATCGGATGTCCCTAAAGGGACGACTATAGATGAAGAGCTTCGCCATATAGAGGAGTAGCAGGTTATTGTTGGATTAATGTCTAAGTCTATAACTATAATTAGTCAGACTTGACCCGACCAGCATGGTCCATTTGGGTTGCATGACATCATGCATATGGATAGACTATAATGAGAGAAATAACACTTAAGGTTTGTTAATATATTATAAGTTCTAATATATTAATAAGGTTGTTTAAGTAGTATTGATCAAGAATTAATTTGGAATTAATTAAGTGATCAAAAGGAGACTAATTAAATATATGGGTTGATTGTGTAAATCATTCATTCTTATATATGTGGGCTTGTGATCCAAGACTCCTTATGTTGAACTAAGTCCATGGGGTGACCCATGGATACTCCATGGAGGTTAAAATCCATGGAGCATAAGGAATGGGTAAAGTTATGAGTTACATGGTGTAACCCCAATAGCTACCATATAAAAGAATCCCATGGCTCAAGAAATTGGGCACTAGAGTGTGAATATGAGGGCTAGATGATTTCAAGAAGTGTTTCATTTTCTCTCAAGTCATTCCATGTGTATTTGATGTTGTGTGAACCATTTGAGGTGTCACACTTGGGGCACTAGGCACTCAAGCTTCATGAAGACATTCTACATCAAAGAGGTATGTAATTCTAACTTGATATATTCATATGAATCAATGTTATTATGCTAGTTAGGATGAATACATTGGAAAGTTCATATTTGCATGTATAATAGAGAAAACATAGATCCAAGGTATTTAGGGTTGCATATACACTTAGGAGTGTTAGAATGCTCAAAACGCAACAGTTATATGGGACGACGCGAGTTCTAAACGAAGTAGTTTACTGTTGATGGTAATATATTCTCAATGTCTTTAAAATTAGGGTTAATGACTTAGGAGGGTAATAAGGTTTCCAGTTTGTCCGTATTAGGTCACTAAGGTTTTTTTTTTGTGCGTATTAGACCAATATGGTTGTTATTACCGTTTAGAAATAGTCCTTATTGCCGGTTAAAACCGGTAAAAGGACTATTTATAAACGGTAATAACAACCATATTGGTCTAATACGCACAAAAAAACCTTAGTGACCTAATACGGACAAACTGGAAAACCTTATTACCTTCCTAAGTCATTATCCCTAATAAAAATCAAATTGTCTAAAATTGAATAAAAGGTATTTATTTATATATTATATTTTTAGTCCATGTCTTTAACTATTTATTAAATTCTGCTATATATTTTTTTCGTAGATGTTTATAAATATTAACTCAAAACTAAATAGTTTTCTTTTGTTTATTTTATAAAGTTGATTAACGCTTAAGCTATACATAACTTCCCAAAAATTACAAAGATATTTTTCATTTGTAAAATAGATGAACCAATTAAAACATTTATCTCAAAAACCATTGAGTGACATTTCTTTGTGTGAAACGATACATTATCATATTTGAATTTACAAAAATCGCATAAACGAATATCTTTGATGTGTGTGCATAATCCTACTGAGCTCTTCTCATGAGTAACCAACAAAACATTTTATCCATAACCGTAAGCATAAAGCTTAGTGAGCTCCCCAATTGTTTGGTGCATAAATTGCACCTTTTATATATTAATTGCATGTTCATTTATCGCATTGCATGACATTTTAGTTTAGTTTTACATACATTTTGCATTTACGAGACATAATCGAGGATCTATCTACTTTTCAAGATTTTTGTGGATGTTTCAGGGTGATTTGAAGACTGGAGCATGCCTAGGATGTTCGAGGGAAGCTCTATACAAAGTTTCAGAATTTTCAAAGCTAAATTAAAGAATTTGGAAAATCGGAAAATGTACATTTCTCAATTGATTACACGGGTGGCACTTTGGGAAGGCATCATTACACGAGCCCGCAGTTTGGAGGTTTTTCACAAGAATAAGGCCATTACACGGGTCGTGTAATGGGAATGCATCATTACACGAGCTTGTGTAACGGTGTCTGTCAGTTTTTGAAATCCACAAATTCCGATTAAGATGAGTTTTCTAGTCATTTTTGTGGGACTTTGTCCAAGAACTTGAGGGGGGCGATTTTCACACATCTTATCACCATTTTCACTTTGGAAACACTTTGTCTTTGATTTTGTAAGTTTTTTTTTTTTAAAGATTAAACTTGTTCAATTTGTATTTTATGTTAGTCATGTGTGGCTAACTTTTCTTATAATTTGCGGTTCTATCTTCCTATGTACTTGTTGTTTAGATTGTAATATGAACTAGATTCGATGTTTATATCTAGTAATCTTTGATTTGATCTTCAATAAATGTTTGATTTGTACTCATTTTCACTTGATCAATGAAATTAGGGTTCATATTATCATTATTAGTCAAATTATAAACTTCGTAAATGTTTTACGATTTGATGTTAGTAAAAAAGACTTAATTAGTGTCGATGGGATTAAAATGTATTCAAAGATTATATGTTCATATTCCAGAGCCTATAAGGAATATAGGGGTAACATCCCAAGATTTTGCAGATATTTCCGAATCCTCTTTTCTATTATTATTTTGTCATTTGTAGTCCCTGGGTTTAGAAGAGTTGACCCATGAGAAATATAAGGGCTAAAGTTGCAACTTTGAGATCAAGAGAGTACGCTAAGCATACATAAGGTACGCTTAGCGTACCAGAGGCTTAAGATGTCCCATGCATGTAGTAGAAAGGTCTTAATGGATTAAGATGTCCCATGCATGTAGTCCAAAGGTATTAATGGATTAAGACAATCAATTAAGAGCTTTTTGGACGTCCAAAGTCTTAAAGTTCGATACTTTATGGTTCTAAGACACTTTTGGTCGATGGATCTGAAACATGGGCCTAAGTGCTTAAGCCATTAAGCACTTATTAGGGTTTTAGCGAAACCCCGCGTATGCCCCGCGTAAATCATGTACACCTAATGTACTGAGTCAACCACCCCGGTGTTGGTTAACGTCGGGAAGAGTACGCCCAGCGTACCAGAGGAGTACGCCCCGCGTACGTCCTTTGTTGGGCTTTTGACAAGTTAGGCTTTGGGATTGGGCTGCTTTTGGACTAACTGGACTTAGGCCTTGCTGGGCTTTATGAATAATGGTGTTTTGGGCCAATTTTAAATATGGATCTTAAAATAAGGCCCAAATAGGGAGTTGGGCCCAATTTTGAAAATTGGGCCAATAATGGGCCTTGTATATGTGGACTTGTGGATCATGGATTTGGAAATTGGGCCTTGGTCCAATAAAGAGAAAGGACCAAAATGGATTATGTGGACCCTTAGTCAAGATTGATAATCCATGTATTGACATAGTGTTTAGTATTTGGATAGTTCAGGACTTTCGGTGAGACAACGATCGAAGACTTTCGATTCCTTTCAGCACCACTTGCCAGGTGATTTATCCTCACTATATCAACTGGGTATAAGGCACCAATGTTTGCCCTTATCAGATTTGTATCCGTGTTTATTGCATGATATACTTATTGATTTACATCCTGTTAGTTAGGATGGTGATATGCTTAGTGACCTGGTTAGGTCGGTATCCAGGAAGCTGGAGAGGATCAGGGGAGAGAATACCCGATTTGTGCAAGATTTGTCGTGGGTTGATGACCCGATGCGGTCGGGTATGGGTCCGGATGTTTGGAGGGGTTAGACAGACAGTTATGGAGGAGGCTCATAAGTCTCATTTTCTATTTACCCGGGAGCCACTAAGATGTACCGGGATTTGAGTTTGAGTTGTTGGTGGCCGTGCATGAAGCGAGAAATCGCTTGGTATGTCGAGAGGTGTTTGACCTGCAAGATGGTCAATGCCATGCATTAGAGGCCACATGGAAAGCTACATCCTCTAGAGATTCCCATTTGGAAATGGGAAAAGATGATGATGGACTTCATTACTTAGCTGCCGAGGAAGGAAATGGGATTCGATGCTATATGGGTCGTCATGGATCGATTGACCAAGATTGCCCATTTTCTGGCCATACGGTAGAGCTCGTCGGCCGAGAAGCTAGTCGATGTGTATGTTCGCGAGATCGTTGCTTGCCAAAGAGTTCCAATATCTATTTTCTCCGACCGTGATGTTAGGTTCACCTCCTTCTTCTGGCAGAAGTTCCACGAGGAGCTGGGCACACGACTGCATTTTAGCACAACATATCATCTACAGACTTATGACCAGAGCAAGCGGACTATACAGACCCTCAAGGATATGTTGAGAGCTTGTGTCATCGAATTCGGTGGGAGTTGGAATTCCCACCTACCCATTGTTGAGTTCGCCAACAACAACATCTATCATTCCAGTATTGGTGCCCCACCTTTTCAGCTGTTGTATGGGCGGAGATGTCGCACCCCGGTCTGTTGGGGTGAGGTTGGTCACAGAGTGATGGGACGGATGGAGGTGTCGGGGACCCAACTTTCCCCTTTTTCTGAAGCGAATAACACCATTCCAGTATTGGTGCCCCACCTTTTAAGCTGTTTTATAGGCGGAGATGTTTCACCCTGGCCTGTTGGGGTGAGGTTGGTCATAGAGTGATGGGACGGATGGAGGTAGTTTTGCAAACTACCAAGAAGATTTAGCATATCAGACAATGACTGTAGACGCTAAGAGTCGGTAGAAGAGTTACGCCGACAGATGCCGATATGAGATGGTGTAACAGCCCGGAATCTCAGGTATTGTTAAATTATGTTTTTTGGGGTGATTTAAGAGGGGACTCGGCGAGTTGGAGCCTGGACTCGCCGAGTAGGATCGCAGACTTTGTCGCGGGTTCGCGACTGGACTCGACGAGTCCAGATATGGACTCGGCGAGTCTACGCTGTTTAGCGAAAACCCTAACCGTTCAGGTTTGGGACGTATAAAAGGGACTTATTGGCCGTCATTATTCATTTTAGCCTTCTGAGAAGAACCCTAAATCGATTGTGTGCATCTGGAGCAAGGATTATAGGCCATTGTTGATTATAGAAGAGTTGTTGTGCAAGGAAGAGAAGAGGTTGGCTAGAGGGACAACAAGGGAGTCACATTCTGAGGATTGGGGACACAGAGAATACATCATCCAGGTAAGAATTCGAGTATACTCTGCTATGTTGATGTGATTATGGAATTAGGGTTTATGGAACCCTTTTTGTGAATAGATTGAATGTTACCCTAGTCCCCTAATTGATTGTAACCCTGTATTGGGACCTTTGGAGGTCCAGAATGTCCCATGCCTGTGCATTTCGGGAATTGATGAAGGTTTTGGATTGGAATCCTTATGCCTTAGGTCAAAATGTGAATTATGAATCATAGGGTGTATCATGAGCACTGAAATGAGGACTTTACGTGGTGGATCATCCTAGGAAGGCCAGACCTAGGAATGGTCGGAGCGGTTCTGACCTTAGGATGCAGTTTGAGCAGTTGCATGGCATGGACTCGCCGAGTTCGACGAACAGACTCGGCGAGTAGCTTGAAGATTAACTGGGACTCGTCGAGTTGTTCTTCAGACTCGGCGAGTTGAGTCGGGGTAGCCCCGCGATTCTTCCAGGAGTAACTCGTCGGGTCAAGGAGGATACTCGACGAGTAGAAAGGGAATCTCAGAGAATTGGAGGACGTCTAGACTCGCCGAGTCGCCATGGCACTCGCCGAGTCCGGTCGAGTTGACCGTTGACCGTTGACCGTTGACCAGAGTTGATCTAAGTCTGACTTCTTAGGGATAGTCACACTTAGAAGATATAAGTGTTAATGAGAAATATGTGATGTTATAGGGAGGTTGTAGCTCGACGGATTGTGCACGAGTGGTTTCAGGATTTCTAGCTTTCAGCATTTACGAGGTGAGTCTTCTCACTATACCGTACCCGAAAGGGTTTGACTGTGTGACCGGAAGGTCAGATATGATATGTGATATGTATGCTATATGTGGTAAGTTATTGTTGTATGTACTATGTATGTTATGTGGGCCGGAAGGCAATATGTGATGGGCCGGAAGGCGATTATGTTATGGGCCGGCAGGCATTGTGTTGAGGACCGGAAGGTCAGGGCCTGGAAAGGCGTATGTGTGTAAGTTTTGTATTGGGGAACTCACTAAGCATTTATGCTTACAGTTGTTATGTATGTGTTTCAGGTACTAGCGAGGACCGTGGGAAGGCGCCGGCGTGATCGGTACACACTGAAGGATGTTTTTATGATCTTGGGATTTAGACAATTTGTATTTGACATGACACTTAAATTACTTACGTCTTGTTTGAATGAAAGTACTACATTTTTAAAATGAAAAATTTGTTTGAAAATTTGCGTTGTTACAATTGGTATCAGAGCCTTGGTTTGAGGGATTCGGGTGCACCTTCGGGAGTAACTGAACTCAAACCGAGGATTTGAGGAAATTTTTTTTTTAAATAAAGGCATAAACTTTTGTAAATGGTTTTGTGGTAAGCAAGAAAGAAGCAGTGTGTACGATCAGTCAGCGCCCGAACGGTAAAGATCCCCAAAATACCTTACAATATTATATGATATGAATTGTTATGCATGCTAGAAGACTAGGTATTCATGATAGGACTAGAGTGGCCTGATTTGTGATGCCTTAGTCTAGGGGAGTTTGCCGATATGAGATGCTTAGCTAGTGTGTGGGTAGATCGTGCATAACAGAAGTAGAGTACTCACTATCCGGGGTTTGGGGAGGAAGATTTGGGATGAATGCTGATGCAGTGTGGTCGGTAGTATTGGGCCCGTACTACCGAAGACACCGGGTCAGTGGGAGACCCAAGTAAGAATCCCTGGATATCGGATACTGAGTAGGGTTGCGTTATTGAGTGTGATTATAGTCGATGGGGTCTCTGATAGTTTTATGTTGTATTTCAGAGACATCATGGTTAGACCACGCCACGGAGCGAGTTCGAGCGGTGTGAGTGACGAGGAGATTCGTCAGATGATTCACGAGGAGGTAGCTGCGGCGATCCGGGCCGAGATCCCGGAGATGTTTGGGTCTATTAAGACCACCCTGATGGAGACGTTCGAGGAGCGGTACGCCGCATTGACTGAAGCTGCAGCCGCTGCAGCTACCGCAGCTGTGGCCGCTGCCAGGCCACAGGGGGGTGACTCGTTGCTGTTCCGGGAGTTCAGCAACACGAAGCCACCTGAGTTCGATGGGACGCAGGATCCGATTGCTGCGATGAGGTGGATCGCGGATATAGAGGGGTGCTTCTACACTTGTTCATGCCCGGAGCACCTGAGGGTACGGTTCGCTTTGAACCAGCTCCGTCTGGGAGCGAAGGACTGGTGGAAGTTCGTGACGGCGAACTTCACTTTGGCAGAGATTACAGCAGTGACATGGGAGGGGTTTACTGCCATGTTCAGGGATGAGTACGTTCCCCCGGTGGAGAGGGAACGATTGGTTCAAGAGTTCTTAACCCTCAAGCAGGGTACTGATTCGGTTGCGGCAATCACGCGGAGGTTTCATGAGAGGGCGATGTTCTGCCGCGAGCTGGTGTCCACAGAGCAGGCTCGGATGAGCCGGTACTTGGGAGTTTTGAGGAGGGATATCCAGGAGTTTGTGTCGAACTCCACCTATCATACTTTTACTGAGCTTCAGGCGAATGCCAGGAAGCGTGAGATCGAGTTGGAGACCCAGGCCAGGGAGGAGGCCGAGTCTCAGCAGGTGGACCGGCGACCGGCTCAGTCTCAGCCGGCAGCCAAGCGGACCAAGTCCGCCGATTCGAGGACGGGAGGTCCGAAGGGCCGCACTTGCGGAAAGTGCGGCAAGGGTCACGATGGGGCGTGTCGAGCTGGTGCTTGCTACAAGTGCGGCAAGGAGGGGCACATTGCTAGGGAGTGTCCCAAGGGGTTTATGGTTTGCTTTCATTGCAACCAGACCGGCCACCGGAAGGCCGAGTGCCCTCAGCTTCGTCAGGGATCTGCACCTACTGCCAGGACTACTGAGACTCGACCGGTGAAAATCGAGGCCCCGAGGGCTCGTGGGAGAGCCTTTCAGCTGACTGCGGAGGAGGTCCGCGCTGCGCCCGATGTTGTGGCAGGTATGCTGTAATTCATGCATTTATTTTAATGTCGAGATGTTATGCTTATGTTATTATATGCGTAGGTACTTTCCTTGTGAACTCTGTGCCTGCTCTAGTGTTATTTGACTCAGGTGCGAGTAGGTCCTTTGTATCTTTAGCCTTTAGTCAGCATATCAGCGTTAGTCGCGAGTCGTTGAGTCGACCTTTGAGAGTTTCTATAGCTGACGAGAGAGTGATTTGTGCCACGGAGGTTCTTCGGGGGTGCGTGCTAGAGATTTTCGGGGTTGAGTTCCCTATTGAACTGATTCCTATTGCGATGGGTGATGTCTGTGTCATCGTGGGCATGGACTGGTTGAGCCGATTCGGCGCTGTCATCGACTGTGAGCGTCAGCTGGTGACTATACGAGACCATAGTGGGGGAGTCCTTTCGGTGTACGGCGAGGGTACCCGTTCAGGATCAGCTTTTTGTTCGGCCGCTAGAGCGAGGCAGTGTCTACAGCAGGGCTGTAAGGGTTTTGTGGCGTATGTGATGGATACGCGGGAGGTTTCCGAGAGACCGAGGTCAGTGAGGAGGTCCCAGTGGTGCGTGAGTTTCCAGATGTTTTCCCCGAGGAGCTGCCGGGAGTACCTCCTGTGAGGCAAGTAGAGTTTGGTATCGACCTGGTTCCGGGGGCCGCGCCTATTGCTAAGGTGCCTTATCGTCTTGCACCCCCAGAGATGCAAGAGTTGTCCTCGCAGCTCCAGGAGTTGCTGGGGAAGGGATTCATTCGGCCGAGCAGCTCGCCGTGGGGAGCACCTATTCTGTTCGTCAAGAAGAAGGATGGTTCACACCGGATGTGCATTGATTACCGGGAGTTGAACAAGTTGACGGTCAAGAACTGTTACCCGTTACCGAGGATCGATGACTTATTCGATTAGTTGCAGGGAGCATCTTGGTTTTCCAAGATCGATCTGAGGTCACGGTACCATCAGGTGAGAGTGCGGGATGAGGACGTCCAGAAGACAGCATTTAGGACGCGATATGGGCATTATGAGTTTGTGGTGATGCCTTTCGGGCTCACCAATGCCCCGGCGGTATTCATGGATCTCATGAACAGGGTATGTAGGCCGATGTTGGATCGGTCAGTGATTGTATTTATCGACGACATTCTGGTGTATTCGAGATCTAGAGAGCAGCATGAGGAGCATTTGAGGGAGGTCCTTGAGATATTGAGGTCGGAGAAGCTTTATGCAAAGTTCTCCAAATGTGACTTCTGGTTGTGGGAGGTCCAATTTCTAGGACATGTTGTTGATCAGGAAGGGATATTGGTCGATCCGGCCAAGGTTGAAGCTGTGATGAGTTGGGAGGTGCCGAAGTCACCCTCTGAGATCAGGAGTTTCCTTGGGCTAGCGGGGTATTATCGGAGATTCATTAAGGATTTCTCCAAGATAGCAGTGCCGCTCACCAGTTTGACCTGGAAGGGTGTTGCATTCTCATGGGGACCCGAGCAGCAGACTTCCTTTGAGACACTTCGCCAGAGGTTGTGCGAAGCCCCGGTATTAGCTCTCCCGGAAGGGATGGAAGATTTTGTAGTATATTGCGACGCATCGATTTCGGGGCTGGGTGCAGTGTTGATGCAGAGGTGTCATGTGATAGCTTATGTGTCGAGGCAGCTGAAGCCTCATGAGGCGAGATATCCCACGCATGATTTAGAGTTGGGGGCAGTAGTGTTCGCTCTCAAGATTTGGCGTCACTACTTGTATGGGGTTCGATGTACGATATACACGGACCATAAGAGCTTGAAGTATTTGATGGATCAGCCCAACCTAAATATGCGTCAGAGGAGGTGGTTGGACGTGGTCAAGGATTATGATTGTGAGATCCTGTACCACCCGGGCAAGGCTAATGTGGTAGCCGATGCATTGAGCCGCAGGGCGGAGAACACTCCTTTGCGAGATGTATGTTTGAGACTGACTGTGATGACTCCAGTATTGGATACTATTCGTGGGGCACAGGCCGAGGCTGTGAGACCAGAGATGCAGAAGAAAGAGTGGGTCGTTGAGTTAATTTCAGAGTTCGTTAAGGATGGACGAGGGCTTCTGACGTTTCAGGGTCGGATTTGGGTACCGTTCGTGGGCGGTACGCGTATTACGTTGATGGAAGAGGCTCATAGATCGAAATTCTCGATCCATCCCGGTGCTACGAAGATGTATTTGGATTTGAGGAAAGAGTATTGGTGGCCCTGTATGAAGAGGGACGTCGCATGGTTCGTTGAGAGGTGCTTGACCTGCCGTAGAGTTAAGGCCGAGCACCAGAGACCGCATGGCAAGTTACAACCATTGGAGATTCCTGAGTGGAAGTGGGAACAGATCACTATGGATTTCATCACCAAATTGCCGAGAACTGCCAGGGGAGTTGATGCGATTTGGGTGATTGTGGATAGATTGACGAAGAGTGCACACTTCCTTGCCATCAGCGAGAGTTCTTCAGCGGAGAAGTTGGCGGAGATATATGTGAGAGAAGTAGTATCTCGGCATGGAGTGCCGATCTCGATTGTTTCAGACCGTGATGTGCGCTTCACTTCCAGGTTTTGGAAGAAATTTCATGAGGAGCTGGGTACTAAATTGCATTTTAGTACCGCATACCATCCCCAGACAGACGGCCAGAGTGAGCGAACGATTCAGACGCTGGAGGACATGCTTCGAGCGTGTGTGTTAGACTTCGGGGGTAGCTGGGATGCATATTTACCATTGGCAGAGTTTTCCTACAACAACAGCCATCATTCGAGCATTGGTATGCCACCTTTTGAGCTGTTGTATGGTAGGAGATGTCGGACCCCCATTTGCTGGGGAGAGGTGGGACAGAGAGTGATGGGCAGCACAGAGATCGTGCTTCAGACGGCAGAGCAGATTCAGCAAGTTAGACAGAGGTTATTGACCGCCCAGAGCCGACAGAAGAGTTATGCAGATAGACGCCGATCCGAGCTTGAGTTTCAAGTCGGCGACTTCGTTCTCCTGAAGGTCTCTCCTTGGAAAGGAGTGATTCGATTCAGGAAGAGGGGCAAGTTGGGGCCTCGGTATATTGGGCCATTTCGTGTGATTGCAAGGATAGGCCGGGTAGCCTATCGGTTGGAGTTGCCAACGGAGTTGGGACAGATCCACGACACTTTTCATGTGTCGCAATTGAGGCAGTGCATAGCCGATGAGTCGGGAGTGGTTCCATTGGAGGATATTCAGGTGGATGCGAGCCTGAATTATGCTGAGAGACCAGTGGCCATCAGGGATCGGAAGATCAAGGTTCTGAGGAACAAGGAGGTACCTCTGGTGTTGGTCCAGTGGCAACACCGGAAAGGATCGGAAATGACTTGGGAGCCGGAACGTGAGATGCGGGAGCAGCATCCGGAGCTATTTTCAGAGTGAGACTTCGAGGGCGAAGTCTAATCCTAGTGGGGGAGAGTTGTAACAGCCCGGAATCTCAGGTATTGTTAAATTATGTTTTTTGGGGTGATTTAAGAGGGGACTCGGCGAGTTG
Organism: Lactuca serriola; assembly: GCF_051521515.1. NCBI lineage: Eukaryota > Viridiplantae > Streptophyta > Magnoliopsida > Asterales > Asteraceae > Lactuca > Lactuca serriola. The sequence goes on along the minus strand of NC_136413.1, from coordinate 166,494,112 downwards.
GAGCTTGGACTCGCCGAGTAGGATCGCAGACTTGGTCGCGGGTTCGCGACTGGACTCGACGAGTCCAGATATGGACTCGGCGAGTCTACGCTGTTTAGCGAAAACCCTAACCGTTCAGGTTTGGGACGTATAAAAGGGACTTATTGGCCGTCATTATTCATTTTAGCCTTCTGAGAAGAACCCTAAATCGATTGTGTGCATCTGGAGCAAGGATTATAGGCCATTGTTGATTATAGAAGAGTTGTTGTGCAAGGAAGAGAAGAGGTTGGCTAGAGGGACAACAAGGGAGTCACATTCTGAGGATTGGGGACACAGAGAATACATCATCCAGGTAAGAATTCGAGTATACTCTGCTATGTTGATGTGATTATGGAATTAGGGTTTATGGAACCCTTTTTGTGAATAGATTGAATGTTACCCTAGTCCCCTAATTGATTGTAACCCTGTATTGGGACCTTTGGAGGTCCAGAATGTCCCATGCCTGTGCATTTCGGGAATTGATGAAGGTTTTGGATTGGAATCCTTATGCCTTAGGTCAAAATGTGAATTATGAATCATAGGGTGTATCATGAGCACTGAAATGAGGACCTTACGTGGTGGATCATCCTAGGAAGGCCAGACCTAGGAATGGTCGGAGCGGTTCTGACCTTAGGATGCAGTTTGAGCAGTTGCATGGCATGGACTCGCCGAGTTCGACGAACAGACTTGGCGAGTAGCTTGAAGATTAACTGGGACTCGTCGAGTTGTTCTTCAGACTCGGCGAGTTGAGTCGGGGTAGCCCCGCGATTCTTCCAGGAGTAACTCGTCGGGTCAAGGAGGATAGTCGACGAGTAGAAAGGGAATCTCAGAGAATTGGAGGACGTCTAGACTCGCCGAGTCGCCATGGCACTCGCCGAGTCCGGTCGAGTTGACCGTTGACCGTTGACCGTTGACCAGAGTTGATCTAAGTCTGACTTCTTAGGGATAGTCACACTTAGAAGATATAAGTGTTAATGAGAAATATGTGATGTTATAGGGAGGTTGTAGCTCGACGGATTGTGCACGAGTGGTTTCAGGATTTCTAGCTTTCAGCATTTACGAGGTGAGTCTTCTCACTATACCGTACCCGAAAGGGTTTGACTGTGTGACCGGAAGGTCAGATATGATATGTGATATGTATGCTATATGTGGTAAGTTATTGTTGTATGTACTATGTATGTTATGTGGGCCGGAAGGCAATATGTGATGGGCCGGAAGGCGATTATGTTATGGGCCGGCAGGCATTGTGTTGAGGACCGGAAGGTCAGGGCCTGGAAAGGCGTATGTGTGTAAGTTTTGTATTGGGGAACTCACTAAGCATTTATGCTTACAGTTGTTATGTATGTGTTTCAGGTACTAGCGAGGACCGTGGGAAGGCGCCGGCGTGATCGGTACACACTGAAGGATGTTTTTATGATCTTGGGATTTAGACAATTTGTATTTGACATGACACTTAAATTACTTACGTCTTGTTTGAATGAAAGTACTACATTTTTAAAATGAAAAATTTGTTTGAAAATTTGCGTTGTTACAATTGGTATCAGAGCCTTGGTTTGAGGGATTCGGGTGCACCTTCGGGAGTAACTGAACTCAAACCGAGGATTTGAGGAAATTTTTTTTTTAAATAAAGGCATAAACTTTTGTAAATGGTTTTGTGGTAAGCAAGAAAGAAGCAGTGTGTACGATCAGTCAGCGCCCGAACGGTAAAGATCCCCAAAATACCTTACAATATTATATGATATGAATTGTTATGCATGCTAGAAGACTAGGTATTCATGATAGGACTAGAGTGGCCTGATTTGTGATGCCTTAGTCTAGGGGAGTTTGCCGATATGAGATGCTTAGCTAGTGTGTGGGTAGATCGTGCATAACAGAAGTAGAGTACTCACTATCCGGGGTTTGGGGAGGAAGATTTGGGATGAATGCTGATGCAGTGTGGTCGGTAGTATTGGGCCCGTACTACCGAAGACACCGGGTCAGTGGGAGACCCAAGTAAGAATCCCTGGATATCGGATACTGAGTAGGGTTGCGTTATTGAGTGTGATTATAGTCGATGGGGTCTCTGATAGTTTTATGTTGTATTTCAGAGACATCATGGTTAGACCACGCCACGGAGCGAGTTCGAGCGGTGTGAGTGACGAGGAGATTCGTCAGATGATTCACGAGGAGGTAGCTGCGGCGATCCGGGCCGAGATCCCGGAGATGTTTGGGTCTATTAAGACCACCCTGATGGAGACGTTCGAGGAGCGGTACGCCGCATTGACTGAAGCTGCAGCCGCTGCAGCTACCGCAGCTGTGGCCGCTGCCAGGCCACAGGGGGGTGACTCGTTGCTGTTCCGGGAGTTCAGCAACACGAAGCCACCTGAGTTCGATGGGACGCAGGATCCGATTGCTGCGATGAGGTGGATCGCGGATATAGAGGGGTGCTTCTACACTTGTTCATGCCCGGAGCACCTGAGGGTACGGTTCGCTTTGAACCAGCTCCGTCTGGGAGCGAAGGACTGGTGGAAGTTCGTGACGGCGAACTTCACTCTGGCAGAGATTACAGCAGTGACATGGGAGGGGTTTACTGCCATGTTCAGGGATGAGTACGTTCCCCCGGTGGAGAGGGAACGATTGGTTCAAGAGTTCTTAACCCTCAAGCAGGGTACTGATTCGGTTGCGGCAATCACGCGGAGGTTTCATGAGAGGGCGATGTTCTGCCGCGAGCTGGTGTCCACAGAGCAGGCTCGGATGAGCCGGTACTTGGGAGTTTTGAGGAGGGATATCCAGGAGTTTGTGTCGAACTCCACCTATCATACTTTTACTGAGCTTCAGGCGAATGCCAGGAAGCGTGAGATCGAGTTGGAGACCCAGGCCAGGGAGGAGGCCGAGTCTCAGCAGGTGGACCGGCGACCGGCTCAGTCTCAGCCGGCAGCCAAGCGGACCAAGTCCGCCGATTCGAGGACGGGAGGTCCGAAGGGCCGCACTTGCGGAAAGTGCGGCAAGGGTCACGATGGGGCGTGTCGAGCTGGTGCTTGCTACAAGTGCGGCAAGGAGGGGCACATTGCTAGGGAGTGTCCCAAGGGGTTTATGGTTTGCTTTCATTGCAACCAGACCGGCCACCGGAAGGCCGAGTGCCCTCAGCTTCGTCAGGGATCTGCACCTACTGCCAGGACTACTGAGACTCGACCGGTGAAAATCGAGGCCCCGAGGGCTCGTGGGAGAGCCTTTCAGCTGACTGCGGAGGAGGTCCGCGCTGCGCCCGATGTTGTGGCAGGTATGCTGTAATTCATGCATTTATTTTAATGTCGAGATGTTATGCTTATGTTATTATATGCGTAGGTACTTTCCTTGTGAACTCTGTGCCTGCTCTAGTGTTATTTGACTCAGGTGCGAGTAGGTCCTTTGTATCTTTAGCCTTTAGTCAGCATATCAGCGTTAGTCGCGAGTCGTTGAGTCGACCTTTGAGAGTTTCTATAGCTGACGAGAGAGTGATTTGTGCCACGGAGGTTCTTCGGGGGTGCGTGCTAGAGATTTTCGGGGTTGAGTTCCCTATTGAACTGATTCCTATTGCGATGGGTGATGTCTGTGTCATCGTGGGCATGGACTGGTTGAGCCGATTCGGCGCTGTCATCGACTGTGAGCGTCAGCTGGTGACTATACGAGACCATAGTGGGGGAGTCCTTTCGGTGTACGGCGAGGGTACCCGTTCAGGATCAGCTTTTTGTTCGGCCGCTAGAGCGAGGCAGTGTCTACAGCAGGGCTGTAAGGGTTTTGTGGCGTATGTGATGGATACGCGGGAGGTTTCCGAGAGACCGAGGTCAGTGAGGAGGTCCCAGTGGTGCGTGAGTTTCCAGATGTTTTCCCCGAGGAGCTGCCGGGAGTACCTCCTGTGAGGCAAGTAGAGTTTGGTATCGACCTGGTTCCGGGGGCCGCGCCTATTGCTAAGGTGCCTTATCGTCTTGCACCCCCAGAGATGCAAGAGTTGTCCTCGCAGCTCCAGGAGTTGCTGGGGAAGGGATTCATTCGGCCGAGCAGCTCGCCGTGGGGAGCACCTATTCTGTTCGTCAAGAAGAAGGATGGTTCACACCGGATGTGCATTGATTACCGGGAGTTGAACAAGTTGACGGTCAAGAACTGTTACCCGTTACCGAGGATCGATGACTTATTCGATTAGTTGCAGGGAGCATCTTGGTTTTCCAAGATCGATCTGAGGTCACGGTACCATCAGGTGAGAGTGCGGGATGAGGACGTCCAGAAGACAGCATTTAGGACGCGATATGGGCATTATGAGTTTGTGGTGATGCCTTTCGGGCTCACCAATGCCCCGGCGGTATTCATGGATCTCATGAACAGGGTATGTAGGCCGATGTTGGATCGGTCAGTGATTGTATTTATCGACGACATTCTGGTGTATTCGAGATCTAGAGAGCAGCATGAGGAGCATTTGAGGGAGGTCCTTGAGATATTGAGGTCGGAGAAGCTTTATGCAAAGTTCTCCAAATGTGACTTCTGGTTGTGGGAGGTCCAATTTCTAGGACATGTTGTTGATCAGGAAGGGATATTGGTCGATCCGGCCAAGGTTGAAGCTGTGATGAGTTGGGAGGTGCCGAAGTCACCCTCTGAGATCAGGAGTTTCCTTGGGCTAGCGGGGTATTATCGGAGATTCATTAAGGATTTCTCCAAGATAGCAGTGCCGCTCACCAGTTTGACCTGGAAGGGTGTTGCATTCTCATGGGGACCCGAGCAGCAGACTTCCTTTGAGACACTTCGCCAGAGGTTGTGCGAAGCCCCGGTATTAGCTCTCCCGGAAGGGATGGAAGATTTTGTAGTATATTGCGACGCATCGATTTCGGGGCTGGGTGCAGTGTTGATGCAGAGGTGTCATGTGATAGCTTATGTGTCGAGGCAGCTGAAGCCTCATGAGGCGAGATATCCCACGCATGATTTAGAGTTGGGGGCAGTAGTGTTCGCTCTCAAGATTTGGCGTCACTACTTGTATGGGGTTCGATGTACGATATACACGGACCATAAGAGCTTGAAGTATTTGATGGATCAGCCCAACCTAAATATGCGTCAGAGGAGGTGGTTGGACGTGGTCAAGGATTATGATTGTGAGATCCTGTACCACCCGGGCAAGGCTAATGTGGTAGCCGATGCATTGAGCCGCAGGGCGGAGAACACTCCTTTGCGAGATGTATGTTTGAGACTGACTGTGATGACTCCAGTATTGGATACTATTCGTGGGGCACAGGCCGAGGCTGTGAGACCAGAGATGCAGAAGAAAGAGTGGGTCGTTGAGTTAATTTCAGAGTTCGTTAAGGATGGACGAGGGCTTCTGACGTTTCAGGGTCGGATTTGGGTACCGTTCGTGGGCGGTACGCGTATTACGTTGATGGAAGAGGCTCATAGATCGAAATTCTCGATCCATCCCGGTGCTACGAAGATGTATTTGGATTTGAGGAAAGAGTATTGGTGGCCCTGTATGAAGAGGGACGTCGCATGGTTCGTTGAGAGGTGCTTGACCTGCCGTAGAGTTAAGGCCGAGCACCAGAGACCGCATGGCAAGTTACAACCATTGGAGATTCCTGAGTGGAAGTGGGAACAGATCACTATGGATTTCATCACCAAATTGCCGAGAACTGCCAGGGGAGTTGATGCGATTTGGGTGATTGTGGATAGATTGACGAAGAGTGCACACTTCCTTGCCATCAGCGAGCGTTCTTCAGCGGAGAAGTTGGCAGAGATATATGTGAGAGAAGTAGTATCTCGGCATGGAGTGCCGATCTCGATTGTTTCAGACCGTGATGTGCGCTTCACTTCCAGGTTTTGGAAGAAATTTCATGAGGAGCTGGGTACTAAATTGCATTTTAGTACCGCATACCATCCCCAGACAGACGGCCAGAGTGAGCGAACGATTCAGACGCTGGAGGACATGCTTCGAGCGTGTGTGTTAGACTTCGGGGGTAGCTGGGATGCATATTTACCATTGGCAGAGTTTTCCTACAACAACAGCCATCATTCGAGCATTGGTATGCCACCTTTTGAGCTGTTGTATGGTAGGAGATGTCGGACCCCCATTTGCTGGGGAGAGGTGGGACAGAGAGTGATGGGCAGCATAGAGATCGTGCTTCAGACGGCAGAGCAGATTCAGCAAGTTAGACAGAGGTTATTGACCGCCCAGAGCCGACAGAAGAGTTATGCAGATAGACGCCGATCCGAGCTTGAGTTTCAAGTCGGCGACTTCGTTCTCCTGAAGGTCTCTCCTTGGAAAGGAGTGATTCGATTCAGGAAGAGGGGCAAGTTGGGGCCCCGGTATATTGGGCCATTTCGTGTGATTGCAAGGATAGGCCGGGTAGCCTATCGGTTGGAGTTGCCAACGGAGTTGGGACAGATCCACGACACTTTTCATGTGTCGCAATTGAGGAAGTGCATAGCCGATGAGTCGGCAGTGGTTCCATTGGAGGATATTCAGGTGGATGCGAGCCTGAATTATGCTGAGAGACCAGTGGCCATCAGGGATCGGAAGATCAAGGTTCTGAGGAACAAGGAGGTACCTCTGGTGTTGGTCCAGTGGCAACACCGGAAAGGATCGGAAATGACTTGGGAGCCGGAACGTGAGATGCGGGAGCAGCATCCGGAGCTATTTTCAGAGTGAGACTTTGAGGGCGAAGTCTAATCCTAGTGGGGGAGAGTTGTAACAGCCCGGAATCTCAGGTATTGTTAATTTATGTTTTTTGGGGTGATTTAAGAGGGGACTCGGCGAGTTGGAGCCTGGACTCGCCGAGTAGGATCGCAGACTTGGTCGCGGGTTCGCGACTGGACTCGACGAGTCCAGATATGGACTCGGCGAGTCTACGCTGTTTAGCGAAAAAACTAACCGTTCAGGTTTGGGACGTATAAAAGGGACTTATTGGCCGTCATTATTCATTTTAGCCTTCTGAGAAGAACCCTAAATCGATTGTGTGCATCTGGAGCAAGGATTATAGGCCATTGTTGATTATAGAAGAGTTGTTGTGCAAGGAAGAGAAGAGGTTGGCTAGAGGGACAGCAAGGGAGTCACATTCTGAGGATTGGGGACACAGAGAATACATCATCCAGGTAAGAATTCGAGTATACTCTGCTATGTTGATGTGATTATGGAATTAGGGTTTATGGAACCCTTTTTGTGAATAGATTGAATGTTACCCTAGTCCCCTAATTGATTGTAACCCTGTATTGGGACCTTTGGAGGTCCAGAATGTCCCATGCCTGTGCATTTCGGGAATTGATGAAGGTTTTGGATTGGAATCCTTATGCCTTAGGTCAAAATGTGAATTATGAATCATAGGGTGTATCATGAGCACTGAAATGAGGACCTTACGTGGTGGATCATCCTAGGAAGGCCAGACCTAGGAATGGTCGGAGCGGTTCTGACCTTAGGATGCAGTTTGAGCAGTTGCATGGCATGGACTCGCCGAGTTCGACGAACAGACTCGGCGAGTAGCTTGAAGATTAACTGGGACTCGTCGAGTTGTTCTTCAGACTCGGCGAGTTGAGTCGGGGTAGCCCCGCGATTCTTCCAGGAGTAACTCGTCGGGTCAAGGAGGATAGTCGACGAGTAGAAAGGGAATCTCAGAGAATTGGAGGACGTCTAGACTCGCCGAGTCGCCATGGCACTCGCCGAGTCCGGTCGAGTTGACCGTTGACCGTTGACCGTTGACCAGAGTTGATCTAAGTCTGACTTCTTAGGGATAGTCACACTTAGAAGATATAAGTGTTAATGAGAAATATGTGATGTTATAGGGAGGTTGTAGCTCGACGGATTGTGCACGAGTGGTTTCAGGATTTCTAGCTTTCAGCATTTACGAGGTGAGTCTTCTCACTATACCGTACCCGAAAGGGTTTGACTGTGTGACCGGAAGGTCAGATATGATATGTGATATGTATGCTATATGTGGTAAGTTATTGTTGTATGTACTATGTATGTTATGTGGGCCGGAAGGCAATATGTGATGGGCCGGAAGGCGATTATGTTATGGGCCGGCAGGCATTGTGTTGAGGACCGGAAGGTCAGGGCCTGGAAAGGCGTATGTGTGTAAGTTGTATATTGGGGAACTCACTAAGCATTTATGCTTACAGTTGTTATGTATGTGTTTCAGGTACTAGCGAGGACCGTGGGAAGGCGCCGGCGTGATCGGTACACACTGAAGGATGTTTTTATGATCTTGGGATTTAGACAATTTGTATTTGACATGACACTTAAATTACTTACGTCTTGTTTGAATGAAAGTACTAAATTTTTAAAATGAAAAATTTGTTTGAAAATTTGCGTTGTTACAGATGGAGTTCCAGGTAGGTCACATGGTATTACTTAAGGTTTCCCCATGGAAATGAGTTATTCGATTCAGAAAGAGGGGAAAGTTGGGTCCTCGATACATCAGACCATTTCGGGTTATTGCCAGGGTTGGCAAGGTTGCATACTGACTGGATCTTCTGGAGGAGCTCCGTCAGATACACAACACTTTCTATATTTCCCAGCTACAGAAGTGCATATTAGACGAGGATGCGGTAGTGTCGTTGGATGATGTTCAGGTTGACGAGCGCCTGTACTATATGGAGCAGCCGGTGGCTATTTTGGAAAGGAAGGTAAAGGTTCTGCGCAACAAGAAGATACCTCTGGTAATGGTGTAATGGCGACATCGGAAGGGATCTGAGTGAACATGGGAGCCAGAGTCTGAGATGCGGGTGCATTACCCATATTTGTTTACCACCACAGACTTCGAGGACGAAATCTAGGTCAAGTGGGGGAGAATTTTAACATCCTGAGATTTTGCAGGTATTTCCGAATACTCTTTTCTATTATTATTTTGTCATTTTTAGTCCTTAGGGTTAGAAGAGTTGACCCATGAGAAGTCTAAGGGCTAAAGTTGCAACTTTCAGATCAAGAGAGTATGCTAAGCGTACATAAGGTACGTTGTGCGTACTAGTTGCACCCTAGTACACTAGGCGTACACTTATGTACGCTAGGCATACTCACGTAGGGTGGAAACCCTAATATATAGGGTTTGACTGTTATATAAACAACTTTATGAGCTCATAACCCTCTCTTAACTCAGCCTCCACTGTTTAGAGCCGTTTTCCCCAAACCCTAATCATTTCCTTGAGTTTGTGAGGTTATAGAGTGTATTTTAAGTAGTTGGAGAAGAAGGTGTTGCATCAAGGAGTTGGAGAAGCATAACAAGCTAGTAGATCTGATGTTATTTAGTGCCTTAGATGCTCCAAAAGGTAAAAAACATCAAAGTTTATGCATGTATGTTATAGATCTTGCCATTTTAGCTTCAAGGAACAATTTCTTGTCCTAAAAGTCCCAAGTTGGTGCATGATATCATTTAGACGAAATAAACTGTCCTTCTGGACTATTGAAGAGGTCCTAAGTGATAAAAATAAGGTCCCGATGGCTTAAGATGTCCCATGCATGTAGTAGAAAGGTATTAATATTAAGAGCTTTCTGGACGTCCAAAGTCCTAAAGTTCGAGACTTTATGGTTCTAAGACACTTTGGTCGATGGATCTACAATATGGGCTTAAGTGCTTAAGTCACTAAGCACTTATTAGGGTTTTGGCAAAACCCTGAGTAAATCATGTACGCCCAGTGTACTGAGTCAACCACCCCGATGGTGGTCAACATCAGGAAGAGTACACCCAACGTACCAGAGGAGTACACCCCCACATACGTCCTCTATTGGGCTTTTGACAAGTTAGACTTTGGGATTGGGCTGCTTTTGGACTAATTGGACTTGGTCCTTACTGGGCTTTCTGAATAATGGTGTTTTGGGCTGGTTTTGAATATGGATCTTAGAATAAGGCCAAAATAGGGAGTTGGGCCCAATTTAGAAAACTGGGCCAATAATGGGCCTTGCATATGTGGACTTGTGGATCATGGATTTGGAAATTGGGCCTTGGCCCAATAAAGAGAAAGGACCAAAATGGATTATGTGGACCCTGAGTCAAGACTGATAATCCATGTATTGACATAGTGTTTATTATTTGGATAGTTCGGGACTTTCGTTGAGACAGCGATTGGAGACTTTCGGTTCATTTCAGCACCACTTGCGAGGTGAGTTATCCTCACTATATCAACTGGTTCTAAGTCACCAATGCTGGCCCTTATCGGATTTGTATCCAGGGTTAGTGCATGATATGCTTATCAATTTACATCTTGGTATTTAGGATGGTGATATGCTTAGTGACCTGGTTAGGTCGGTATCCTGGTGTTGACGCATAAAAGTGACCCTCTTAAACTTAACAAATCTGAAGCCATCTCTTGATTTGCTGTCAAGATCACAACCACAATCAAGAACCACATCTGCAGTCGACATCGTGAGTATTTTGTCTTAGTTTTAGTTTATCTGTTATCTTATGTCTTTACATTTCTTTATCCAGTGTGCCTTGCATGGCCACCTTAGACAGATTTAACTTTGTAATCTTCGAGACTCTATAAATAGAGCTCTCTCTTTCTGAAAAATATATCTCTCTTGAATATATCTATCTTGAATATCATATTCTCTCTTACTTTCTCATCTTCAAGGATCCTCCTAAACTAAAATTGATATATGAAGATTATAATATATATTCGGAGCAATTGTGTCTTGACTTAATCACTAAGTCTGATCTCACTTACTAACTTGGTTTGATTACAATCCTTGTTAAGAATCAACTTAAGTGTCTTCTTGATATAATACTTGTTGTCATTTACATTTCCTTATATTTCCGCACCTAACTATCTAACTATCTAATTCTAACTTATTATTGTTGAGCTTTATGATCCACTGAGTTAAACTTAATTACGCATTATTACTTGTTCTAACGTTTGTTCAAGTGTGTTACTCAAGTTTTCCTCTCAACAATTGGTATCAGAGCCAAAGTGGTTGCTTTTTAAACAAGAACTCTGATTCTTAAAGGCCTTCTATACCACTGGAGCTCATTTCTTAAAAAAAACAAAAAAACAATTTTTTTTGCTTTCAACCAACCATGAATCGTCCCACCAAAGATGATTTGGATAAGATGGAAAAGGATGTTGTTGCTTTTTATGAGATATCCTGCGGAGTTGCTCCTGACAGCTTTGATATCATCATCAATTGCAAGTCAGCCAAAGAAATATGGGATGTCCTCAAGAACCTGTATGAAGGTAGAGAACAAGCTCAAGATAAAAAACTTACAAATACACTCAACGAGTTCAACAACTTCAAATATCATGCTGGTGAAAGTCTGGAAGACTCCCTCAAGAGGTTCAATCTAATTCTCACAAAGTTATCAAATGTTGGCACCGTTCGAAGAAACCATGAGACAAATCTTTAGTTTCTTAATGGTTTGGGTAGACATTGGACTACGGATAAGATAATAGTCCAAGGAGATAAAAAAATTCACTCTTTATCTCTTTACAAGCTTTATGGTGAGCTACAAGCACAAGAATCATCTGTACTCAAAGACTGTGCTGACTTCGGTAGACCACTCGCTCTCGTAGCACAAGCACCTCACACTCAATCTTAATCTCCCACGTATGATAACCCTGTGCAGTCATACAAATCTGACTTAGAATACGATGATGAAGAGGAATTCCAAAAAGCCATTGCCCTAGTTAGCCAACAATTCAACAAGCTACCACCCTCATCTTTCCTCAAAATCAGCAGTTTAATAAACCTCCCTTCAAACTCAACTTCAATCCTCAAAATAATCACTCTCGATATTCCAAAAATCCTCACCCATCACTGCAATCCTCAAAACACTCAATCAAAAGAGGCACTGCAGCCTGTCAAGCCAACTGAATGCGGTACCTCAATAGAAGACTAGGTCGATGTCGTAATTTGTCACAAGTGTAAGAAGGAAAATGACTTTGCAAAAGACTGCAAAGAGAATATAGTGAAAGACAGAGCATTCTATTTGAGAATGGCTCAATAGATGGAGGAAAAAGAAAAAGCAAGGGCATATGTAGCCCAAGTCAAAAGAGACCATCAAGTGTGGTCATCCAGAGATGAGGATGAAGATATCAGCAACATCAAGGGTAAAGGCAAAATTTGCATGATGGAAACTACGGATGAGGATGGGTCAAACTTGCAGCAAAAGAACTACTGCTACATGGCAAAAGATGGAACTCTAAGCATTGTTGAATAGGTAAAACTCATGATCCGAACTCTTAATTATAACATGCATGATTGCCAACCGTTCATAAACGACCTTAATGACACTTGTGTTGCCGTCCTTTCAGAATATAACAAAGCCCTAGATGAGAAGTACATTGCTTCCCAAGAAATGTTCCATGTTAGAGGACGTCTAGAAGACAAAAGACTCAAGGTTACCATGCTAGAGAGTGACTTAGGATTAGAGAAGGATGCAAGAATGTTATGTGAAACCCAATTAGGCATAACATTAGATAAAAGAGATTTAGCTCAAAATGAAATTGTATGATTAAATCTTTTAATAGAAAAGTTGTTCAATGAAAGTGAATCTATTGAGAATCTTGTGAATAATGGAACCGTGGATAACACATTTAATTGGGGTTGGTCTAATGGGTTCTCCACCGCAAAGGATTCATCACCCCGATTTAACAAAGACCGTCCTTATTTCCCTTCGGACCGAGAGTTCCATTTTCCAGTCAATGACAAAACCTTTCCCAAAGACATCAAAGATCATTTTGGTCGACTTCATAATCTGAGTAATATATGTGTTATTGAGGAAATTCTTTCTGAATTTTTGGGTCACTCAAGTGATTAAATTCCTATCTATAGCATAATTTATCCCAACTCTCAGACTTCATCAGTCGTTGATAAAGAAACTCTTATGAAAGAATCTGAAGTTTTTATGAACTTCCCATCACTGCCTTCAGACTGCAGTACCGCTTATTGTAATTCTAAACCGCATTATGACCAACTGCCTCTCATCAAATGTCCCATAAACAAATTAACTCAGACTTACGCTGTGGTAGTCCAATGTTCGTCACTACAAAACAAAATTAAGAATTCAGTGACCATTCAACCAATCCATCATGAGTTGCCTATAGAAAACTTCGAGTATCAGTGTTCCTAGAATCTTGAACTTTCTAGTTCAGATGAATCAAGTCCGCGTTTTCAAAATAAATCTAAAGATTCTAAAAAACCGCAGTTGAATCTCAATGACCGCGGTTCTCCAAAAACTCAAGCAAAAATGGCCTTCAAAGAGGCACTTCAATCTTGTGGTAAAAAATGGGAAGTATTTTCGAAAAACAAAAGGCATGTCAAAATTTCAAAACCCAAGAGTCCAGAAAAACTTGTTTTTATCAAAATATTTTTCTAAAAACATGAGAGCCAAGAAATTAAGCAAAAAGTAATGTATTGTTCCTAAAACTTTTTAAAAATCTTTTGAAAAAACCCAAAAGAAAGTAAAGTCTTTTCGAAGTAATGGTTTTCAGGTCTATTCCTTAGACGACCCAAAATGGAAGGGGATTTTGCCCACTCCAACACATTTTCAGTCACCTGAACTTTTCAGGAAGACACAGTCTAGGAGATTTTCACGTACTCACACCTTTTCAAACTCTGTTTTTTCAAATCCCAAGGGTATCAATGTCAATCGTAATCTGGGACTGGTCACAAGACTAATGCCACACCCTTCGGACCGCTGGTCAAGTATGATGTCCGGATGAATGATAAAAGTCTATCATTTAGATTTCATCGTCAAAAGGGATCTTCTCGAGCCCCACTTGGCTCTTCTCAAAAAACCTCATATTTCCAAAAAACTTGTGCCTGTCAGAAACGTCGTACTTCTCAAAACCCTCGTATTTTCAAAAAATCTCATAACTTTTCAAAATCTCACAACACTCCAAAAATTCCTAAACACCAAGGTCTAGGTCTCAATATTGACATAAAACCTATCCTTGCAGCCTCGATTCATGCATCTTTGAAAACCCCACTAGTCGCCTCATGCTCCAAACTTGTTTGGGTGCCCAAACTAACCGTGTAATTTTCATGCAATGTGCAAGGAGGATCAAGAAGAGGAGTGATTAATAGATAGTACCTAATCCTTGCACATGACCAGAAGGTTAGAATACCTTCGGGACTTCAGGCCTATATGCAACGGTGGAAATGTTACATTCGGGAACAATGCGAATGGAATAATCCGAAGTTACGGTGTGCTTACTACATGAAACTTCTCCATCCAAAAGGTTGCTTACGTAGAAGGTCTCTAACACAATCTCATCAGTGTAGGCCAACTATGTAAAGCAGGACATCGGGTTGAATTTGATAACGACTACTCCTACATAATGACAAGTAACAGAAGCACCTGTTTGATCAAATCTAAGTCTGAAGGAACTATGTATCCATTGGATGTCTCTTTGATCATTGGGAAACCGCAGCTATGCTTTCTGTCAAAAGCAATATCCGAGGTCAGCTGGTTATGGCATCACAAACTAGCGCATCTGAACTTCAGATATATCAACAACCTTGTCATCGGAGAACTCGTCCGATGTCTTCCTTTTCTGAAGTACAACAATGACACTCTTTGTTTTGCTTGTGAGTGTGGCAAACAATCCAAAGCAAGCCATTCTATAGTGATTGATTCTTCATTTTCTGAACCACTAGAACTTTTACATATTGATCTCTACGATCCATCTACCATAGCCAATCTTCATCACAAGAAACACATATTGGTTGTAGTTGATGATTTCACTCGTTTCACATGGGTCTTTTTCTTGAGACTTAAGTCTGAAACACCACAGGTTCTGATCAATTTCATCAAAGAAATTGAACTAATCAAATTACCAGTGTGCCGCATCCGAAGTGATAATGGAACCTAGTTCACTAACAATATTCTAAAAATTTATTGGATTCAAAAGGTATTAGTCATAATTTCTCATCCCCTTACACACCACAACAAAATGGAGTAGTAGAGCGAAGAAACCAAACTCTGGTAGAAGCAGCCAGATCTATGCTCAATTTTACAAACCTTCATCTCTAATTCAGGGCCGAAGCAGTGGCCACAACATGCTTTATCCAAAGCCGAAGCATTTTCTGTAAGCAT
The DNA here is from genome assembly GCF_051521515.1 of Lactuca serriola. Taxonomy (NCBI): domain Eukaryota; kingdom Viridiplantae; phylum Streptophyta; class Magnoliopsida; order Asterales; family Asteraceae; genus Lactuca; species Lactuca serriola. Next base: position 166,479,080 of record NC_136413.1, on the reverse strand, counting down.
CTCAACAAAACTCCGTATGAGGGTCTTAACAACCGCAAACCAAATGTCTGATTCTTTCACATCTTTGGGTGTAGATGTTTTGTGATCAATAGCAAGGATCATCTTAACAAGTTTGCACCAAAGTCAGATGAAGGCATTTTTCTTGGCTATTCGACTAACAAAGTAGCCTATAGGGTTCTCATCAGACACACGATACTGAAAGCTTCGATGTCAAATTTGATGACTGTTACATCCGCAGCACTGCTCAGCCAAAAGAAACTAAAGCCATCCTGGAAAGCTTCGATGTCAAATTCGATGACTATTACGTCCGTAATACTGAAAGCCACCCTGTAGAGACTGCACAACTATCCGGAGTTCTCATGTCTCCAAAAGCTCAACAGCAGCATGCGAAAGTCTCTGGTCCTACTCTATCCGATGATGTGTCACTCAATACTTCCACCTTGCCGGTTGAGGGGAAAACTCCACTCTGGTTCAAGTGACAACCATCGAGGTTCTCGTACCTGAGGAAGCAACTCTGATTCCTATTCGTAAATGCTAATCCTAATTCCCCAATCCACGACAATTTTGTTGGCTACTCACAAGTCCAAGGGGAACTGCCCTCTTCTGCCGCACAGTCTTCAAATATTGAAGACATTCCCTCCACCGCAGCCGTTGATCGTCTGCAACCTTGTCTGCATGTATGGACGAAGGACCACCCACTGAGACAAATCATCGAAAACCCATAAGCAGGTATCCAAACTCGTTCCCCTAAAGATTTAACTGATCACTATCACTATGCAGCATTTATGTCATCGGTTGAGCCTAGAACCATCAAAGAAGCCTTAAAGGAGCTCGGCTGGATATCCGCAATGTAGGAGGAACCGGAAGAATTTGAAAGAAACAAAGTGTGGCAACTCGTTCCGAAGCCAAAAGGACACACTATTGTTGGAACAAGATGGGTATACAAGAATAAATTAGATGAATCTGGTGCGGTCGTCAGAAACAAAGCGAGACTAGTCACTAAGGGGTATAGTCAACTTGAAGGTGTTGATTATGATGAAACATACTCCCCCGTAGCCAGGATGGAGGCCGTACGCATCTTCTTAGCGTAATTCTGCTCATAAGAACATCAAATTACATCAAATGGATGTAAAGAGTGCCTTCCTAAATGGTGAATTGAAAGAGGAGGTTTATCTTTAACAACCTCTGGGCTTCGAAAGTCATGAATTCCCGGATCACTGTTACAAGCTTGAGAAAACAGTCTATGGTCTAAAACAAGAACCAAAAGCGTGGTATGAGACTCTCTCAGAATTTCTTGTCTCATCCGGTTATAAAAGAGGTGTGATTTATCCCACTTTATTTAGAAAGGCAAACGGTAATCACCTTATGCTTGTACAAATATATGTGGATGATATCATCTTCGGATCAACTGATCAAGGGATGGTGGATGAATTTGCAAAGCTCATGACCAACAAGTTCCAAATGAGCATGAATAGAGAGACTAATTTCTTTCTTAGACTTCAAGTGAAACAGGTCCCTCAAGGGATATTCATCCATCAGGAGAAATACACCTCAGAACTTCTAAAGAAATACCCAATGGACAACTACTCCTCTGCCAAGGTCCCAATGGTCTTCGGATATAAAATTTCTATTGATTCGTCCAGAGAATCAGTAGACCACAAAACTTATAGAGGAATGATTGGCTCATTGATGTACCTCACCGCAAGCAGACCAGACATTGTCTTCGCAACAGGCCTATGCGCAAGATACCGGGCCGATCCGAAAGTATCACATATGACTGTAGTTAAGCAAATTCTCAGATACTTGAAGGGAAGCAAAGCTCTTGGCCTCTGGTATCCTGCAGCGAACGACTTCATTCTTCAAGCATTCACAGATGCGGATCATGTCGAATGCAGATTGGACAGAAAAAGCACTTCCGGTGGCTGTCAATTTCTCGTTGGAACACTCATCAGCTGGTCATCAAGGAAACAAAATTGTGTCTCATTGTCTACCATAGAAGCTGAATAAGTGGCCGCAACCAGCTGTTGTTCACAAGTCTTATGGATGAAAACTTAACTTATGGACTACGGATATAGGATGCTGCAGATACCAATTTACTGTGACTTTGAGAGTGCTATAGCGATTTCTCACAATCCTATTCATCACTCTAAGACAAATCATATTGAACTACAGTATCACTTTATGAAAGATTACATATTGAAAGGTAACATTGAACTAATTTTTTTAACACTCATGAAGAGATTACTGATGTATTCACAAAGGCACTTGACTCTACAAAACTTAAAAGTTTCTTACAAATGTTAGGAATTATGAATCCGAACCCGCAATTCTTTTTGAATTGATGGGTACCGCAGACCACTTCTGGTCTTTGTTGCGGTTCTAGCTAAATATATCTATCATACATGGTTTCAGTATACCTTATGTACCACAACCATATATCATACCTATATTCCTAGGGTCCCCATTGTTTGTTATTTCTGATTTTTTTCAAGTGTTTCTCTCAATTCCTTCTACTGCAGTCTTCGAACTATTCACCGCAGTAATGAAGCTATCCACAATGATGATTCAATCCGCAATGGTTGTTCAATCCTTAGTTGTATTGAATGCACCTTCAAATACTTCATAATTCTCAAAACTTTGTGTGCTATTTAATGATCATTCATTTAATATAAAAAACATTCTAAAAAAACATTCTTTGTATAGCACATCAATGTTTCAGTTCTTCTTTTTAAAATAATCCTTTTCTCATACCTATTTTGGGTTTGATACCAAATAAAACAGTTTCCCAAATAAAGAAATCTTTTAGAAATCTTTTTCCATAACTATCTAATCCCCCTTGCCCAAAGATATCAAATCCGTTACAAATTCCATATTTATTCAACGGGTTTTTGCCCCTCACCACACGATCTTCAGATGTGTGATATTGGGTCTGACACTTCATTAATTGCTACATTTTTGGAAAATCAAAACACTAAAGATTTACTTTTCGTTAATCTTATTTGTGGCTGTCCTTCATTTCCCTTTAAATATAAAAACTCAAGGCATTTTATCTTTAATCGCCACATATAGGGTTAAAATAATAAAGTTTTGAGATCCGACCCTATATAAACTTTTTTTTTACCTTCCCCAAGAAATCTTTATGCTTTCTGAACTCTCTTTGGCGATCTTCATCTTCCTCACCATCTTGCACTCAAGTTTTTCTGCAAATTCTTCAAACTTTTTCTCAAAATGGTGAAGTCAGGCATTTCAAAGAAGCAATCCAAGGGTTTTTGTTCCGCACAACCTGCTAGTTCAGACTCTGCTACTCGAAACCAATCTCCATCCATTGCATTAAGCAATTTCAGGGCTATCTTCGACGATCGTTCATCCTACAATGAGTACATTCGTCTCATGATCCAATTCATCAAAAATCATCCTTTGGTTGGACCCTTTGACTCTTTCACCGATGTAGTACCAATTTCGACCCTATTCAAGTGTGATTTCTCTACCTTTCACCACCTCAAAAACTTGCAAGAAGTTCATCTGAACTTAGTAGATGATTCTTTGGTCAGCTTGACTAAAGAAAAATTTATGAATGCAATCAATCTATTGGTCCATCCCTCTACAAAGTTCTTTACTTCCAGTGTGACGGACATCATCAACTCACTCTACCAGATGGGGTACCAGAAAAAGCTTAAGGGTATAGGAAAGTTCAGGAAAAATCAACTCCCTATGGTCTGGCAGTTTGTTTGCCACTTTGTCATCCGCAGTCTCTCAGGAAGAACCGGAGGCACAGATAACATGGGCCTCAAACTATTCGAATTAGTGTGGTGCATTTTCACTGGCCACGATGTCAAATACGGTCAGATCATATGGGATGACTTCCTTCATTACACTCCTAAGGAGAATCCGAAATCAAACCCTACAAAGCTCACTTTTGCAAGATTTTGGTCTCTATGCATTTCAGACCTTCACTGCGATGCAAAGATCAGCATGGGTGGCGATATCAACTTCTTTGTCACTCGTGATCTCAAAAGGTATCCTCCTTCTAAGGATCAATCTATTTTTGGACCTCTAAGACACTTACCTGTACACATTCTGACCACTATTGGACTTGAGACTCAAGAAGTCACCAATCACACTGAGGCTACGGAAGGTATTTGATGGGTTTTGAACATTCTAACACTTCCTAAGTGTACATGCAACCCTAATAAACCTTGGATCTATGTTTGTCTAAGATACATGCAAATAATTATTTTTCCAAGGTTCATATCCTAACTAGCATGGCATGGGGAACTTGAATCAAATCAAGCTAGTAGAAATACTTACCTTGTAGTTGTAGTTGATTCCTTGGAGTTTTAGAGCCTAGCACCAATAGTGTGGATGCCTCAAATGGAAATCACAAATCACCACAAACTTGGAACTTTGAGAGAATAGTCACTACTATCTTGAAATCGGCCCTCTTGCTTTACTCACCTCAACTAGTATGATTTCAAGAACCAAAGCCTCCTTTATATAGTGTGGTGGATTAGGGTTACATCCATGTAAACCCTAATACCCATGTCTCTTCATTTCCTTGAGATCCATGGGTTAAAGCTCCATGGAGCATCCATAGACTTTCCATGCAAGCCTAGCCCATTCCAAATAAGCATTAGCCCACACTATATAAATATAGAAGCCATATTTAATTAGTAATATCTTTGATCTCTAAATTAATCCTAGATTAATTATAGATCACTACTTATTAAATAATATGATCTTTTATTAATATATTAGAACTTATAATATATTAATAAATCATAACTTGTACTATTCTCAAAATATTATCCATAAATTGTTCGGGTGAAGTGCAACCCAAATGGACCATGCCGGGGCGGGTCAAGTACATACCAAATATAGTTATGCACTTAGACATTATATCCAACAGTATTAACCCATACCTTTCTACCCCGTATCTGCCTAGTTAGTCTATATAAGCCTCAATAGGCCCTCATGGCCTAATAAGCACTGCAACCCCAATTGCTACCATTCAATCTTCGAGGCTCAAGAAGCTTTCTTCTAGGAAAACCTCCCTTAGCAAATCTAAGTAAGGGGAACCATCCAAGACCGCAGAACCCTCGAAGAAACCCAAACTTAGACATGTTGTATCCTCCGATGAAGATTCTGATCCATGTCAAACCCCTGCAGTCAATGTTGATGATGAGTATGATGATGACTCAGTCGCAATTATTATTCTCAAGAAACGAATATCAAACCATTGTCCTAGCTAAATGCGCAACCAGACCGATACCTTAGCCTCTCAAAAGGCCCCGGTAGTCCTTGGGGTCCCCGCAGGCCCATTTGCAACTACCCTCTCTAGCCACTCGGGCACAACAAGTGTGTCTGTTTCACCTATTCGTGGAGACTCACCCCCAACTAAATCCCAGTAGGATTTAATTGTTTCTCGCCTTAAGGTCTTCAGGGCTTCCTGACTTCATTTATTTCAAGAACAGGAGTTGCGCTCCACACTAGACTTTGTAATCCAATCACTTGATACACCTTCCCAACAGAAGGGAAATTATTCAGCCCATGCCAGAACTGAGCCAAGGCCAAACTTGACTACGGGTCAAGGAGACCGAGGAAGCTTAGGAAATCCTACCCCGCTTACCTTACAAACAAGTGGTTTAGGAACGGTGAGCACCAACATTCAAGGATCTGTGAACCCGAGGGACACCTCGGTGCGACATCAAGGAATTGACGAATATGACTCTGATGACTCTTGGATTCAGTATAAACCATCTACTGAATCCGAAGTCAAAAAGTATGCAACTTTTTGCAGGGCATTTCAAGTTAGGAAGGATCAGCAAACTAAAAAGCTTCAACAAAAGGAGAAAGAAATATAAGTTGTTGTTAAGTACTGGGCAGACACAATCAATAACACCAACACAGTATCCAACATTCTCAAAATCCGACATTGGATGACCGCAATGGCTGAGACCATACACAATGCTCAGTACCTTTAGGATGGTGTAGGTTCCTCCAAGATTCCTCCAACAAAAATAGTTCAAGAATCACAAGAGGACGGAACCGAGATCGAAGTCAGTTCTAGACCTACTTTGGCTTTGATGACATTGACCTGAATGAAGTCAATCAACCCGAGACATCAGACGACATGATGATGATCTTTGACAAAGAAGATGGATCAAGTGGATCCCAACACTCTACTTCAAAGCCCAAAGAAAAGAAAAAGAAAAGGAAACTGGCAGTCTCTAGAAAGGAATTTCTAAGTCTCCAAGACAAGGTTGATCAGATTCTGGCTGCAGTGAAGTCTAGCCAACCGCAACCAGAAGATGCACCTGGTCCGTAATCTCTTATTGAAAGAATTGAGTGTCTTGAAGCAAGAGAGAGACTCGCTACTGAGAGAATATTTCTCAAGGTCAAAATGGGTATTCGAGCGCTTGACACAAACCGCAAAGCTGATCACCAACAATTCCTTGCCGCTGCGGAGTGACTAATCACTGAAGTATCCGCAATCATGACTAAACTCCTATCCACCATTGCGGATCAATATACTTAGTCAAAGAAGCTTGTTGAGGAAACTCACAATACTTATGAATCCACCATCTCCGTATTACAATCAACCATCAACAGCCTTCGCCGCTCCTTCTCTTCAAATTTTCATGGCCAGGAGATTTTACAACTTACTAAGGATATCCACAAACTGTTGTTCAACCCCACAATCCCCAACAATCAACAGTTTGTTGATGCACTGAAGGCCCAATTTAATGATGTATGTACAAAAATAGACGATCTTAAACAATGGCTTGAGGAAGCACCAGGTGTTCCTTCCTCAAGAGGGGGAAGTGAAGACCGTGATTCAAATCGCATCTGCCATCAGCATTCACATCAACATCAACACTTCCACACTCCCATCCAATTTGGTCCCATTCATCAGCAGCCAATCATTCAGCAAAAAGTCCCTTCTCCACAAACTTCCCTGCAACCATCTCCCAAAAAGAAGACTCCTGTGCCTTCTCCTCAAAACGGTCAAATTCACTCCCCTTATTAGTCTCCACCGCACCAAGAAAAAGTACAGGATGTTCAACATACCTCTTCCCCGCATCCAGAGACTCCCCCTCACCTCAGAAATCTAGCCCCAAAAATGTCATCTGAAAACTCCGACGACTCTCCCAAAACCAAGCAAAGGAAAGTTGACTGGAAAGCAACTAAGTTTGCAGAATTGGTATGGAGGGATCACAGATTTGACATCACTATGGATGAATCCCTCATTAGTTCCTGAATTAATCCCACCAGAAGATTACTTGACGATGACTACAAACCCTATCTCACATATGCGGAACCCCCATCTGACGGTTATTGGGACATTCCTATCTCTTCCAACGCTTAATTCTTCACCGTATTTGAATCGTTTGACCGCAATCTCCCCGATGATCAGAGGTTGCCACTAGAATTTGAAAGACTTAACAGATTCCATGCCAAGCATGGATCTGCAATTGAAAATATCTGGTCAAATGGCAAGCCTACCTTAGTCAAAACTTTCAAGCCCAAGAAATTCATGAAAGCAGACATCATTCAGTTACCTCTCACGAGATGAAATTCAGACTATGTCCGTACCCAAGCTGACTTCCCTTGCATGAACCCGGAAGAAATTTTCCTGATTGGTAACGTATTTCAGAACAAGTGTGAGAAGAATCCTAAAATGATGATTGGATACGAAAGGGCCTGTATATTTCTAAAAGAAACAATTTATGACTTTGCCAAAATTGATGCGAAATTGTCACACCCCAAAACCGAGGACGACGGAAACGTTCTGGGGCGGAGGACGTCATGTAATGTATCACAACACAGTAGTAGTAAACATGCATACAACATCATCCATTGCATTAAATATATAATTTTAATACAAGCATGTTCTGTATAGTTTTAGACACCAAAAATATAATGTAAATCAAAATAATAAGATGAGTCTTGGATGTGCTCCATCTTCTCAAAAGCTGGTGTCGGTACCTGTCTACCGATGACCTGAGAATACAAGTTATTTTGAAAGCGAGTATCAGCATTAAGCTGGTGAGTTCATAAGTATTTTAGTGTCGGTGTTTGTTATCAAAACGTTTGAACATGTCTCAAGTGTAAGTTTGTAAAATGTATGTAAGTGTTTGTAAAAGTTTGAATCTCTCAGAAAAACCTATATTTTCTATTAAAGTAGCCTTCTACCAAGGATTAACTGGTTTGTATGCTTGTTTGTTGTAAAAGTGTGTAATTTCCCAAGTGTAACTATCATTAACAAAATGTAGTTTGTACATTAATGTTTAAGTGAAATAATCACTAAATGTATGTAATGGGTAAATTAATGTAGTACTATAGTGTTGTATTATAGGAACTACTGTTGTACTAAATACCTTAAACCGGATTTATATTAAGGTATTATGTGATTAATTGTACCATACTATCGACTGAGTAACAACGACAAATGTAGGTCGTAAAAAGGTATGACGTTTGGCACCCGCAGACCTGCAGGTCCGGTTGTAGCTAGCAGCAAGGTGTAGGATAGTCAATCCAGTATAGATCTATACGCAAACTCACGCTCTCCCTCCAAGAGATTCTGGTTACAACTCGGGCTATGACATTTAAGGCATGCTCGATACAGTGGATCACAATTGTAAACGTATTCATGTATAGGTAATGTAATGTTACTTGTTCTAGTATCGTTGTATATGTTCTCTTACTAGTATAGTTGTGTATGTTCCCTTTCTAGTATAGGTTGTAAATGTTCTCATAGTAATGCAATGTATATGTTCTCATAGTTAATAAGTATTGACTCATGAATAAACTGACTCATTGATCTCGAATTTGTAGAAGTATGATCCTGTGTTACCCCGATGGTAACTTACTGATGATGTAACTGATACGCATGAATATGGAAGTACTTTTATGTCTATATATGCACATATGGTATATAATTAATATTGAAATGACCCTCGGACGGCTACCCGACATCCCACCAGACCACATCCAAATCGAGGAAAAGGAAATAGGGCGGATGGCCTTCCTAAGTCTTTTAAACATTTCTTATATATCTATGCATATATGGACATGAAATTTATAAGAAGGATAATAAAGTTTAGGCAAAAGTATTTGATAAGTAAAAGAGTTTGTAAAACATTTTGAAGTGAAACAGTTTGATAAACAGTTTGAACAGTGATAAAATCATTGGTTTTCTAGTTATTAATCACATGTGATTGATGTAATAACTATAAGTATTTAGCTTGTATCCCCCCCCCCCATATAAAAGTATTTAAAACATTTAAAAGTATTTCAAAGGTTAATTAAAGGGGTATGAACTCACCTGTAGTGAGTGGTTCTGATGACAATGTTGGATTAGACGCTAGGTGCCAAGTGGTGACTTGAGTACACGCGCGAATCCTATTTAGCATATATTGGTACATATATGGATTTAATTAGTGTTATGAACAACTAATTGATGATTTTGGGACCACCTTAGGGACTAGTAAACACTTATAATGAAATGTTATAATCATATATGATTGTATGAGGGTTTATAAGGCTATACAAGAGGGTGTATGGCCAAAATACACACTATGTGTGTGTGTGTGCGGCCAGGTGTGCGGCCTAGTGTGCTGCCAGCACATGTGTGCAGCCCTGTGTGCGGCCATGTGTGCTGTCAGGTGGTGTGTGCTGCCATGTGTGCGGCCAGATGAAGATCTTGGTGTTCTTGGTGTTCTTGGTACCTTTTATGAAGATCTTCAAGGAGAATGGATGATACTTGAGAGGATTTTCGTGTTCTATGCTTGAAGAAGTCAAGGAAGGGTTCAAGAATGATATAAGTGTGGCATATATAGGTGGAGTGTGCGGTTGGGAGGGTGTGAGGCCGCAAACAAGAGTGTGAGGCCGCAAACAAGAGTGTGTGGCCGCACACTCCATTTCTTGGAGTGATTGGCCCGGTTTTTGATTCCTACACTTCGAGTTAACCCTTTTTAACACTCCTACCTTGATTATATCACATTTAGAACGCTTCATTAGACTCTAAAGGGTACTACTATATAGTAAAATAAGTCTAATATTGGAAAGAATTGAAGAATGCATGCGAGGAGTTTTTCGGGTTGTCACAGAAATCCACCCTGTTCTTGCTCAGAAGTTCCACCTCCCTCCTCTTGAACCAACTCTGGTGTTAACCGGAGGCTTTCAAGAAATATCACTTGGAGCAACTAACTTCCCGGATCTTGGAGTCATTTTCAAACGCTAAAATGATGAAATAAAATATTTCATCCCAATGACTGCCATAAACCGACCCGAAAGCAACAAGAGATTACTCAAACTACAAACTATAGTCAATAAGTCGAAACACACCACTACTGAAGTTAAGTTTTAAATCTCTAGGAGAATTGTTTGGCTCAGAGAAGTTAGGAAGTTCTGGTAGATTCTCATCAAATTCCTGAAGCTCGACAAGTGAAAGGAAAGTTGAAGAGGTAACTTAGGGGGAAATTGTTGAAGCATAAAAGTGACCCTCTTAAACTTAACAAATCTGAAGCCATCTCCTGATCCGCAGTCAAGATCACAACCACAATCAAGAACCACATCACCAGTTGACGTCATCAGTCTTTTATCTTAGTTTTAGTTTATCTGTTATCTTATGTCTTTACATTTCTTTATCCAGTATGCCTTGCATGGCCACCTTAGACAGATTTAACTTTGTAATCTTCGAGACTCTATAAATAGAACTCTCTCTTTCTGAAAAATATCTCTCTTGAATATATCTATATTGAATATCATATTCTCTCTTACTTTCTCATCTAAAAGGATCCTCAGAAACTAAAAGTGATATATGAAGATTATAATGTATCTTCGGAGCAAGTCAGTCATGAATTAATCACTAAGTCTGATCTTACTTACTAACTTGGTTTTACTGCAATCCTTGTTAAGAATCTGTTGGATTAGTGTCTAAGTCCATAACTATTTTGGTATGTACTTGACCCGATTGTGCATGGTACTTTTGGGTTGCCTTCACCAAAGCAACTTGATAGGATGAATTATGGTGAGAAAGGATTAATTATGATTTATTAATATATTATGAGAATAATATATTAAAGGAGAAATCATATTGTTTAATTAGCATTAGTCAAGAATTAATTGATAATTAATTTTGTGACTAAAAGAGATTAATTAAACTTAAGGGACCGGAATTGTAATTATAAGATAATTGCAATTGGGCTATGGATTACCTTATAATATAAGGTTGGTGAATTCTATGGGGAAACCCATTAGAAATCGTCCAAGGCATATTAAAGAAGGTCCCATGGGCTACTTAGGGCTTAAGCAGTCAGTTTAGGGTTTCTTAGTTCAAAACCCTAATAGCCTACATCTATTTAAAGGACCCTTAAGCCCCAAAAACGTGGTGAACAAGATCCTTAGGGTTTCCACACGTTTTGGGCAGCCTCCTTCTCTTCTCTTCTTCATCCTCTTGATCTTGGTGTTTGTGAACCATTAGAGGAGTGACATTTGTGACTCTAAGCTTCTTAAAGTCATTACAAGAAGGATTTGAGATTGTTATTGCTAAATAACAATCAAGGTATGATCTAAACCCTAATTCATATATTATATTGTTCATCATATGCTAGATCTAGGGTTTAAAGTCTTGGATGAATTGCATGTACAATAGAGAAACCTAGATCCAAGCATTAGGGTTTGCATGAGCACATAGGATGTTCTTATGGCCAAAACCCATCAGTGGTATCAGAGCCTTGATTGGTTTCTATTTTATTGATGCCTTACATGTTCATTCTTGTTGCAAAATCGAATTTTTGGCTTTCTGATTGTTGAACTCCGCGAGTTCCAATGTGGACTCGACGAGTTGGCTCCTACTCGGCAAGTCCATAGAGGAACTCGGCGAGTTCGAGCGTCAAAAGGAGGCAGTTTCGGGATTTCTTGTTGTTTTACTCAAAGATACTTTCCTTAAATGTTATGGGTCATTAAAATTCAAATTTTAATCATATTTTGAGTGTATCCTTGATTAAACAAAAGATAATTACCAATTGATTAGATAATAACTTCCTTATTTGATTAAAGTTTGATTATTTGTGTTAATTGGGTAACTTATCTTGCAAGAAATTAGTTTTAGGTCAAATTAGATAATAATTAGATTAATTGTTTAATTTAAGTTATTTGCTATTTGATCCTTGTATTTTGAAAAGTTTCAAGACTAGCCCTCAAGTTTTGGAATTTAAATTTTGATTAAAAGGTTTGATTTTGAAATATTTAAATTCTAAACCATAATGTTTTAAAATGTTTCAAAACTTGCCTTCAAGTTTTTGGAATTTAAAAGTTGATTAAAAGTTTAATTTAGGAATGTTAAATTCTAAAACCCTAGTATTGTTTTGAAAAGTTCATATCACACCCTTATGTTTTTATTAATTAATTAAAGTGTATAATTAAAAGAGGTTTAATAAATCCATAAAGTTTTGGTTCAAAATTTAATTAAATTTGACCACATAGTATTTTAAAAGTGTAAAATACACCATATACTGTATATAACATTAAAAGTCTAACATTATATATTTGTATGAGTAAAAGTCAGTCTTACCGTTAGTAGGCCTCATTCACGAAGCTGGTCTATAAGGGGTGTTTAAGGAAATTGCCTATAAAATGACGATTGAATGGGTATCCACTCTTAACCACCGCAGTCCTTACTAGTGGAGGGTCGTTAGCTGAACGGGTAGGATAGGACAGAAACCTTCCATTATAAGTATAATGAAGTACAAAAGTAACTAAATGTTTTTAAAATTCCCAATCTTAGTTACTTTAGGCAAAAGTGAATTGATGCAATTCCATGAAATTACACTTTGTGACCTTGCGAAGACGTTAGTGGAGCGTGTGTGGTTAACCGGCACACTAAATGGTTCTAAGTAAAGGTAGCAAAGGGTGACTCAATGTTTGTCATAGTTCGGTGGAGCGTGTGTGGTTAACCGGCACATCGAATAGGTGACTGTAACATGTGGGGGCACCATGTAGATTTGCATGGTTATTCACACCCGCTTTGTGATCCTCAGCATCCCAGTCACAAACTCGAGGGGCATATCGAGATTTAAACATGCCATTGAAAAGTTCAATGAATCTCTAAGGATCTAGGAGTTTTCAATACGTTTAAAACTTTATCTGTTTTTTGCTTTTCATGGTGGAAAATTAGTGAATCGTCATTCACTTACCTTCAAATATTCTACAACTAGATTACGGCATCCCTTTTCTAGGTTGTAGCGTATTGTTTTGGGTCCTAGCCTTAATATCTCATTTGGGTGATTTATTAAGGACTCAATCAATCAACTAACTTGAATTTATTTTCTCCCGTTTTGTAGATGTCAAAGTACGACAACTATGGTCTTCCCATTTCCCATGGAACAAGCATTCCACATGAAGATGATATTCCACGATTCGATCGAGGAACAAAAGATCATGCTTCACTTCCTCCTCCTCCTCCCGTTGTTCTCCCTAACCCACAAGATCGAAGAATTGAAAGGTTCAATGTCACTAAAGCCCTATTGGAAATGAAACATGAAGATGGTAAACCCGTGTGTGCCCACGTTCTAGGAATGAAATCACACATCGATAGGTTGATAATGTTGGGTGCGTCATTCCCTGATAAGTTGGCTGTGAACTGGGTTTTGCAGTCACTTCCTGAATCATATAATGAGTTCAAAAGAAAGTATTATATGATGGATCATGACGAAAACCTCATTGACCTAACTTACATGATCATTGCTGCTAAATCAGATATGATTTGGCAAAGCAATGGAGCATATATGTTGGGAAAGTCAACCAACCATACTTCCGAGGACATTCTAGGAGAATCGACATGCGTTTGCTGCCAAGAGAAAGGGCGTTGGATACAAGTCTGCCCTAAGAGCCTGAAGAGTCCAGAAGATGGGAGAGTAAAAGAGTATGGCTGTGCTTCAAGTCAAATCCACTATCTAACTCCATTAAGTTCCTATTCTTTGATTCTTAATATATGATGTGATAAGATTGCATTTGAATGTTTTGCAGGATCAGTGAAAAGAGAGGAAGCTTGATGAAAGAGCAAGATGAGTCTAATCACGAAGAAATGGATCTCGATCGCATGGATTTTAAGATTAGATTTTGAGCCTAGAAAGTTATGATAGAGTTGTTAGGAATTTTTTCTTTTGACTACATAGTTTTCAGTTGATTTTGCATTGTAAGGACAAATGTTTTCTGCTGCTTTTATGAATAAAATAAATTTTGGTTTGACTCATTTATTTATTTATTTATTTCCTTGCAATGAAATCGTTATGAAAAATTGATGTTCGCATATTTCTACAACAAATGGATGTGATTCTTAATTATGTTATTTATGGAAATATCAATAATTTACCAAATAGGGAGAGTTTCTCATCGCCCAAGTTTCAATTGGACAGAAACTTGGAATTATGCAACTTGGTTGCACGATGAATGAGAAATTTCATATTTGGAAATTAGACTAATTCGTTAACAAAGTGTCAAGTGAAGGACTAGGAGATCGAGTACACAAAGTTGTGTGTTGATCAAGTCCACCACAAGAGTAACAAAGATATTCATCATGATTTACTAAAGGTTTAGTAAATATGATTATACTTATAAGATTAAGTGTAATTCTGAATTGATTGAAAGAGTTTAAATCAATAACAAAACGAATAAGAAGAATCAAGTAGGCAGAAAGATAAAAGTTTTTCTATTCTAAGAAGAAGGGACAGTACCTTTTATTATGTTTTATGATATGTCTTAATGATTAAGAACCATATCTCAATTGATCCTCTAAGTAAATCTTAGTACAATTGTATGTCTGAGAAGAGGAATCAAGAATTGAAAAAATGGTTAAAATCAAGAAGTCAATCATAATTCATTCCAAAACAAGTCTTAGAGTTAAGATTGTGACATTGAGTGACAAGTCTAAAGAAGGTTTATATCATTCATCAAATGTGGAAATTGAAAAGGTTTTCTTATTCTCGCACATTTGAAATTGGAAAGTTGTGATGTCTTGGATAAGACAAAGACCAACTAGGACCAATTTTGTGAAGTGTTTTGTCTTGATAAAAGCTACACTAACTCTTGAATATTTGTTTGTCGAGAAATATTTATTGACAAGAGAATCTAATATGTCAAGGAGTCAGTGGGAGTCTTAATGGTCTTGAAAGGTTTCAAGAACAAATAAAAAATAAACCTTATCGATCATCACTAGCACACGACTTGAGGTTTACAACCTATCGTGTTGACATTATCTTGTTTCTATGTGGTTCCAATTGAGTTAATTATGCATGTGAGCCCTATGAGTTCTCATTTGAATGCATAAAAGGCAAGGACCTTGATCAATGAAGAGTACATTGATAGGAAAGGGTGAGTTGCTTAACTACTTGTAAGACATGGTGGGCACTCGTGTTACCATAAGGCAAGAAATCAAGATTTAGAAGTTCGGTCCATATGAGTTTGGATTTGTCGCAAACTTTGGGTTTGACAAATTCGCATGGATAGGAACACATACACCGTTGAAATCTAAGTGTCATAAGATTCCCTCTCATGAAAATGACTGTGAGGAAATGCTTTCACTAAGAAAGATTTTAAGAAGATAGTGATTGTGAAATTGTATTCTCGAATTCGATTATGGTTACGGTATCCCTTTCCATGATTCGAATTATGAGTTTTGGCAATTAGTCTAAATTGTTTAGACACATATATGACCTATCTAAGGGAAAGGTGTATAAGCTCAGATAAAGGATTATCAAAGCATTAGGTATTAGATACATAGACTTAAGAAATTCAATAGGTATTGTTTTTCTGAAAGTTAAGTTGTTTCTGAATACATGTCAAAGCTAGTGGGAGCATAAGTGTTATGTTTATAATAATCATTGTGATAGTGGGAGCATAAATGTTATGCTTGTATGATTATTAAGGCAAGTATTGCAAGTTAGCAATATTAATTATAGAAAACAAGAGTCATACTTTGCAAAGTTGTAAGGGTTGAATAGTTGTTTTCCTATAATTAAGGGAGAGAATATTATGCTTCATTTAAAATCTAAAGGCTTAGGTTGTTGAATGTTAATAAATTTAGTCAAGGAAACATAGTGTGTTCTTAAATTTCGATTATGATTACGACATTCCTGTTCATAGTTTGAATTGTGAGAACGTAGCACATAAAATATTATAGCAGAAGATTGATAAAGTGTCAAATCTTTATGTAAGGCATTATGCATTGTGTCCCATACGCTTCGGGTATAGGATCAATTACAAATGCTATAATATTTGACCATTCTAAAATTTTCCAAATGTCTAGCGCATTTAGAGGGAAAAAGGACAAGAATCGGTTTTAACTAAAGATAATTGAACAACTATCAAAGGACGATCCAAAGCTCGCTGAGGATTGGTCGCTTGTGAGTAGTTGAAAGTATAGTATTGGATAGACCATATCGACATTATTATGAATAGATAAGATTCTATTAAGAATGAGTTGTCATATGGAAAATATGGAAATGTTTCCATATTGGGAGTTGGATATTGAGAATCTATGTCTAGATTAGAAACTTTTATGCAAAAGGATGTTCAAAGGAATGTACTTTGAGTGAAAGACATCACATCTATGGAATTGTCTTGTAACAATTTCCGATAGAGAGCTTTGTAATTCATTGGCAATAGTCATTGTGACCTTAGTGCAGTGACATTACAAAAGGATTATTGCATAAAATTTAGAATCTAACATATTCTATAAGTGGCAAGAATTTGATATTCTTACACTTGAGAAAAAGGATTAGGAGTTATGAAATGAGTATGATTGGAAATGTATTCATTTGATCTATTTCACAAAGTAAGAACCGTAGGTAAGCATTGTGTGCATGCTGAGAGCATGGGACAAGTATAGTAATCGTTGACAGCGGCTTTTGAAAGCTACGATTGCAGATCTAAAGGACACGCGTATCTGATAAGATCATAGTTGACAGCGGCTTTTGAAAGCTACGATTGCAGATCATGATCTGAAGTCATGCGCAGAATAGTTATTAGACATATCCAAGTGGGAGACTATTGGATTAGTGTCTAAGTCCATAACTATTTTGGTATGTACTTGACCCGATGGTGCATGGTCCTTTTGGGTTGCCTTCACCAAAGCAACTTGATAGGATGAATTATGGAGAGAAAGGATTAATTATGATTTATTAATATATTATGAGAATAATATATTAAAGGAGAAATCATATTGTTTAATTAATATTAGTCAAGAATTAATTGATAATTAATTTTGTGACTAAAAGAGATTAATTAAACTTAAGGGACTGGAATTGTAATTAAAAGATAATTGCAATTGGGCTATGGATTACCTTATAATATAAGGTTGGACGAATTCTATGGGGAAACCCATTAGAAATCATCCAAGGCTTATTAAAGAAGGGCCCAGGGGCTGCTTAGGGCTTAAGCAGTCAGTTTAGGGTTTCTTAGTTCAAAACCCTAATAGCCTACATCTATTTAAAGGACCCTTAAGCCCCAAAAACGTGGTGAACAAGATCCTTAGGGTTTCCACACGTTTTGGGCATCCTCCTTCTCTTCTCTTCTTCATCCTCTTGATCTTGGTGTTTGTGAACCATTAGAGGAGTGACATTTGTGACTCTAAGCTTTCTAAAGTCATTACAAGAAGGATTTGAGATTGTTATTGCTACATAACAATCAAGGTATGATCTAAACCCTAATTCATATATTATATTGTTTATCATATGCTAGATCTAGGGTTTAAAGTCTTGGATGAATTGCATGTACAATAGAGAAACCTAGATCCAAGCATTAGGGTTTGCATGAGCACATAGGATGTTCTTATGGCCAAAACCCATCAGAATCAGCTTAAGTGTCTTCTTGATACAATACTTGTTTCCATTTAAGTTTCCTTATATTCCACACCTAACTATCTAACTATCTAATTCAAACTTATTATTGTTGAGCTTTATGATCCACCGAGTTAAACTTAATTCCGCATGATTACTTGTTCTAAAGTCTGTTCAAGTTTTTTAATCAAGTTTTCCTCTCAACACCTGGTATATAGGATGATGCTATGTTAGTGACCTGTTAGGTCTGTATCCTGGTAGTACGATGTTGCTATGATTAGTAATTTGTTAGAACAGTTTCACACACACACACACACACACACACACATATATATATATATATATATATATATATATATATATATATATGCTAGCGTATGATATGTATCTGCACATGTTTGTTCATTGGAGGTTGGGTTGAGGCGGTCCTACTATGTGCTGAAGGCCAACATACCCATGGCGGTGCGGATAAGCTGTAGGCCCTGCAAAGGGGTTCAGTTAGGCCAAAGGCGCAACGAGCAGTCCGTATAGGTTATATGCCCTGCGAGGCGGTCCAGACGTGCCGAATGCTCGGAGAGTGGTCCAAATAGACTAAAGGCCTACAAGGCGGTCCAGTCAGACTGATTGCTCATTACGCATGTTGTTTGCTTATATGTTATATGTTATGGTTATATATGTATGGTGTTAGAATTTTTGGGGTAACTCACTAAGCCTTCGAGCTTACATTTATCGATTATTGTTTCAGGTACTTCGGATGATCGCGGGAAGGAGAAGGCGTGACCGTACGCTTGCTCGATTTTTTATTATGATTTCTAGGAACTCTGATATGATACTATTTTGAAAACAAATTGTAATAACTTAATGATTTTAAATGTTTTAAAAGATTCATGTTTGGCATGATTTTTATGGACGTTAGAAGTTGGTATCAGAGCCTTGGTTTGAGTGAATTGGAGGAACACTCATTTGAATCCAATCTCAAACAAACGAAAGGCTTTCAAAAATGAAAATTTTTCAAATGGTTTTCAAAATGCAAAAGAGGATGCGAAGTCTACAATCAGTCGGAGCGAGTTAGTAGACCCTAAAATACCATGCAATTATTTGATTATGTGATATGTTAGAACAACATTCTAGTACTAGGCTAGGGATCTTCAGGAACGGCGTGATAGAATTTCCTGATTATATGATGCATGATAGCCTAGGGTTTTCCTTGAATGAAATTGACATTATTACGGTAGTTATTTAGTTTATGCATCACGGTTGTACATAATTAAGATCTTATAGTCAGAGAATATTTGGTTTGGCCTTATTTCCTGTTCTTGTATGATGAAGAGCTTAGGGTAGGATCAGGTATTCGAAAGTCTATAAGGTCCAGCGTTATGTATGGCTACCATATACTAGTGCTTCAGGTTTGGTGGAAGTTTCATGGATGGATGGGTTGTTTGGACGAGTCCACCGGTTTTGAGATACTTAGACTTCCTCTAGGAGTGAGGACTGAGTTCATGTCATGCTTATGTATAGTTTTAGGGGTGTTGTGACGATACTTGAGACAAATATGGATAGGTGTGGAAGGTAGTGTGGGCCCGTACTACTGAAAGCATAGGACCCATACACGTAGCAAGGAAGTCACAACCCCTAGGGTTTTGGTTAGGAGTTGGTTCCTGGATTGTTATGTGGAATATCTGGTATCTGTTTGGTATGTCTACAACATGGTGGTTACACGACGATTCGTGACTGGATCCAGCTCAGGATCAGTAGAGGGCGGACAGGAGGCGCCGACAACGCCCGAGACTATCATCCAGAAGAGGCCAGACAAGATGGACGATAGGATCCGAGAGATCCTGTATGAGGAGGTTGCTGCTATATTCTGGGCTTAGTTGCTGAAGATGTTTGGGTCTATCAAGACTGTTATGGTGGAGTATTTTGATTATCGATATGCAGCCCTCACTGAGGCCGCTGCCGCAGCAGCCACAACAGCTGTATCGACAGCAGAGTTGGGAGCCGGACGGTCTTTTCAGTACCGAGACATCGACAACACAAAGCCCCCTACTTTTGATGGGACTCAGGACCCCATAAAAGATATGAGGTGGTTGTATGACATGGAGGGGTGTTTCTTTACATGCTCATGTCCTACTGACCAGAAGGTCAGATGTGCCCTAAACCTGTTGAGGTCCGGGACAAAGGACTGGTGGAGACTGATAACTGGGTCTTATTCGGATGACCAGAGAGATGCAGTTACTTGGGAACAGTTTTGGGCTATGTTTCGCGCTCGCTACATTCCACGGGTCGAGCGGGAACAGATGGCTCAGGAGTTTTTTGTGTTGAGACGGGATGGTGAGACCGTGACTAAGATCACCCGTATGTTCACAGAGAGCGTGATGTTTTTCCCGGAGTTTGCCTCTGAGCAGGAAGATATGACACATTTTCTGAGCATGTTCAAGACTGACATCCGTCAGTTTGTTGCTACTCAACGATGTGATACCCTGCTAGAGTTACAGGAGGCTGCTAGGCGGCGTGAGTTGGAGATTGAGCTGCAGTTGGGGGAGCAGCGGCGGGCTTCGACACAGTCACAACCGGCACCGAAGCGGTCTAAGACCACTGATTCTAGGTCCGGAGGACAGCAAGGCCACACTTGTGGTAAGTGTGGGAAGGTTCATTCGGGTGTGTGTCAATCGGGTAGCGAGTGCCACAAATATGGCATGGAGGGGCATTATAAGAGGGACTGCCGCCAGACCGCCCCAGCCCCGGATATGAGGATATGTTATCATTGTCATCAGGTTGGTGACATGAAGTCCAACTATCCGCAGCTCGCTGCTAGGCCGGTGTAGGCTCCAGCGCCAGCTACACTGAGGATTACTGATGTGAGGTAGGGTAGAGCAGAGCCCCTGAGGGCTCAAGGACACGCCTTGCAGCTTACAGCCAAGGAGGCCAGAGAAGCACCAGATGTGGTTGCTGGTATGTTTCTATTCCTTATCTTATTTATTATATATGTTTTATGCTTATCTGTTGTACCTGTGATTAGGTACGTTTTTTGTGAACTCCATGCCTGTATTGGTTCTATTTGACTTGGGGGCGAGTCAGTCATTTGTATCTCAGGAGTTTAGTGGGGAGTTTAGTGTGCCAGTAGGACAGCTAGAGTGTCCGTTGCGAGTCTCTATCGCCAATGAACATTGGGTTTCTACTTCTTCAGTCTATAGAGGATATGAGTTGGAGATCTTTGGAGTGTCCATCCCGATTGACTTGATTCCGATCCCCATGGGGTATGTGTGTGTGATTGTGGGTATGGACTGGCTTAGTCGTTTCGGTGCTATGATCGACTGCGAGGGTCAGAAACTGGTGGTTCGAACCCCAAGTTGGGGAGAACTAATCGTCTATGGCAAGGGTACCAGGCTGGGATTAAGGTTTTGTTCAGCTACCAGGGCTCGGTAGTATATTCAGCACGGGTGTGTGGGTTATCTAGCGTATGTGGTGGATACACAGGTCAGATATCAGATTTCAGTATCAGAGGTTCCATTGGACAAGGAGTTTGCTGATGTGTTCCCGGAGGAGTTACCCGGAGTGCCTTCGGAGAGGCAGGTCGAGTTTCGGATCGACCTAGTGCCAGGTGCGGCTCCTATAGCCAAGGCGCCATATCGGTTGGCACCACCAGAGATGCAGGAGTTATCATCACAGCTGCAGGAACTGCTAAGAAAGGAGTTTATTTGTCCGAGAAGTTCCCCGTGGGGAGCACCGATACTCTTCGCCAAGAAGAAGGATGGTTCACACCGGATGTACATCGACTACCGGGAGTTGAACAAGTTGACGATGAAGAACCGTTATCCGCTCCCGAGGATAAACGATTTATTTGATCAGTTGCAGGGTGTGTATTGGTTTTCCAAGATAGACTTGAGGTCTGGGTATCATCAGGTCAGGGTCAGAGAGGCGGGCGTGCAGAAGACCGTGTTCCGAACTTTTTATGTAACATCCCAAAATCGAGACCCAATTTTTTTTGCTTAATTATATGACTTATGAAAATAGTTTACGGAAAACATCCTTGTTATCATTTCAAACATCAAGTCACAAATCTCAAGTCTTAAAAACCATATCATCAAAATGTAAAATAGCAAAGTACAGTCCCAGGGATCTCAAAGCGGAAATCATATGTGTTCGATACGTTGCTACCCTGCCGGCTCCTTCCCCTTAGCTGAAGAGGTGCGTGAAAACAAAACTAAAAACTGTAAGCACGAAGCTTAGTGAGTTCCCCCATCATACCACATACCATACAATCATAAATACTACCGGGCAAATTCTGCGATGACCGACCTACCCAAGTCAATCCATTCTGGGGTGCTGACCTACCCATGTCAAGCCATATTGGGGAGCTGACCTACCCGTGTCAGGCCATTGTAGGGTGCCTGCCTACTCTCCAGTCTATCTCACCCGGCCACGGGGACTATTTCACCCCTACTACTATCACATAATAACATATGATAAACATGCTGTCAGACATATCTAGGGTGTCTGACCTACATTTCGGTCCTAACGACCGAATCGGGGGACTATTCCCCTCTTACTACCTCTATCACATAGAACATATCATATTGGCATATAGAACTCATCAAGTAATAGAAAACCAGACAATTATCACAAAGACAATCATCTCAACTGTAATCAACTACTAGTGGGTCGGCCTTGATGCCTTAGACCTACTTCTATGGAAGAGTAACTCACCTCAACGTTGCGTAGTGTCTGCACTGTCCTCGATGTGAAAATCGACTCTCCCCGACTCCTTAATCCATACACGAAAACTTTTCTAAGTTATCAACTCATACTCATAAACCTTACAAGAGTCACTCAAATCCAAGTCAAAGTCAAAGTCAAATCCTTGGTCAAAGCCAACTTTTGGTCAAAGTCAACATTTGGTTTACTCGACTCGCCGAGTTCGCCCGCCAACTTGTCGAGTCCCCATATCCACAAAATGCCATAATTCCGTCCCAAATCGTCGAGTCTAGCAAGAGCTCGACGAGTTCACCTTCAACAATATATCAGACTATCTTCAACCGACTCGCCGAGTTCGTCCTTGAACTCACTGAGTTCATCTTATCCATAAGAAGGTGTTCAGTCTATGACTTGCTGAGTTCCCCTTGAACTTGCCAAGTCCATCTTCATGTGGCTGGGACATTGCCTTGAACTCGCCGAGTCTGTTCATCCACTTGTCGAGTCCTATGATTTCTAGGTCCCTAGTGAACCTAAACAACTGCGGAACTTTCGATTTTAACATATGATCCATAAACAGAAAGGATTTGGTGGAAAATACACCCCGACTCGCTGAGTCCCATGAACGATTCGCCGAGTCCCTCTTTGTCCAAAACTATACAATCGATTATAATGGGTCTTAATGCATCAAAACCGTAGATTTGGCCTCCTAGGGTCCATTTTATACGTAAAGCAACAAACTTGTTGTACATGCAATGGGCCTTTGGCTCAAAAAGCCATAAAATGAGGTCTACAAGATGCATGGGGTGCTTATGGAAAACAATTGGCACCTTTATGCCATAAGGACCCCCAATAGTTCCAGATCCAAAGTGCAACTCCAAGCACACCCACAAAATCTGATTTTAGCTTCTCTATACTCATAAAAAGGGTAGAAATAGCCCCAAATCAAAATCTAAGAGATAGATGGTCAAGGTTCCAGCTTTTTACCTTGAATGAGCTGAGAATGGAGTAAAACTTATGGATCTTCTTGCTTCTACTTGAACTTCCAAGCTTCCTTCTTCTTCTCCAACTTCAAACACACACAAATGGGCACCAAAAGGCTCAAGAACACACAATAAGGGTTTAGGGTTTCAATATATGGCTTCTCTGAGTTGGGAGGGTGACGGAGGCTCGCTTGGGACGAGATAAAGTGTTTAAATAGGGGCAAACCCTAAACATTACGGTTTTTTCCAGACAGTTCCTACTCATCGAGTCGGTCTCCCGACTCGTCGAGTAGGTCACTTAAACCCTCGATCAAAACTTGAGTCTACTCGAAGTGTTGTGCCTCCAACTCTCCGAGTCCCAGAGTAAATTGCAACATTAATTGAATTTAAATACGTACCAACAACCGGGTGTTGCACATTTTGGACACTACGAGTTCGTGGTGATGCTGTTTGGGGTCATAACGCGCCAGCAATGTTTATGGACCTGATGAATCGGATCTACAGACCGATGCTCGATCGCTTGGTCATGGTATTCATTGACGATATCTTGGTGTATTTCAAGACCCGAGAGCAACATGAGGAGCATCTTTGCAAGTTATTGGGAGTTCTGATGCGGGAACGACTTTATGCCAAGTTCTCAAAGTGTGAGTTTTTGTTACGAGAGGTCCAGTTCGTAGGACACCTCGTTAACCAAGAGGGGATTTTGGTCGATCCGGCCAAAATCAAGGCGGTCATGCAGTGGGAGGTTCCGAAATCTCCCTCAGACAACAAGAGCTTTTTGGGAAGGGCAGGGTACTACCAAAGATTCATACAAGATTTATCCAAGATTAGAGTACCCCTCACTCGTCTGACGAGGAAGGGGGTGGATTTCCGGTAGGTCCCTAAGCATCATAGGGCGTTTGAGACCCTCTGACATCGTTTGTGCGAGGCTCCAGTATTGAATCTTTCGGAGGGATACGAGGATTTTGTGGTGTTCTATGATGCTTCCATCACAAGATTGGGGGCGGTCCTCATGCAGAGAGGACGGGTGATAGCCTATACATCGTGATAGTTGAAGCCGCATGAGACGAGATACCCTACTCATGATCTGGAGTTGGGAGCGGTGGTATTTTCTCTCTAAATTTGGAGACGTTATCTCTATGGGGTCCACTATACCATCTATACTGACCAGAAGAGCCTGAGACACATCTTGGATCAGTCGAACCTGAACATGAGGCAACACAGGTGGCTAAATGTAGTCAAGGACTACGACTGTGAGATTCTTTACCATCCTGGTAAAGCGAACGTGGTGACGGATGCTCTGAGCTGCTAGTCAGCTGGATCTTCCACACCAGAGACGTGTATGAGGATAATGATGGATTCGTCACTCGTGAGTTTGATTAGAGAGGCTCAGGTTGAGGGCATGCGGTGAGAGATAGGGAAGTTGGAGAGGATTAGGGGCGAGAATGCCCGATGTGTGCAAGATAGCCGGGGTTGTTGACCCGATGCGGTCGGGAATGGGTCTCAATGTCTGGAGGGGTCAGATAGACAGTTATGGAGGAGGCTCATAAGTCTCACTTCTCTATTCACTCGGGAGCCACTAAGACGTATCGGGATTTGAGTTTGAGCTACTAGTGGCCGTGCATGAAACGAGAAATCGTTTGGTACGTCGAGACGTGTTTGACCTGTAAGATGGTCAAGGCCGAGCATCAGAGGCCACATGGAAAAGCTACATCCTCTAGAGATTCCCATGTTGAAATGGGAACAGATCACGATAGACTTCATTACCAAGTTCTCGAGGACGGCATGGGGATTCGATTCAGTATGGTTCATCGTGGATCTATTGACCTAGAGTGCCGATTTTCTGGCCATACAGGAGAGCTTGTTAGCCGAGAAGCTGGCCAACTTGTATGTTCGCGAGATCGTTGCTCGCCACGGAGTTCCGGTCTCTATTGTCTCCATCTATGACGTTAGGTTCACCTCCCGCTTTTGGCAGAAGTTCCACGAGGAGCTAGGAACACGGCTGTATTTTAGCACAACATATCATCCACAGACTGCCGTCCAGAGCGAGCAGACTATACAGACCCTCGAAGACATGCTGAGAGCTTGTGTCATCGACTTCGGCAGGAGTAGGGATTTCCACGTACCCCTTGTTGAGTTCACCTACAACAAGAGTTATCATTCCAGTATTGGTGCCGCACTTTTTGAGCTATTTTATGGGCATAGATGTTACACCCCGGTCTGTTGGGGTAAGGTTTTTCACAGAGTGATGGGACAGATGGAGGTGTCGGGGACCCAACTTTCCCCTCTTTCTGAAGCGAATAACACCATTCTAGTATTGGTGCCCCACCTTTTAAGCTATTGTGTGGGCGGAGATGTCGCACCCCGGTCTATTGGGGTGAGGTTGGTCACAGAGTGATGGGACGGATGGAGGTATTTTTGCAAATTACAGAAAAGATTTTGCATATCAGACAGCGACTGCAGACCGCTCAGAGTCTGTAGAAGAGTTACGCTGACAGACGCCGATATGAGTTGGAATTCCAGGTAGGTGACATGGTATTACTGAAGGTTTCACCCTGTAAGGGTGTTATTCGCTTAAGAAATAGGGGAAAGTTGGGTCCCCGATACATTAGACCATTTTGGGTTATTGTCAGGGTTGGCAAGGTTGCATATAGATTGGATCTTCCGGAAGAGCTCCGTTAGATACACAACACTTTCCACGTTTCCTAGCTATAGAAGTGCATATTGAACGACAATGCGGTAGTGTCATTGGATGATGTTCAGGTTGACAAGCGCCTGAACTATATGGAGCAGCCGATCGCTATTTTGGAAAGGAAGGTAAAGGGTCGACGCAACAAGAAGATAACTCTGGTAAAGGTGTAGTGGCAACATTGGAGGGGATCTGATTGGACATGGGAGCCAGATTCTGAGATGCGGGATCATTACCCGGATCTGTTTACCACCGCAGACTTTGAGGAAGAAGTCTACGTAAAGTGGGGGAGAATTTTAGCATCCTAAGATTTTGCAGGTATTTCAGAATCCTCCTTTCTATTATTATTTTGTCATTTCTAGTCCCTGGGGTTAGAAGAATTGACCCGTGAGAAGTCTAAGGGCTAAAGTTACAACTTTGAGATCAAGAGAGTACACTAAGCGTACATAAGGTACACTGAGCGTACTAGGCGCACCATAGTACACTGGGCGTACACTTGTGTACGCTGGGCGTACTCACGTCAGGTGGAAACCCTAATATTTAGGGTTTGAGAGCTATATAAAAAACCTTATGAGCTCATAACCCTCTCTTACATCAGCCTCTACTGTTTAGAGCCATTTTCCCCAAACCCTAATAATTTCATTGAGTGTGTGAGCTTATAGAGTGTATTTTCAATAGTTGGAGAAGAAGGTGTTGCCTCAAGGGGTTGGAGAAGAAGAACAAGCTAGTAGATCTAAAGTTGTTAAGTGTCCTAGAAGCTCCAGAAGGTAAAAAGCTTCAAACTTTATGCATGTATGTTATAGATCTTTCCATTTTAGCTTTAAGGAACCATTTCATGTTCCAAAAGTCCCAAGTTGGTGCATGATATGATTTAGACGAAATAAACTGTCCTTCTAGACTCTTGAAGAGGTCCTAAGTGATAAAAATAAGGTCCCAATGGCTTAAGATGTGACGGGCATGTAGTAGAAAGGTATTAATGGATTAAGGTCATGTAATAAGAGCTTTCTGGACATCCAAAGTCTTAAATTTCGAGTCATTTTTGGCTCTAAGACAATTTTTGTCGATGGATCCGAAATATGGGCTTAAGTGCTTAAGCTATTAAGCACTTATTAGGGTTTTGGCAAAACCCCGTGTACTCCTCGCGGTAAATCCTGTATGCCCAGTGTACTGATTCAACTACCCCAATGGTGGTCAACGTCAAGAAGAATACGCCCAATGTACCAAAGGAGTACGCCCCGTGTACGTCCTCTATTGGGCGTTTGACAAGTTGGGCTTCGAGATTAGGCTGTTTTTGGACTAATTGGACTAGGTCCTTGGTGGGCTTTCTAAATAATGTTGTTTTGGGCCATTTTTGAATATGGATCTTATAATAAGGCCCAAATAGGGAGTTGGGCCCAATTTGGAAAATTGGGCCAATAATGGGCCTTTCATATGTGGACTTGTGGATCATGGATTTGGAAATTGGGCCATGGCCCAATAAAGAGACATGACCAAAATGGATTATGTGGAACCTTAGTCAAGATTGATAATCCATGTATTGACATAGTTTTTATTATTTGGGTAGTTCGGACTTTTGGTGAGAAAGCGATCGGAGACTTTCGGTTCATTTCAGCACCACTTGCGAGGTGATTTATCCGCACAATATCAACCGAGTCTAAGGCAGCAATGCCGACCCTTATTGGATTTGTATCCTGGTTTATTGCATGATATGCTTATCGATTTACATCCTGGTCGTTAGGATGGTGATATGCTTAGTGACCTGGTTAGGTTGCTATCATGGTATATAGGATGATGTTATGTTAGTGACCGGTTAGGTCTGTATCCTGGTAGTAGGATGGTGCCATGATTACTGATATGTTAGATCGGTTTGAATGATATATATATATATATATATATATATATATATATATATATATATATATATATGCTAGCGTATGATACGTATGTGCAC
Source organism: Lactuca serriola (assembly GCF_051521515.1). NCBI lineage: Eukaryota > Viridiplantae > Streptophyta > Magnoliopsida > Asterales > Asteraceae > Lactuca > Lactuca serriola. The sequence goes on along the minus strand of NC_136413.1, from coordinate 166,450,925 downwards.
ATGTTTGTTGATTGGTGGTTGGGTTGAGACGGTCCTGCTATGTGCTGAAGGCCAACATACCCAACGAGCGGTCCGGATAGGCTGTAGGCCCAGCGAGGCGCTCCAGACGTGCCAAATGCTCGGAGAGCGGCCCAGATAGACTAAAGGTCTGCGAGGCGGTCCAGTCAGATTAATGGCTCAGTACCCATGCTATTTGCTTATATGTTATATGTTAAGGTTATATCTTTATGGTGTTGGTATTTTGGGGGTAACTCACTAAGCCTTCGAACTTACATTTTTCAATTATTGTTTCAGGTACTTTGGATGATCGTGGGAAGGCGAAGGCGTGACCGCATGCTTCTTCGATGTATGATTATGATTTCTAGGAACTTTGATATGATACTATTTTGAAAACAAATTGTAATAACTTAATGATTTTAAATGTTTTAAAAAGTTCAAATTTTGCATGATTTTTGTGGATGTTACAATTAGACATTGTTGGTATTAATTGTATGAACTTAAAGTCTTTTGGTGCTCTAATCTAATAGCTTATTTGGACTAAATCAACTAAGTGAAGTTTTATATACTTAAATATCATGTTTTGAGTAAAATATTTTTGTCAATTTGAAGATATTAGAGCTTATAAATATCCTAATTACCAATCTAGATTGAACATCAAACCAAGTCATATTACATCTTACATCATAGTACTTAAATAGGATTTGGAATCGGAAATATCTTTTAATTATTGAATTTTAATATTTGTTTAGTTAATGCATGAAATTTAATTTAATGTTAACAAAGTTCCCCTTTTAACAATTGGTATTAGTGTGTCATGTTAGAATGTGGTCATATAATAAATCTCATATCTCAGTTGTTTGGCCCTGCTTCTTCTGTATTATCTCTTAGTATATTGTTGCAGTGACTTATGTTTAATTGTTATTATTTTATCCCTTACTTGTTGGTTTGACAACCAAACAAATTGCTACCGTTGTCAGGGATACGGTAGTACTAATTGTTTATGCTAAGATCTTTTCGCACATGTACACCATCACCGGTTGAATTGGAGATCGAGAAATTTGTAAAGTAAAGACGGAAACAAGCTAGAATTTTAAAAAACAACAAAAGCTGGAGCTTCTTCATTAAACCTTTCAACCACATCCTCGAATACACTACCACCTTCACGCACTTATTTCGCTGAGCCTAAAACCTTCGCTCCTACTACTACCATGGGAGACAAACAAGATCAAGGAGGCAATAATGGTACTCCTATTCCACCTCCTGAACAAACCTTTCGACAATGGTCACATAAGATGTTACCGAACAAATATTATGCATCACTTATCCAATAACAATAAACTTTGATTATACTATGTGTTGATCAACATGAGGTATCTTCTATCTTAGCATTTTCTCACTCTTATGCTTTTCGAGGGCATTTTTGTCTTCAATTACTGCAAAAAAAAATTAGAGAGTGGATTTTACTAGCCAATTATCTTCCATGACTCTTATGTTTTTTGTGTAAGCTATGATAAGTGTCAAAAAATGGATTCTTTAAGCTCAAAGAATCAAATTCTTCTAAACCCCATTTTAATTTGTGAAATTGTTTGTGTGGGGCATTGATTTCATGGGTCCTTTACCATCATATTCGGGTTTACTTATATTTTGTTGGTTGTGGATTATATCTCTAAGTGGGTGGAAACTAAAGCCACTTGTACTAATGATTCAAATGTTGTGATAGATTTTGTGAAGGCTAACATATTTTCTAGATTTGGAGTTCCAAAATCGTTAATCAGTGATCGTGGTTCACATTTTTGTAATCTTATGCTTGGAAGTATTTTGAAAATATATGGAGTAACTCACAAATTTTATATGATTTAGTCAAAACAAATAAACTTAAAAACCCTTATGTTCACATGCAACTTAAAGGATCTATGTTTTCACTATTGAACCTATAACTAAGAACATCAAATAATAAACCCTAGAAACCCTAGGTTATTTTCGAAAAAACCAAAGAAGGGTTTAGAATTACATATCTTTTTGTTATTATAGTAAATAACAAGAATCATTCACTTGTAGATCTTCTGAAATCTAGCACCACAAATGTTGTACCTTTGATGGTTCACACACAAGCTAGGAACTCTGAAATCTAGCACCACAAATTCTTGCTTCCAAAAGCCGTTGTTGAACTCTGACCCAGTCAATTACGAGTCCTAAGATAAGTGATCATATAGGATTTCTACAAGATGTCATTCGGATATGAAACATGGAATAGAATCAATTTCATTGTGCAAGACTTTGTTTCCCGTTTTCTTATTTGTGATAATATAGGATTTCTAATCGAACACATCAATTTAGTCCTGGTTGGGCCTCGCACTATATGTCAATACCAAATCACTGAGGGGCACAAATATATCCCTTTTCCTGTTAGGGAAAAAGGAACAAATAAACTTTGACTCATATTCTTGCATCTTTTACTCATCTAATCAGGCATGACAATACGTTTTGTAACATCAAGTTACTGATGTATATACGCTTTACCAATGTACAACCAACTTGTAAATTACAACTCATATATCTCCTTTTCAAGATCATAATATATTTTCATCTCATAATTACTCGTGATGGAATCCATGAAGTAATTTTATGAGCGTGGGTTTATCCAATACTTAAATCTCCATTTCTATGCACTTATGCACATTGTAGCAATAGTGTTTCTATGTATAACTCCCTTAGATAAGAATAAACAATTGACAAAAGACAGTAAACAAACTCATAAAGAATTCTCCATTATTTAATCACCAAAAATAAATTGCATTTATTTTGTTACAAGTTTCAAACTAACTATCTAACAACTAAAACTAATATCACCTCTCAGATCAATGTTCCTAACATACTAAGTATGCTTGACCCTAATTAGAGACTTCGTCAAAGGATCCGCCGGATTCTCTTCTAATGATATCCTTTTCACGATGAGGAGACCTTCTTCTACTTTATGTATGATATAATGGTACTTTATGTCGATATTTCTAGACTTTCCATGATCTCTTGGTTCCTTAGTCAAGGCAACCACTCCTTCATTATCACAGAAAAGTTCCATTGGCTCCTGAATGGTCGCAACAACTTTGAGGTCACCGATAAAGCTCTTCAGCCAATCCCCTTCCTTTGATGCGTCACCTGCAGCTATGTACTCTAATTTATAGGTTGAATCAGCCACCATATCTTGTTTCGAACACTTCCAAGTTACTGATCCATCGTTTAGAATGAGCACCCAACCCGACTGAGAACAAAAGTTGTCTCTATCTATCTGAAAGTTGGCGTCACTGTACCCACTCACTCTCAACGTATCATTGCCACCAAGGACTAGAAGCATGTCCGTCGTCCTCCACAAATACTTGATAATTTTCTTAATCGCTGTCCAATGAGCTTTACCAAGATTTCCCTTATAGAGACTCACCATGCACAAGGAAAAGGACACATCAGGGCGGGTACATGTGATAGCGTACATAATCGACCCTACCACCGAAGCATAAGGTACCCAACTCATACAAGCTATCTCTTCATCTATACTAGGGCTTTGAGACTTACTCAATTTGGTATTTTTATTGATAGGTAGTACTCCTTTCTTGGAGTTTTGCATACTAAACCTCTTTAGTACTTTATCCAAGTATGTAATTTGACTAAGTCTAATTAGTCTCTTATTTCTATCTCTCAAGATTCTTATCCCTAGAATATAGGCTGCTTCTCCAAGGTCTTTCATGGAAAAACACCTACTAAGCCAAGAAATAACTTCTTTAAAAGTTTGAATATCGTTTCCCATGAGTGGCATCTCATCAAAATACAACACCAAAAAATTAGCTATACTCCCACTAGCCTTTTTTTACACACATGACTCATCTTCACTCCTAGAGAAACCAAACTCTTTCACTTTATCATGGAAGCAAAAATTCCTACTGTAAGATGCTTGTTTCAATCCATAGATGGATTTCTGAAGCTTGTATACTCTATTTAGAAAATTTGCATCTACAAAACCCTCTAGCTAACCCATGTAAACATCTTCAGCCAACTTCTCATTAAGGGAAGTGGGTTTGACATCCATCCACCAATTGCATAGTCATGAAAGGCAGCTATGGCGAGCATTATCCTAACAAATTTTATCTTGGCTACTGGTGAGAAGGTCTCATCATAGTCAACCCCCAAGGTTTAAGTGAAGCCCTTTGCAACCAGTCAAGTCTTGAAAGTCTGTACCTTTCCATCCATGTTGGTCTTCTTCTTGAAGACCCATTTGCAACCAACTGTCTTTCGACTTGGTACATTATCAACCAAATTCCAAACTTGGTTGTCATACATGGAATTGATCTCCTTGTCCATTGCCTTTTTTCATTTAGCAGCCTCAGGGCTTGCCATTGCTTTATTATAGCTATCCGGCTCATCTAAATTTATCAGTGTCCTATCACTAACAAACATGTCACCATATGTAGTAATATGGAGGCCACAGAAATCAGGCGACATGCTAACTCTACTGGAGTGCCTAAGAGGTAATGACTTGTCTATCAATTCAATATGAACCTCTTCCTCTTGTTGACTTCTAGTATTATCTAAGGTTCCTTCACTGGTAGACTATTGAATTTCTTAAAGGTCAATGACACTCCCACATTCTCACTAGGTCTGTAGAATAAATATCCAATGACTTCTTTGGGTAACTAATGAAAATACACTTCTCACTTCTAGCTGCTAGCTTGCCATGAGCCTCTTCTCTCATGAAAGCTTCACAACCCTAGAATTTGATATGTGCTAACGAGGGAACTTTCCCCGTCCACATCTTGTGAGGTGTTTTGGCAACCTTCTTTGTAGGGACAAGATTGAGGATGTGGGTGACTGTCTCTAAGGCATACTCCCAAAAATGAATAGGAAGAAAAGCACGGTTCTTTATGGAACGAACCATGTCTAACAAGGTCCGATTATGCCTTTCATCCACACCATTCAGTTGTGGTTTCCTATGAGGTGTCAGTTGTGAAACTATTCCACATTCCTTTAGATAGTCGTTAAACTCGATACTAAGATACTCTCCGCCTCTATCAGATATAAGCATCTTTATCTTCCCTTCTAACTGATTCTCGACTTCATGTTTAAACTCTTTGAAGTTTTAAAAGGTTTCTGACTTATGCTTGATTAATTAGATATAATCATATTTGCTTATGGTTATCATCCCTTGTCGATGATCTGAAGGTTCCCCACACATCTGTATGTATGAGATCAACAAACATTCACCTCTTTCACAAGATCCTATGAAAGGTGATTTTGTCATTTCCCAAAAGACAATATTTGCATGTATCATTTGACCTTAGGTCAAATGATTCAAACACTCCATCCTTTTGGTGTTGGGCAATATGTTTCTTGTTAATGTGTCCAAGACAATGTCACAAGCACGCTTTGTCTACACCATTAGATAAATCAATATGAAAAACATTATTGCCTAAATTATCAACATACTTCATAGTTTCATACACACCATCACAAGGTAAAGCTTCAAATACAAAAACACCATTTTTATAAGCAGAAATAGAACCGTTCATATCATTAATTGAATATCTAAAACCTTGTCTGAACAATGCATGAAAAGAAATAATGTTTTGTGTCATTTATGATGAGTAGCAACAATTTATTAAATCTAAACAAACTTCAATACTAAGCACTAGAGTATACACTCCAATCTTGGTAATAGGAGAAGATCGTCGATTCCCTAGGATCAGGTTCATCCTTCCATGCTCCACCTCTTCACATTCTTTTAGCCCCTGCAAATCAAAACAAATATGAAATTCACATCCTATATCAAGGATCCAAGAACAAGAAGATGATGAGTTATTAGATGAAATAGTGTATATACCTACAAAAGATGGCTTCACCTTGCGATCCTTCATATCTTGCAGATACTTTAGGTGGATTTGTTTCTAATGCCCCTTGTCATTGTTGTAAAAGCAATCAACCTCTTTGGGATCAGAAATGTGAAGAATGTTAGAACTAGGCTTGGCATTTGGGTCACTGCTAGATGAACTGACATGGGCCTTGCCCTTCCAGTTCTGCTTAGGAGGAACTTTACTCTTCTTTCCCTTTCCCTGTCCAATAGTCAGAAGGGGAGAACTAGCAGGAGTGGAGGCTAAAACTTTTCCCTTCATTCCTGCTTCAAGTTTCTGTAGTAGGTTGTGCAATTGAGCTAAGGTTTATTAAAATGACGATAAACGTTATAGAAATAAACCAAGCAAAATCATAGTATTTTAATGAGTAATTACATATCCTAACTGCGAACCGGCGATCCGTGAAGCTCTCCTAGCATTCTTGATTGCAAATTGGTTGATCAACTCTTCATAGTCTATACTCTCTAAGATTTCGTTCCTGATAGATATCATTGCCAAACTGCTAAGTCTTTCTTGTGTCATTGTGGAGTGTAAGTAAGATTTCACAAACTTCAATTTCGAAAAACTCCTTTCTACAGATGCAACCGTTACTGGAATAGTCAACAATATTCTATATGCAATGCTTGCATTTGGGAAATAATCAAGTTCTTTCAAAAACTTCAAAACATCTATAGGGTTGCTAAATTAATTGGTTTCCAATGTCTCAAATAATTTCAACTCCGTATAAAGTTCCTCAACATCAATATCCGATCTTTCTTCAAACTTGAGTACTTTTTCAAGACGATGACAATACAACTTAAGAGCTTTATCTTCAATTCCCCACAAATTATGTGGAAATAAAAAACAAAAGACTTTATCATACTCTTTGAATAGTTCAAATCATGTCTCAAGAGAAGAAATAGCTTGATCAACAATGAATAAGAAATAATTGACTCTAAAATTCTCTTCAGGTGTAAATGAAACTTCTTTGCTGGTTGAACTCTTATCAAACCTTTTTTTCCTTTCAATCAAACGCTTTTGTGAAAATATTGGATAAATACCCATTTCAATAGCAATCTCCTTAGCTTCAACAATCACTTTTGAAAAATCAGTTTCTCTATAATCCTTGAAATACCCAATCAATTTGTTTATTTCGGTAATAGCATTATCAAGAAGCATATCCTTTGATTGCAACTTCTTACTCACAATATTCACATGGTTTAGTACTTCATACCAAATAATAGTTGATACCAAAAATTCAAAGTCACCAAGTTCTTTTTCCGGTAGTGAAGTTGCTTCACTTGCAATTATAACATCATTATCTTTTTCTCCAACTTGAAGTAAAGATTCCCGTACATCCACAAGTTGAAGTTTAATCGCCTTTACACTCTCAGCCCGACTTTCACAACGAGTTTAACACAATGACTTAAGACTCCAAGCTTTAACATTATCTTTCAAAATATCCCACCTCTTAGTAGAATTTGCAAAGATAGTATAAATGTGTTGGATAGATCCAAAAAAGTTCTTTCCTTTAACACAATTGTAAGCCATATCACATAATGTTAGATTAAGAGAATGACATCCACAACGAGTGTAAAATGCTCTAGGATTTATATCTAAAAATCTCTTTTGCGCTCCTTGGTCTTTTCCTTTCATGTTTGCTCCATATCATAGCCTTGACCACGCATATCATCAATTTCAAGACCAAGAGACTTTAACTCCTCAAGCATAATATCAAATAGTCCTTTTCCAGAGGTATCATCAACATTCAAAAAACCTAAAAAACACTCCTTGACTGTAACAAAATTATATGATAACGTTAAATACCTCACTATTATAGTAATCTGTTCCTGGTGACTTGAATCGGGAGTACAATCAAGTATGATTGAGTAGTACTTTGCTTCCTTTATCTTCCTGATAAGTTCTTTTTTAATTTCTTGAGCTAGCAAAGATATTAGTTCGTTTTGGATTAAGTGGCCAAGATAATGCACATGAAGCCCATCACTTGTGATCTGCTGCACATGCAATATGATAACCGGGTCAAACTTTTCAAACATTTCAATGACACCCAAAAAATTTCCGTTACCTATTAAATACAATTAACAATTAAAAAGTGAAATCAATCATAATAATTAACAACAAGGTATATGATGGAATTAGAACAAAAAAATTACAATTTATAGTTACCTTTTTTATACAACTTTTCATTGGATCCACAAAATGCTAAATTATGTTTAGCAAGAAACTTCACTACTACAATGATTCTCAACAGGACTTGTTTCCAGTAAGCTCTTTCTTTCTTGAATTGCTCGTATTGAACTTTATCAATTGTTTCATTCAAGTTCAATCTTTTACTCATATCAAACCATTTAATCCTATTTATAAGATGATCCAATGAAATTTCGTGTTCTTTAACCCAAGTGGTAACATGGTGCCAATTTGCATAACCTTCACCATCTAATTTACCTTTTGAAATCCTTTTTCTAAACACATTTGTGACAACCGTCAAATTCTGGTCAATTCAAAGTCAACTTAAGTCAACAAGTCAAACCGGTCAACTCAACTAACCCTTGTGTACTATGGCTTACGTTATGTAATTACTAAACAACTCGTTATTCTAATGAGAGATCATAAATCGATAAGTACGTACATCTAGATCTCCTTAACCTAAAACTGTGGTAGGTGATGAGCAATACTGATAAAACAATGTTGCATACTCATCGGGAGTGTGTAAGATCCTTAAACAAGGCTTAACGAGGTTTACGAACCTTGCATTGCGAAGCCGGACACTCAAAAAGGTCACAAATGAAACCTCCCTCAATCGTTTCCACTCTATCTCTTCTTATCGAGAGTCTCTCCCAAATCTCTCTAAGTATGTGGAATCTCTCCCAAATATCTCTTTGTATGTGAAATCTCTCCAAGAATGTCAAGTCTCTCCCACATCTCTCTAAGTATGTGGAATCTCTCCCAAATATCTCTTTGTATGTGAAATCTCTCCAAGAATGTCAAATCTCTCCCAAATCTCTCTAAGTATGTGGAATCTCTCCCAAATATCTCTTTGTATGTGAAATCTCTCCCAAATCTCTCTAAGTATGTGAAATCTCTCCCAAATATCTCTTTGTATGTGAAATCGCTCCAAGAATGTGAAATCTCTCCCAAATCTCTCTCAAAAGTTTCCTTAACTTTTTGAAGTCATTCGGGTCATTCCGACCCTTAACCGGGTCAAAACGGCTTAAAATGGGGCAAAAACGGACAAAAAGGGCTTAAGGTACCGAAACCCCTCTTAAGGACCCGAAACCCCTCTTAGGGCCGAAAGTCCTCTTAGGGACCGAACCCTCCTGAGCCGAACTCGAACCTGCTGAGAACCGAACCCGAAGGGTCCTCTCTGGCCCGAACCTCGCATGCACACCCGAACCCGAAGGATCCTGGAACCGAACCCGAAGGTACTGTTCACTTCGGTCTATCTCGCTTCTGACCCTTCGCTTCCTGCTGACCCTCGCTTCCTTTCGCTTCGGACCCAGCATCAGAAGGGACCGAACCTTCGGCCACCTTCCGAGAAGCTTCGCTGTTAGCCATTTTCTTTCTGGTTTTCGACTACGACTTCATTTTAGCTTCTTTTTTAATTGTTTTAACGCGGGAATTTCACCCAAAACTTTATTTTAACTTATAAGGACCCATAATTATTAATTTATCACATTTTTAAGGATAAAATCTTATCCAAAAGAGTGGGTGAAGTACAAGAGGTGGAGTGTTGACTTTCCTTTATTCTATGACACAAGCAACCACCCATATCCACTCATGTCACTATTCCCCATCAGCCCTTACCTAGTCACTTCATTGTACTTTTCCCACCTTTTTCCAACCACACAATTGGTCAAAGGCTAGAAAAGTCTCCTCTCTCCTCACAATTAATTCATTCTCTCATTTTTCCACCAAGAATCACACTCCAAACTCTCTCATCTTTCTCTCTCAATTTTGAGAATTTCAAGGCATACTCCAAGGCTTTTCTCTTTCATTTAGTAAGTATCATCATTTTTCTTATGATTATTACACATCCTCCTACTCAAAATCATATATTGCTTACACAAACATCATCACATTCTTGTTAGATCTTCGAATCTTCAAGTGATTCTTCAAGTGTTCTTGAGTTGACTACTTCTCTTCTTCAACACTCATCTACTGAAACTACTCAAGGTGAGTTCATACCCCTACATTTTCATGTTTTCTCAAGTTTTTAGGGGGGGGGGGGGGGAATACAAGTTAAAACACCAAGAACATAACTAAACGTTTCTAACAGCCTTCATCAGAAAAGTTCAACTCCATTCACAGACTGTTTTGGACAACTTAACCATTTTAGTGTTCAAAACTGTTTTAGTTGCAAGTAGTTCCAATTCTTAGCTTTAAAAAGACTACTTGCACATCTCCACACGATGTTTCTACAATTTATGGTGATTTTTACAAAACAGCCTGTCTTTTCAAACACAAATCCGGACCAGTCTGTGAATATGAGAATTTTAATACAAGTTAAAGGCTTTCAAAAATCATGATAAAAATTATGAGTAAACTAGACACATTTTAGGAACTCTCAAAAGTTACGGATCTAGTTTTCGACTTCGTATGATTTTTCTAAAACACAGAAAGGTTAAATTTCGTTAACAGCTTATAACTTTCAAAACACTTTGTAACATGTTGAGCAAAGTGTTAAATCTTTGATGACTTCATATATTACATTTATTTCTTGTAATGATATATTTATATGATAGGAAATTACTTACTGAATTTATAAGAATCCTCCATCATAACCATTAGTATAAAGCAAAGCAAGATAAACATAACTATATTTTACTATACATTTGACTTACATAGAAAGGGTTCTTATACACCACAAATAAACATACTAAACTATAATAAGTATAGTTAGGTTTCATATACATTTCAAACATTTTGATAAACTATAATAGGTATAGTTTATGATCATTACATTACAAAAGGTTTTCACACGAATAGGGTACATTCTAAAGTACCGGGTTTTCACATAAATGGGGTACATTCCAAAGTATCGGGTTTTTTATACAAAAAGGGGTACAAATACAAAGTACCGGTTTTTAATTACAAAAAGGGGTACAGATACAAAGTACCGGGTTTTATACAAAAAGGGGTACAGATACAAAGTTCCGGGTTTTATACAAAAAGGGGTACAGATATAAAGTACCAGGTTTTCATATAAATGGGGTACATTCCAAAGTACCGGGTTTTATACAAAAAGGGGTACAGATACAAAGTACCGGGTTTTTAACTACAAATGGGGTACATTCCAAAGTACCAGGTTCACATAAAATAGTTGTTATGATATTAAAACTATATTTCATCTAGAATTGTTAGACTTCAACTATAATCGTTGAGCGTATATGCTTGAGTCATATAAGAATTTAGTCTTGATTGGCTTAGAATTGGTGGTGCCCGCCTCATCTCCTGTTCCTCGTTGGGTTGTGGACCTAGGGCAGACCCACTATATTCAACGTTTTATCTAACTTAAATCTTATATAACTTATATACGCTGGACGATTATAGGGGAAATCTACGGGTCATTCCTAGGTTCATTAACGCATCATATAGGAATAGTCTATTCACACTTAACTAAGAAAATATTGGATTTTCTTGAAATCAAACTCTATCGATTTTACAAGGAAAACGGTTTCTACTTCAAACAAAACTCTTATGAACTCACCAACTTAATTGTTGACACTTTTTCAAAACTACTTGTATTCTCAGGAAATCAGTGAAACATGAAAACTTCAGCGCTTTGAGGATGGGACGTTAAACCGTCAACAACTTATTTTTGTCATCATAATGTAATTGATTTTGAAACATGTAAACATATACTTTGGTGTAACTTTTTCAATTATATTTATGATGGTTGTATTTACTTTGATCACTATTATACTCATTGTTGTGATACTCTACATGAAATCCTCCACCCCCGGACGTTTCCGCCATCCTTGGTTTGGGGGTGTGACAGATTGGTATCAGAGCATTGTTTATAGTGAACTCAGTATATCGAACCACATAAGATATACAAACTATAAATGCATTGGGACTAGAGTCTCTGATTTAAAGTTTTCAAAACAACTATACTTCTAGAAATAAATAGTTTCTTATTAAAAGTATACATGCATTCATACATACTAAGGTCAACATCATTCTAGAACAAAACAAAAGTAATGATTGTTGGATATCACAGGTAAGCTCGGGGATGTATGGTCAGTCTTAGGAGTGGCATAGCCTGATCAACTATGCTGGTCCGAGGAGTGATTAGCACATGCCCAAGAATGGTTGTGATATGGCAACAAGTCTAAAAACTTACCAACACTACCACAATGAAATACCATAGGGGTATTTGGTGTTATTATAATTACTTATCTGAGAACTAAATAGATTTTTATCAATAGGTCAATAATTGCTTAGTGGATACATTAAAATTATATGTATCCAGGACGTCATAGACTTAGAATCTGTGGATCTTTGCTTTACTTCCTGTTCTCGTTGGATTGGGGATTTAGAGTTAGGGTCGCTTATTCGAAGGTCTATCCTGTCCCAAATACATATGACTAGTATGCACTAAACAATGTATTGAAGTACCTGATAAAGATCATCTTATAATTAGCTAATTAGTACATCTACTTAGTTATTTCTTATATCCCCATTTCTCGTGAAGATATCATGGCTGGATTCCATCCCCACGACGACTCGTGCTACCCCAACCACGGCAATATTGAATGGCTCGGAGAGGAGCCAGGGAATGATTACCCAATCCCTGTGGATGGTCACCAAGCTGAAGGCTTTGCTGATGGTTCTGACTCCGACCCTGAAGTGGAGAACCTACCCCGATGGCCCTTGTTCCGAATCCTAACCCTCGTCCGATTTTTTTTCAAGGCCCGACGCCTCCTTGGGTAGAGTGCTTGGAAACCTGGAGCGAAGAGCAAGACCAACCTATGCCGTTTAATGGAGACCGAAGCTTCTACAACATAAGCGAAGGAAGCTTAGTAGATAGAATTCTTCCAATCCTGGTCCATAGAGTTGCCCGAAACGAGATTCAGGGCAGAACAACTCTCCATTGTATCGCAGAGGTTGACGCAAATGCAAGAATACATACAATCCGCACCAATCGCCTTGAGCACACTCGTGAAAAATCTAAGAGAGACCACGAAACCCTACTGCAAGCACTGGCTGAAACATGAACCGAAGTCATAGAACTCTGAGTACGCTAGAGGGTATACGAAAGGCACCTGCCTGATATGGAGCGGCAACTAGCTGAACTAAGGGATCACCAGAGGGATGACCGCCGCCAGTAGTAGATGCCTTACTTTCTTTCCCTGTTAAAAAGGAATCGTTTTTCCTATCAATGTCCTATGTGGCATCCTCTATGAAACTATCTTGTACTATAGGTACTTTTGGTTAGGCCTTTAGGCGGCCAAAAACTCTCCTGCTCCGGATGTGATGTGAGACCCTCTACAAGGTCAATTTTTCCCCAATTGGTTACATCTTAAACAACAATGACATTGTCAGTCGGCTAAATTCTGTGACACCCTTTGTCCAAATACTTCCATTGTGCTACCATAGGAGTCTATCTGAAACCCACTCTAGTCGAGTTGTTGAACTAGAGTAATTTTAGCTCCGGGATCGTCCCAATTCTCTTTCAAAGGTTGGATCATGTTATTCACCAACCAATGGAACCCGGTTTGAACGACAAACATCATGAGACCATTCTATGAACTTACTTCTACTCCGTGATAGGTCTGCATCATAGGGATGTAGGTCAAACCTTCAAGAACATACTTCTACTCTATAGGTGAACGGTCGAAATACATCTAGGTTCAATGATAGCCCTTACTAGGAATTCTAGTTCATTAAGAAGGATTAGTAAGAATGTTATTTGTTATGGTTTCCTCACTTATACATTCCCCAGTTATATATAACGAAGACCTGGTAGACAATAGAATGTAAGATTTCTAACTAAGTTTCTTTTCCTCGTTGCGATGTGAAACTAAAGTAGAATCACACATTTCACTATCCGCCCAGTCTTGGTTATATCATAATGTGTATAAGCTAAGTTTTCATGTATAATAACTCATCTCTTAGTCAGAATCAAAATAATATAGAGCCAACTGTAGTCACTCACAAACTCCTTGCCTAAATTCAAATTTCGGGACGAAATTCCCTCTAACGGGGGGATGATATGACAACCGTCAAATTCTGGTCAATTCAAAGTCAACTTAAGTTAACAAGTCAAACCATTCAACTCAACTAACCCTTGTGTACTATGGCTTACGTTATGTAATTACTAAACAAATCGCTATTCTAATGAGAGATCATAAATCGAAAAGTACGTACATCTAGATCTCCTTAACCTAAAACTGTGGTAGGTGACGAGCCAAACCGATAAAACAATGTTGCATACTCATCGGGAGTGTGTAAGATCCTTAAACAAGGCTTAACGGGGTTTACGGACCTTGCATTGCGAAGCCGAACACTCAAAATGGTCACAAATAAAACCACTCTCAATCGTTTCCACTCTATCTCTTCTTATCGAGAGTCTCTCCCAAGTCTCTCTAAGTATGTGGAATCTCTCCCAAATATCTCTTTGTATGTGAAATCTCTCCAAGAATGTCAAGTCTCTCCCACATCTCTCTAAGTATGTGGAATCTCTCCCAAATATCTCTTTGTATGTGAAATCTCTCCAAGAATGTCAAATCTCTCTAAGTATGTGGAATCTCTCCCAAATATCTCTTTGTATGTGAAATCTCTCCAAGAATGTCAAATCTCTCTAAATATGTGAAATCTCTCCAAAATATGTCTTTGTATGTGAAATCTCTCCAAGAATGTGAAATCTCTCCCAAATCTCTCTCAAAAGTTTCCGTAACTTTTTGAAGTCATTCAAGTCATTCCGACCCTTAACCGGGTCAAAAACGGCTTAAAACGGGGCAAAAACGGACAAAAAGGGCTTAAGGACCCGAAACCCCTCTTAAGGACCCGAAACCCCTCTTAGGGCCGAAAGTCCTCTTAGGGACCGAACCCTCCTGAGCCGAACCCGAACCTGCTGAGAACCGAACCCGAAGGGTCTTCTCGGGCCCGAACCTCGCATGCACACCCGAACCCGAAGGCTCCTGGAACCGAACCTGAACGTACTGTTCACTTCGGTCTATCTCGCTTCTGACCCTTCGCTTCCTGCTGACCCTCGCTTCCTTTCGCTTCGGACCCAGCATCAGAAGCGACCGAACCTTCGGCCCCCTTCCGAGAAGCTTCGCTGTTAGCCATTTTCTTTCCGGTTTTCGACTACGACTTCATTTTAGCTTCGTTTTTAATTGTTTTAACACGGGGTTTTCACCCAAAACTATATTTTAACTTATAAGGACCTATAATTATTAATTTATCACGTTTTTAAGGATAAAACCTTATCCAAAAGAGTGGGTGAAGAACAAGAGGTGGAGTGTTGACTTTCCTTTATTCTATGACACAAGCAACCACTCATATCCACTCATGTCACTATTCCCCATCAGACCTTACCTAGTCAATTCATTGTACTTTTCCCACCTTTTTCCAACCACACAATTGGTCAAAGGCTAGAAAAGTCTCCTCTCTCCTCACAATTCATTCATTCTCTCATTTTTCCACCAAGAATCACACTCCAAACTCTCTAATCTTTCTCTCTCAATTTTGAGAATTTCAAGGCATACTCCAAGGCTTTTCTCCTTCATTTAGTAAGTATCATCATTTTTCTTATGATTATTACACATCCTCCTACTCAAAATCATATATTGCTTACACAAACATCATCACATTCTTGTTAGATCTTCGAATCTTCAAGTGATTCTTCAAGTGTTCTTGAGTTGACTACTTCTCTTCTTCAACACTCATCTAATGAAACTACTCAAGGTGAGTTCATACCCCTACATTTTCATGTTTTCTCAAGTTTTTAGGGGGGGGGGGGGGAATACAAGTTAAAACACCAAGAACATAACTAAACTTTTCTAACAGCCTTCATCAGAAAAGTTCAACTCCATTCACGGACTGTTTTGGACAACTTAACCATTTTAGTTTTCAACACTGTTTTAGTTGCAAGTATTTCCAATTCTTAGCTTTAAAATGACTACTTGCACATCTCTACACGATGTTTCTACAATTTATGGTGATTTTTACAAAACAGCCTGTCTTTTCAAACACAAATCCGGACCAGTCTGTGAATATGAGAATTTTAATACAAGTTAAAGGCTTCCAAAAATCATGATAAAAATTATGAGTAAACTAGATACATTTTAGGAACTCTCAAAATTTACGGATCTAGTTTTCGACTTCGTATGATTTTTCTATGATTTTTCTAAAACAGTGCAGAAAGGTTAAATTTAGTTAACAGCTTATAACTTTCAAAAGACTTTGTAACATGTTGAGCAAAGTGTTAAATCTTTGATGACTTCATATATTACATGTATTTCTTGTAATGATATATTTATATGATAGGAAATTACTTACTGAATTTATAAGAATCCTCCATCATAACCATTAGTACAAAGCAAAGCAAGATAAACATAGCTATATTTTACTATACATTTGACTTACATAGAAAGGGTTCTTATACACCACAAATAAACATACTAAACTATAATAAGTATAGTTAGGTTGCATATACATTTCAAACATTTTGATAAACTATACTAGGTATAGTTTATGATCATTACATTACAAAAGGTTTTCACACGAATAGGGTACATTCCAAAGTACCGGGTTTTTAGATAAATGGGGTACATTCCAAAGTACCGGGTTTTTTATACAAAAAGGGGTACAAGTACAAAGTACTGGGTTTTTAATTACAAAAAGGGGTACAGATACAAAGTACCGGGTTTTATACAAAAAGGGGTACAGATACAAAGTTCCGGGTTTTATACGAAAAGGGGTACAGATACAAAGTACCGGATTTTTAACTACACATGGGGTACATTCCAAAGTACCAGGTTCACATAAAATAGTTGTTATGATATTAAAACTATATTTCATCTAGAATTGTTAGACTTCAACTATAATCGTTGAGCGTATATGCTTGAGTCATATAAGAATTTAGTCTTGATTGGCTTAGAATTGGTGGTGCCCGCCTCATCTCCTGTTCCTCGTTGGGTTGTGGACCTAGGGCAGACCCACTATATTCAACGTTTTATCTAACTTAAATCTTATATAACTTATATACGTTGGACGATTATAGGGGAAATCTACGGGTCATTCCTGGGTTCATTAACGCATCATATATGAATAGTCTGTTCACACTTAACTAAGAAAATATTGGATTTTGTGGAAAGCAAACTCTATCGATTTTACAAGGAAAACGGTTTCTACTTCAAACAATAATCTTATGAACTCACCAACTTAATTGTTGACACTTTTTCACAACTACTTGTATTCTCAGGAAATCAGTGAAACAGGAAAACTTCAGCGCTTTGAGGATGGGACATTAAACCCTCAAGAACTTACTTTTGTCATCATAATGTAATTGATTTTGAAACATGTAAACATATACATTGGTGTAACTTTTTCAATGATATTTATGATGGTTGTATTTACTTTGATCACTATTATACTCGTTGTTGTGATACTCTACATGAAGTCCTCCACCCCCGGACGTTTCCGTCATCCTTGGTTTGGGCGTGTGACAACATTACAATAGAAACAAAATACCAAGTCTAGCTCTTTCGAATATACTAGCCATTCTCTATCACACTTCTCCAAATTTGGTAAAGTTCATGTATATAAAGCTGCAAAAAATCGTCTGCCAAATTTATCATAGGGACCATACATAATACTATTATCTCTTTTAAGACCTTTCTGGACCAAAAGTTTAATCTCCTCAGAATTAATTTTTTCCCACCTTCTTGGATCATATATATCAACAAGCTCTTTAACAGGCTCTTGCTCTTCTGCCTCTTCTACTTCTATATGCTCTTGCTCTTTAATGTGCTCTTCAACATGCTCTTCAATGTGATCTTCAATGTGCTCTTCAACATGCTCTTCAATAGGTTGTCTATGGATAAACTTATCTAGAGCACCGACATCAACTTTTCTCTTTTCTTCATCTAGTTTTGTTTTTTTACGTTTTTGACCACCGGATGGTTGTTTAAACTTCATCTCTACAATTTTACAAACAATAAACATAATTTGATTCTTTAAACACTATAGATTCTGAATTCCAAATTTCTGATAAACAATTATACAATAAACATAATCTCATAATTTAATTTCTGTTTCCAATTATCTATTTCAAAATCATTCATTGATTTCATTCAATAATTGTGAATCATTCAATCAGATTTCAATATGATAATATGACATAATGACAATACGATATAGTGATAAACAATTAAACATTTATGAATAACATTCAAGAATCTAAAAAATTAAACATTGTTAAACAATTACACAATTAAACATACCATGAATCTGAAAAATTGATAATCTATTTATTCTATAATTCATTCAAACATTCAACTGATTCAAGTATCCAATTGAACTGAAAATTATAATTTACAAACTCATAATCATTAATTCCTCATTCCTTAATTTCTCATAATCTATTACATTGATAGGACCATAAATCAAGAATGAAAATCATTGATAAAGTGATAAAGAATACAATACATGATAAATTATAAATAGAATAATAGATAAATGTCTAACTGAGTAACTGCCCAAGAGACCAAGACTCTAATCGACCCTCACCTAGGCTTGAATCTATGTATCAACGATGGACTGATGGAGGATGGTTGGAGCCTGGATGGGTGATCGAAGAATGATGAATCGGTGATGATTGCTGCAAGCGGTCGCTGAGGCGCGATGCCTAATGCCTTACCCGGCGACCACTGTCGACTTTTTTTTTAATGAAATGAACACTATGAATCGATGATGTATTGATCAATTGATGCCTTGATGGAACGATCGACCGCTTTGCTACTGTCTTCGATGTGTGTTTAACGGTGTTGATTTCTAATTGGATTTCTTGGCCTGAACTGATACATGATATATTATAAAAAAAATGGGGTCCTTTAAAATTTTGGGCCCTGTTCCAATGCCCATATTGCACCTGCCCTAAACCGGGCCTGCACATATTTAGTTCCTTAATGGAATGTCAATAAGTTAAATAACACGTAGCTTTTTTCTAGTAGAAAATAACAGTTAGTTAATGACAAGAATGCATGTAAATGACACTTTATTGACAATGCAGTTTATCTATTCTAATAAATGAAGTTTTTTTTTGTCACATGTCACACTCTTATTCAATTTGTCAAATGTCATTTTGTGGTTATTTTGAATTAATTTTTATTCCATATTTCATTTTATAGGTTTTTCTATTTTAATAAATTCTACATAACACTTTAATGTAATAATTACAATAAATATAGTAATAAATGAATATCAATTTCATTAATGCACTTACCTTTTTATTTTAGAATTTCTAAATTAAAGCACATTAGTTTATTTTATTTATTTAGTTAAATTTAAAAGATAAAAAATTGATTTTAATAATTAGTTATTTTTCTTATTTTCTTATAAATTCGAAGTTCTTAAATATTTAGACCTTTATATTTAATTTTTTTAATTAACCCATGTAATACATAGGTCTTACACCTAGTTAATTAATATGTTTAGAATATATTGAATTTAGAATGATGCTTCTATGATATATGTATCGTCACTGAATTATATTTTTGGAATGCCTAAGTATATAATTATCATTCTATGATTATGAGATATAAATACAAAAAAACATAAAAAGACATGGTTATGAAGAAGTAGGTGGCCTAATTGTAAATTGGAGATTTCAATTATATATGTGAAGTTTAGAAATTACTGTGAAGTATTTAGATTAGTGATATATTTAAACTTAACTACATAGAAAGCAAGCAATTAAAGTAAAATGACATTACTAAAAGTATAGTGCCTAAATATTGAAAAATAAGCCTCATGTGATATGTATAGAGAACCTTTAGTGATGGAAAATGCTAATGTTGGGATTCGATAGATTTACTACAAGACCAAGATACAATGAAAGTGGATTGAGACCATATTACCTAGTCTCTAAGGTAGGTACATACATACTTGTAACAATTAGGTTACACATTATTACGTGATTTTCATTTTATAACAAAATATTTATGACGTAATTAATATATATATATATATATATATATATATATATATATATATATATATATATATATATATATATATATATATATATATATATTACACGTTATTATGTGATTTTCATTTCATAACAAAATACTTATTATTTATATATATATATATATATATATATATATATATATATATATATATATATATATATATATATATATATATATATATATATAAAGCATCTAATAATGCTTTATGCCATGTTAGGCCATTATAAGATGTTGCATTTGCAACCTAAATTTACGTGTATGAATAATGTGTAAATTCCAGTCTTAAATTTATAATCGATTTCATTAGAACTGAGGACTATTACACAAGTGGGCAAGTACATGCAATCTTTTAGTAGTATAGATTTCGTATGACCGGGTTGTCAAACACACGGGAACAAAAGTGAATCGGTATTACAAACATCGATTATAAGTTAAATTAGAGACAACATAACAAATTTAAAGGGGGGGGGGGGGGGGGGGGAATTTACATTTAAACTAAGAATCAAAGCACAACTAAAAAGATTGAAATTTGATTTGGAAACTGATAAATAAAGGTACTTTGATTTGATTAATACGTGATTACACTCTCCATATCTATCATGAAAAAACAAAGTAATAACAAGTACTCAAGAGTTTTTAACTAATATATAATATTTACTTAACAAATGTATTTTCAGGTTTCTAAAAATAATGGCAATAATTAATGAATTTTTATTTTTCCCTCATTTATACATTTCTAGCCATGGTAGTAGTATATAAGTAAGATTTCCCTAAAATGATATTCATATGTTTGAACTAGTGTGTGATTAAAATGTAAAAAGTTGAATAGATATGAAGAGTTGAAGAAATGGTTTTTTAAGCATAAAAAGTGATTATTTCATTATGTTTCTCAACATATGAAATATATTAAGCGTATGTTGAGTTTAATGTATTTTATAAATGTTTAATATGTTTATTGACTATAAATTTTACAATATATGTTTTAATATTATTATGTTAGTAAAACTTGTAGTACTTTGATACTATTTGTTATTTGATATATATATATATATATATATATATATATATATATATATATATATATATATATATATTAGTAAAACTTGTAGTACTTTGATACTATTTGTTATTTGATATATATATATATATATATATATATATATATATATATATATATATATATATATATATATATATATATATAATTGAAGCAATTTACTCTTAATAATTTGAAGCTCGTTTCTTTTCAACTTCCAACCTTATTTAACTTATTAATACCAAATAATATCATTAATATGACAAATTACTTGAACTATTATTATAATATACTTAGTTTTTTTATAATTTAAATATACTAATATAATATACTTAAATTTTTATTTTAAATATTAGACAATGTTTATATTTAACTTTTAAAGTATCAATAAAATATGAGATTAGATTTAAAACATAATCCAAATTCTCAAATAAACATAAAAAACAATCAATGATTTTTCTTTTAAATAATTAAAATATTTAAACATGTTAAATACAAACTAGTTGAATTGTCAAATTAACTATAAAATAATATCCAAAAACTATTTTTACAGTAATAGAATGTTCTTTGAGGTGATTTTGTAAATTAATACATAATTATAGTAAAAAGGTAACATAAATTTAGTTATATCAATATCTATCATTAAAATTAAAATATGGCCATATAAGTAAAATTAGAAATTAAACGATCATAACATTTATTAAAAAATAACAATAACTCAAGAAAAATATTCAGTATTATTTATGCGCAAGTAACGGGTAGATTCTATTTAATAATATTGTTTAAAATAGTTGAGATTATATATATATATATATATATATATATATATATATATATAATTACATTTTTTGATGCAACGTAAACCTCCCTGGTCTCATACTTACGTACCAATTAACCGATATATCGGATTTCCAACCGGTTGCTGAGACTGTTATACTCACACAATTGCACCATGTGACTCCTGTACAAAGGCATGTCTAACGAGAGTTGTCCTACCAGCCTTGCGATAATGACTCCAACCGCCCTTCTAGTCTAACCAAGGATAACATAACCAACCATTAACCACAATCGAATCCTTCAATTGAGATCAGGGGTGACTCCCAACGCAAGTCTCACCCCTATGCACCAAACCAATCTAAAAACTCATATCCTGATAACCAAGAATTCACAACTTGATCTGTCCAAGAGCTCCCCCTTCCATGGTGTCCTCCCACTAAACATAGTTATAATTCCTCATTCGACCACCGAGAGTGGCAGTCTCACACTTGAGCCCACTACTGACCATAGAGTCACCCCATTCTAAACGTGATCTAATACCTATCTCAAGGCAATTTCCACTGGGTTTCACCCACTCTATCATAACTATATGGGCCTCGCCCACGGGTCTCACCCAGTCTACACAATTGAAAGGGCCACTCCCACGGGTCTCACCCAATTGAGTGCTATATAGGGGTAACCTTGCCTCGGATCCAACGATCCTCATACAATAAGAAGGTGAAATCCTTCGTTAATAATGTTCGCCTCGACTTAGGTATATGCTAATTCTCTTTCAATCCATCGACTACTCCTACCATGGCCTACTTCATTTTGGTGAATGTTGCAACTACCTTGTAGACTTACAACACTTCCCTGCCCGCCTATCATCCTTGTGTATGCTACGGCTATCTAATTGTCTCATAACACTTCTATACTGCCATGGAACCATCGTATGTCTTACCATCCATCTACCACCAACCATAATCATCATGAGTAGAACCCACATCCGACTATACCCTAATTAGGTGTTCGGGTCATGCTTCGAACCCCAAATCCTTAATTAGACAAGAACAGGCAGAGAGGCTCTAACACAACCTTCAACATGGATCCATTCACATACCTACCATGTGTCACTACTGATGCATAATGAAAGCTGAATATTTACCCTTGTGTAACCTTTAGACCAACGATTCCCCCCCCCCACTTGGATTCGAGTGTACCCTTCCAATCCACCAAAATTGATGGATTCCCAATCCATCTCTCAACCTTACAATTCAAACTTGTCAACATCATGAGCTTGCAAGAACTAGCATTCCATTACTAACCAACCTTAGCGATCACACACACTCCAAAACCAGATGAATACCGTCCGAAATCTCAGCGATCTCAATAATCCCATGTACTTACCATAATATAACTCTAAATCCTTAAGATACATCATCTCGTGGCCTAAAACTATAACCCTTGACCGAAACAAACGGATGATGAATTCAACAACTCACTTTTTCAAGGATTGATGTACATAAAGTTCGCCAATAGATACCATTCGATTTCTGTTGGCTAAAATAACACATGCGAACAACACTTCCTTATTACTTAAGAGTGATACATTACCACTGCTCAATCCCTATTTATGGTAGCAGTAGGCAACCTGGGCTTTACAATAGCTAGCTTTCCTTGACCAGCCAAGCCTGTCACTTATACATTTCAAGACTAGGTGATCATTGCTAATACCTCAATGAATCTCAAATCCTTAAACACTTTCCGCTGAATCCACTACAAGTCCTTGGTGACTAATTGGATGATGAGGAAAAACAAATCAATGTCTAACAAGTACCCAACTGTGACAACCCGTAAATTATTCTTGTAAGCCAATCAAATCAATCTAAAGTTTAGGCTTGTTTCTGTTATCTTTTGCTATGTTTGTGGTGATGGTAAAGCTTGAGAAGGAAGAAGGAGCTTGGAAGTTCGAGTGGAAGTTAGTAGATCCAGAGGTTGTGCCCTATTTCCAGCTCATTTGAGGTATAAAGCTGAAACCTTGACCATCTATCTTTTAGATCTCTAGTTAGGTTTCATTTCTACCTTTTCTAAGCCTTAGAGGTGCCATACTCGGAATTTTGTGGTTCATTGAGGTTAAAGATTCAGATCTGGAACCATTGGGGGTTCTTATGGCATAAAGGTGCCAACATTATTGCCATAAGCACCCCCATGCATCTTGTAGACTTCATTCTACAGCTATTTGGGCCAAACACCTCATGCATGGATGTCAATACTCAAACTTTACTTAATATGGACCCTAGGAGGTTAGATCTATGACTTGGATGCATTAACACAAATTTAAATCGACTGTATAGTTTTGGACAAAGAGGGACTTGGCGAGTCGCTTAGGTAACTCGGTGAGTCGGGTCGTCGTTTCCCCGAAAACGACTTCTGGAAGTGGTCTTTGGTTGATTTGAAGGAAAACTCAGCCTGTTGGGGTTAGTTATAGACTTGAAGATCAAAGGACTCGACAAGTTCAAGGAGGTACTTGGTGAGTTCAAGGCAATGTCCCAACCACATGAAGACGGACTCGGCGAGTTCAAGGAGAACTCGGCAAGTCATAGACTAAACTCCTTCATACGGATGAAGATGAGCTCGACGAGTTCAAGGATGAACTCGATGAGTCGGTTAAAGAAGGTCCCAATGTTTTTCTTAAGGAGAACTCGTCGAGCTCTTGCTAGACTTAACGGGTAGGGAGGGGGTTGTAGTATTTTGAGGACGTGGGGACTCGACGAGTTGGTGGACCAATTCGGCGAGTCTAGTCAACCAAATGTTGACTTTGACTAGGGTTTTGACCTTGACTTTGACTTGGACTTGAGTTGAACCTTGTGAGAGTTATGAGTATCAAATGGTAATGTAGAAAGGATGTTGTGTAGGGATTGAGGAGTCGAGAAGAGTGGATTTTCATATCGAGGACAATGCAAACACTACACAACATTGAGGTGAGCTACCTTCCAGTCACAATGCTGGCCTACCAGCAGGAGTTGTCTTTAGATGATTGTCTTAGTGATACTTGTCTAGGTTTGCTACTACCTGATGTGTCTTATGTGCCAGTTTGATATGTAATATGCGATAGTGGTAGTAGGAGGGGAATAGTCCCCCGATTTGGTCGTTAGGACTGAAGAGTAGGTTGGACACCCTAGAAATGTTTGACAGGATGATTATGATATGTTATTATGTGATAGTGGTAGGGGTGAAACAGTCCCCATGGCCAGTTGAGATAGACCGGAGGGTAGGTCAGCACCCCAGAATGGCTTGACATGGATAGGTCGGGCACCCCAGAATTGACCGACAGTATGTATGATTTTATGGTATGTGGTATGATGGGGGAACTCACTAAGCTTTGTGCTTACGGTTTTCAGTTTTGGTTTCAGGTACCTCTTCGTCGAAGGGGAAGGAGCCGGCGGGGTAGCAGTGCATCCCACACACATGATTCTGCATTTGAGATTTCTGGGATTTTACTATGACAATATTACTATTTAACGATATGGCTTTTGAGACATGTAACTATGGTTTATGAATTAATATGATATCATTAATGTTTTCCACAAACAAATTTTAGAAGAAATATAATTAAAACAAAAATTCTTGGTCTCGATTTTTGGGATGTTACATGCATATTTTATGAAGAAAATGATACCATCTAGTTTTGCTACTCGAAAGATGTTTCATCATAGTCAATGCCTCCAAGCTGACTGAATCCTTAAGCTACATATCTTGTCTTATTTTTATAACCACTCCATGTTCATCTAATTCGTTTCCACACACACAAGTTTTCCAACATTTTTTTTGTTTAATGGCTTAGGTACTAGTATACATACCATGTGTTGTTTGAACTCACTAACCGCATATTGCATTGCCTGTAACTAGTGAGTCAAAGAAAGCTTCTATGATCTTATTTGGCTCCACTGTAGAGATAAAACATATAAATGTCCAAGTTACTAGATTCTTCATTTCTAGTTTGTAAATTGGCACTAATGTTGCCAATAAGTTGACTGATGTGATGGCCTCATAGTGTATTGATTGTTGAAGCTTGATTTGTTGTTTGAGATTCATAATTGAGGTTGCCAGTGTCTATGATATCATTATCGAGGATATCAATAATTAAATTATCATGAGTTGTATGTAGAAACTCGTTAGCAAGGATATCAACCTAATTTGTTGATGTAGATTTAGGTGAAGTTGTTACGACGGGTTGATCATATGACAATCGATTTTCAGCTGATGTTAGGTGTGCAAAATTGGCGAGCAGTTCATAGATAAATAATTAGTGTGTTCAATTGAATAGGTTGGTTGGATTAGTTTGACAATAATGATTTTCTCACTTGGTTTAGTAATAGATTTTTGTTCACTTGGTTTAGTAATAAATATGTTTAATGTTGAGAACGACTCATCAAATTGATATGAATGGACTCTGCAATAACTTTGACGTTATTGTTGCAACCTCTAAAGAATTTGGAAATGGAAAATTACTCAATGAAAATCCTTTCATCAAATTTAGGTTCAAACTTGATGGTCACTTCATATACATGAAATTTGATTTTCTGTGTAACTATGCATATCATTCACCCAACAAAACTATGTATAATTAAACTGTTACAATAATGAAAATGTTCAATCATTAAAATGAGAAAAATAGGAAACATCCTATGTAAAATGATATCATTTTGAAAATTCATTACAAAATAATAATTCATTATAGGAAAACACGGTATCTGGTGTTACCCTCCCTCCTTGAGGTTGACGGTTCAAGTCCTGTCGTGGACATAGGTGAATTTAAAATATAGTTTAGAAGTTGGTTAGATTTGTCGTGTATATATATATATATATATATATATATATATATATATATATATATATATATATATATATATATATATATATATATATGAAAAGGTTCTTTTCAGAAGGATAATAAATATGTATGTATAGAGTTATCAAAATACAAAAAATATTATGTTATAATTAAGAAATTAATAGTTAATCTCAATGTTCTAAAAAACTCGTCGTGATTCCGCCGTGACATGCAATGGTTCCTAGGCTTGTACTTGTCACTAAACTTTACCAAAACACCATATTAACTTGTATATATGTATAAAATTAAATAATACCTGAAAATATGTATAAAAATATTAATTATATACAAAATTTTCTCCTTAAGTCACACGTTACAAATGATATAAATGATTTGGCTCGCCAAGACTCGAAATAGTTTGAGACTTAATATTGTCGTCAAGTCACGCATTATGTTATTCAGAACCTTGGTTAAAATAAAACCATTAAAATGAAATATTATTTAGTATCTATTAAAAGAAATTAACTAGTTAATAAATAATAAAAATATAATGTTCAACTTATTAATGATTAAAGAGAGGATTAGTTGTATACTTGTATTAAAGTAAAGCAAAACTTAAAAGGGTAAATTTCATATATACCCTAAATAAAGAAGGAAATATCATATTTACCCTAACTAATATCTAAATATCATATATAACCTAAATAAACAACCATAATATCATATTTGTCCTAATTTTAAATTTTAATACTTTTATAATTAGTAATTATTATTTAAAATCATTTTAATTATAAAAAATAAACAAATTGACCATAATACCCCTTTCCAAACAAATTACCAAAGCCCTAAGTTGATGAAAGATGCAATTGTCGCCTTCATCATTCTTGCCCCGTCGTTATCTACTCCAGAAAACCTTGACTGATCATAGCCGATTAGCCATTCTAATATTAGCGGCTTCGACACCAGGTAATATGTCATTCATATCTCTAGTGATTTCATCTCTGGTTCTTGCTTATACATGCATGAAGTGTGTTTTATGTGATTATACACCTATATGCCGAGCCTTTCCAATATTTGTGCTAGCTCCTTTACTAATACCCTATATAGATTTGCATTAACACTATAAAAACGAAAGTAAGAAATTTTCAAACAAAAACTTATAAACCATAAAGTAGGACATATTAATGAGTGAGTAAAAGATTGTTACGTTGGAGTGTTGTGTCCAATGGTGACATGATATAATATCCTACCTTATCATTTATCATCTTTATTATTTATCTTTCTAATGACAAATACAATCGATAATTTTTTTTTTTAATAATAAACATATAAAATAAGATCTTAATCGATTAAAACAGTTTTGTTTATACTAAATCATAAAATGATAATTTTGGGTAAATATGATATTTTGACAAATCCAGGGTATATATGAAATTTTAAATATAGTTTTATAAAAGGAGTATAATAGTCGATGTATAAAAATAATGATTTAAAATGATTATAAAATATTTAAAAAAACATTTAGGGCAAATATGATATTATAGATGCTTATTTAGGGTATATACAATATTTAGGAATTAAATAGGGCAAACATAATATTTCCTTCTTTATTTAGGGTATATATGAAATTTTCCGAACTTAAAAACCATTTATTTCATCACGAAGTGTTAAATTATCCAAACAAAAAATTACATCGTCTCTAATTGTAAAAAAATTACTTCGTAAATCGATTTTAAATATCTAACATCTCCATCAACCTCTCATTCGAGATGTTATAATAACAATAAAATATCTTTAAAATAATCGTGGTATGCTTTTTCCATGAAATGATGTGATATTGCAACAAAATAATTTTCTGAAAATTAAAATAATTTAACCAAATTATTTGCACAATAAATGACCGTTGAGTGACATTAATTTGTTCAAAAGACTACACCATTAGTTTTGGTGATCTCTAACCAAAAGGAAACTTGTCTTTTATTTTGTAGTAAAAATAAAATAAAATGAGACATTCAAATCAATTTTGAAATAAGAGAAGAATGAGAACCCTATGATAAATATACCATAAAGGCATAAACCCAAACATGGAAAATTTCATGGCCGAAAGCATGGCCATCTTATGGCATGCATTATGTTTGCCTACAAGTATTTTTGCATGGCGTGATACTACTGTAGTAAAATTATTATTATTTTAACTGCAAGAAGGAAGATTTTCAGCTATATAAATGATGGAGATGCAGGCTCAGAATTCACAACTTGGATCCCAATTCTTTAGTAGAAATGGGAACGAAAGTGAAGATGTCTCAAATGAGCACCCTTCTAGTTAGTCTTGCGGTGGTTATTATTTCATCATACCTGCCATCGTTTAGCAAAGCCACCTACCCATACTCATCTCCACCACCTCCTAAGCATGAATATGTTTACAACTCACCACCACCACCACCAAACGAACCTTATAAGTCATCACCACCTTCTCCTCCAGTTCACAAGCCTCCACCACCACCACCAAAGGGATATTATATATACAAGTCACCACCACCTCCTCCTCCTCTTCCTCAGGTTTACAAGTCTCCACCTCCACCTCCACAAAAGAAACCTTATATATATAAGTCACCACCACCTCTTCATCCAGTTCACAAGTCTCCACCACCTCCTCCACCAAAGAAACATCATGTACACAAGTCACCACCACCTCCTCCTTTGGTTCACAAGTCTCCACCTCCACCTCCTCTACCAAAAAAACATCACAGGTCACCACTTCCTCATCCTGCGGTTCACAAGTCTCCACCACCACCTCCTCCAAAGAAACCTTATGTATATAAGTCACCACCACCTCCTCCACCAAAGAAACATCATGTATACAAGTCACCACCCCCTCCTCCACCAAAGAAACATTATCTATACAAGTCACCACCACCTCCTCCACCAAAGAAACATTATCTATACAAGTCACCACCTCCTCCTCCTCCAGTTCACAAGTCTCCACCACCACCACCACCAAAGAAACCATACATATACAAGTCACCACCACCTCCACCACCGAAGCAACATCATGTTTACAAGTCACCACCTCCTCCTCCTCCGGTTCACATGTCTCCACCACCTCCTCCACCAAAGGAACCATATGTATATAAGTCACCACCGCCTCCTCCACCAAAGAAGCATCATGTATACAAGTCACCATCTCCTCCACCTCCAATTCCCAAGTCACCAACACCACCACCACCAAAGAAACCTTATGTATACAAGTCACCGCCGCCTCCTCCACCTAAGAAACACTATGTACACAAGTCTCCTCCCCCATCACCACCTCCACCTAGAAAACCGTCTGGGTACATGTCTCCCCCACATTATATCTACAGTTCACCACCACCTCCTCATTATTAAGCAACTACCACCGTGTTTATGGTAATCACTTTTTTGCTTAAATATTATTTAAGTGGACATAATCTTTATAGAATTCTGTTTATACTAATTCACTGCATTTTCACAGTTCTTTCCATTCCTTCAGGGTTATAGAAATAAACAAAAGTATAGTTATATTTGGACCTTCAAGAGGACGAATATTATTATACCCTCAGGAAAGAGTAATGATCTTCGAAGTTGATCCACAAGTGCTTGTATTTCGTTTATGTATTTAATAAATAGTTGTTTGTCATGTTTCTGTTTTCATTAACCCCATTTCTAGGTGGTTCATGATAATGAAAACATTTAAAACAATTACTCACATGTATCCGTTCATTTTTCCTATCTGCAATATGTGATTTTGATTCATAGTTAATTAAATGGTAATGGTTACCCGTTAGTTAAATGCATTGAATATTTTTCTATTGGTTTGATGTTGAATTTACTTAAATTTCGACATGATCTAGTATAAAATAAAATTTAATTAGAATTTGGAAAAAAAATATAACAGCCTATAAATAGCTGTATGTATGCCGTATAAAAAAACGATGTTTACCAGGTGCAGGCCTTTGCAAGGGTGAGGCAAAAAGCGAAAAGCGTTTTATTAACTTTTCAACAAAGCATATATGCTCTATATATGTGTGTACTCGTAGATTGTGTGCGTGTGTGTGCTACGTATGTGTGTGCAAACGAGTAGTTTCTCAATATATAAGTTTCCAAAACTTGAAATAAAGAAGATATATAAAGGTTAGGTAAATAAATAAATATATAGTCGTTTTCATAGATTTCTTTATTAGAAACTGTGGCATTTTCACCTAAAAATAATTATTTACTACTTTTCAGCAAAGGGTTAAATTCCATAACACCACAATTTTTTTTCCTGAATTTATCTGATTATTTACACAGCTAAATATACTAAAAAAGAACAAGCACGGCGAAACCAAATATAAACTATACTTGTTTTTTTCTATTATAACCCCAAAGAAATGAAAACAAAAGTATAAAGTCATTCCTATAATTTACTTTCAAGTTTAAATATAAACGAAACTGTATGCAACAACTAGAGTTTTTGGATCCTTCGTTGCAAGCATTCAATATGTATGTCACATGGATCATGTAAATCTGCTCCATCATTCCGTGGAATGTGTCCACCACCGCAATGACCACGAGCTGCTCCACGCCAACAAACCATTTGTTCAACAATTCATTGATTTCTCTGATTCCAAATGATGTCCGGGCGTTCGAATTGAATGACAAAATACAACCAATACGAACACAGAAAAAAATAACTCTAAATCAGGATTCTAAAAAAAAACAATGAGAACTAAATACTTAGAAAGAGGAGAATGTCATACCCCCAGCCGAGGCGTTGGACTGTGCGACTAAGTTCATGAACACATGTAAACTGAATATATAGCACAAGTACAACAGTAAACAAAACATCATTCGTATTGCATTTTGATATTTGAATACATGGTTCTTACAAATAATAGTATAATATATGAATTGCCTTAAACAGGGAGGCAGACATAACAAAAAGTAGTAAACTAGATTGCTTGAAATCGATGACTATCCGTCGTCTGATTTTGCTTGATTACTGATTACCTGAAAATAAATGTAGTTTTGAGGGTCAATACAAGGTTAGTGAGAGTTACAGTTTTTTGGCGACAGCAGTAACGATACTTTTAAACAAGTTCAAAAAGTATTTTCATTATAAGTAAACCATATTTAAATGAACTTTGAAAAACCAAAAGATGTCTTGGTATAAGTAAATCCATGCTTGAAACTGTTTGGAAATAATGAAGTTTATGAGTTGTAGTAAGAGAGATAGAGATTCGAGTTTATGTTTACAGTGAGTTCTATAACCGAGCTATGTGACTGAATATGCCATGCTACAAAGCTTTATTGGATGTCATAGTAACGATTGTAGACACTTATCACCGACTTCGATTGAGCGGTCAATGTTGTAGCTAGCAACCGCAGGTGGGTATGTCAACCCCTTATAGATCTATATATATGTATCACGCTCCTAAGATTAACAGTTATAGTAGTGGGGTATGCTAAATTTTTAGACTTTAGCTAATGAGTAGTGTCTCTCTATAAAGCCCTTAAGTAAGGTATGAATAGCTCTTAGCCCTAACTTAAAAATGGATAAGTTCTAGGCATAATGAATCGTACAAAGGTTATAAAAAGCCGAGAATAAGTGGTA
Source organism: Lactuca serriola (assembly GCF_051521515.1). Lineage (NCBI taxonomy): Eukaryota > Viridiplantae > Streptophyta > Magnoliopsida > Asterales > Asteraceae > Lactuca > Lactuca serriola. The sequence continues at coordinate 166,418,587 of NC_136413.1, read as the reverse complement.
TTCATGTGAAGTATAAGGCACTAGCTTTTATAACCTAAGCATGCTTCTTGTATTAACTTTGTACATATGCATGTATAGTTCAAATCCTTAGAAACACTACAAAGTTTAATGACATTCATTTTATGACACACAATGTTATGTAAAAATCATAAAGTTTTGTAGTAAAAATGGCATATGTTATTTTTTTTTTAAGTTACATCGTTTCAACAATATAACATATATATATATATATATATATATATATATATATATATATAGATATCTGGGTTTAAAACTAGTTCATGTGTTGTACATATAAAAGTTAAACCAATATTTTATAAACTAGTTATAGTTTTTATATAAAATAATAATATTTTACGTGTATTTTTTGTATCATCTAGCATAAGCAGTACATGTATTCTCCCTCGAAAATATATAAAAGAGGGGGCGTAACACTCATCTTAATGTGCGGTTGTGGAGTCGTTTCGAGTATTTGATGCAAGAAACCGGGATGTGTTGCCGTGAACAGAAAACTACGAGATTAATTTAGATTCCTTGGAAGTTTTAACATAAATTAATATATGGAGGGTTATTTGGTAATCTAACTAAAACATAGGACAATTTATTAATTTAATTAAACTAAAATAAATTAATACTTTCCAAAAATGAGACAAAATAATTATTATAAATTTTAAGTTTTAGTTTAGGATTTATTTTGAACCGTGTTTACTACATACGGGTGGCTTTTGAATAATTTAATTGATGTTTGAAGGTTTTGTGTAATGCCATATTCCGAATCGTTACCCTTTTTGGCCGTGGGTGATATATTGTAGACGATTCAGGCATTCGGGTTGAGTTTTGAACCAAGGGGTATTTTGGTAAATTGGCAACGAGCTTTATGAATTTGGGTTTCTGTTCAGAAAGTTTTAAGGTGAAGGTGAGTTGACAGAAGTTTAGAGCTTCTCGTCACCTTTCCGTGGATATAAAGTTCGTAGGAAATGGACCTAAGACGAGAGAGTTATAGTTGTTTAAATAATTGGCACATATGGCCCTTAATGGAAAAGATTTGCAAATCGGTCCCATGCAAGTAGGGAGGATAATGCTCCTATGGGTGAGTACGCCCAACATAAGCTGGGGTACGCCCAACGTAATGAGCAGAGTGCCAAACTCTAATTTTTAGGGTTTGAGCACTATTTAAACATTCTTGTAAGTTCAAGGCTCTCTTATTTCTCACTTTCCACTGACCTATAGCCTCATTTTGGAAACCCTAACCTCTCATTGAGTGTTTGTGAGATATAAGTGTTCATTTTGGTGTGATTTTGCTCATTTTCAAGGAAAATGTGTTTGGTGCTAGCTTGTGGTTTAAAGGAAGACTTATAGATCCAGACTCCTAGCTTCATTTCCAGCTCATTTAGGTATAAAGTTTATACCTCAGATTCTTGTTATGCCTTTTAGGTTTAAAACTAGAATTTTGCTTATTTTAGGGTTTTGTGTCCTAATTGTGAGTTTAAGCCACTCCAGGAGCTAAGATTGCTAGATCTTGCCCTTTTTGAGTTTATAAGTTCGTAAAAATGGTATCATGATCCTTGCTTTTGGGCCATGCATGTTCTAGTTGGATATATATATGGGTCTTAATGTATTAAGATGGTTGTTGGGTCCCATTAAGACATGCAAATGCATAAAGGTGCCAACTTTATGCATTAAGAGCTTTATTTTAAGATTCTATGAAGTTTGGGTGCAAAGTGCTTAAGTGGTTAAGACATAATATCAGTTTTGGAATAAGTTAGTTTACACCCTGCGTAACTGACCGTATACCCATCGAATAATGTTGTGGTCGCGATTTGGATTCATTGAGTACACCAACGTAGCTTAGCGTATGCCTCGCGTACAACGCTCAATTGGGTTTTGGACTTGTGCTTTTGGGCATCGCATTTTTGGGTCACTTCTTTGGACTTTGTTGCTTTGGGCCTTTTGGGCCATCTAAGATCAACTTTTTGGACTAAGGAAATTATTCGGCTTTAGGATAAGCCCCATATGGGGGTTCGTCCGAATTTGGAAAATTGGGCCATAAGTGGGCCTTTGTCGATCTTTTGGTTTTGGGCCTTTTTGGTTTATGGATTTAGGCCTCAGTTTTGGCTCAAGTTGGGTCAGGCATAAAATGGTCATTTTACCCCTAGTATAGATTATGGGCTATAGATTGGAACCCAAATGTTAATTGGGTGTTATTTTGTACTGATAGCTTAAGGAGTCGTTAGGGCAACAACTAGGTATTTTTGTTAGTAAGCTTCAGCATTCAAGGTGAATTTTCTCACTGTTCCATGGGTCGAAGGCACCAATGCCTGCTCATTTGGTTTCTGTATTATTGGAAGACGAGGGGGTGGCCCTTGGCATTTTTTATGAAAGACCAGGAGACGACTCTTGGCAATCTATATGCAATACCAGAGTCTAAACTCTGCCAGTTAATTAGTTAAGTAGTGTATATGGTATTTTAGTTGTCTTTGTGACGCTTGCATGGACAACCAAGAGGTGGCTCCTGACACTTGTCTATAAGAACCAGGGCTTTGGCCCCCGGCCTAGCAAGGAAGACCATGATACGACTCTTGGCATAATGGCAAGACCATGGTTGGTACATAACAACTTTCTATTGATTTCTGGATATGTATGATATGTATGGTATGAGCTATTTTGGGAGACTCACTAAGCTTTGTGCTTACATTTTTTGGTTTATGGTTTCAGGTACTTCCGGTTCGAAAGGGCCTGACTTGATCGCAACGCATACACTCGTGTTTTTCCGGAATTCGTGATTTTGGGATTTTACTCTGACAATTGTTTTACTCTGGAATACCTTTAACTTTTTGAATAAAGATAATGAATGCTTGAATATATATATTAAAAATGAAAATTTAACCCTATGATTTTTTGGATGTTGCATTTTGGGTCTAGTTTGTAAAGAGATTTTCGATTAGGGTTGGAACTATAACATTTGAATCAAATTTTGGGAGGTTTGGACCTAGTTTGTAAGGATTTTGAAAGGAGGGTGGAATTTGGACTTATTAAAAGGAAGTTTTAGGACAAATGGGGACTTGTTTGCAGAATTGTTTGAGGGGAAAGGGTATTATAGATATTATAAAATGAAGTTTGGGAACAGGCTGTGTTATCCTCCTATTCGTCGTAGTTCATGCATATCTCCAAAAAAAAAAAAAAGTTTCAGGTCCCGTTTTAGCTACCATAACCAAAGGAAAAAATGAAGGAGGGGTGTGGAAGACTTACGGTGGTGATGATTAAGGTTGGTGATGGGGGTGATCGGCAGTGGAGAGGGGTGGCAGGAGGGACTCCAACGAGGGCAGGGGAAGTGATGGGGCTTGCTACCTTGTCTCTTCTTCGTTATGAAAATAAACTGATGGGAGGGAGAGAAGGTAAGGTGGAGAACGCTTAGCAGCATCACAACAACACAATCGATGGTGGTGGCGGTGATCGTCGACGACAACAGACAGTGGGATAGTGACGAGGTGTTGCTGCCCCATATATATACACTGTATGTATAAGAGAATTACAATATGCATCCTCGCATATTTTAAATATTGACATTGTCAGTACTACCATGACTAGGCTCACCCATTATGATGTAGGGGCTTAAGGGGGTCTCTATGATTCCTAATGAGGTCGGTTTTTAATATGCTTCGCGCTTACCACCCTCACCGCCTTATTGCATTTTGAGAACAGAGTTACCAAAAGGGTTTGATATTGATAATGGTCAATCCAAAAGTATTCTAAATACAAGAATAAAATAAAATCCCGTTTTATTAATTAAAAGTGAATCTTATGTTATCCTTAAAAATTGCACATTCTCTTTATAACTTGTTGATTGAGCTCGCTTGGTTAACTGACACGTCAATTTGAGAGTATAAGTAGATAATGATGTGAGACTCATGAATCTCACGCGTAACTTGAGTCGGGGACCACACAATTTTGTATAGGTGATTCACCATCTGTTCAATGATCAACTTCATCCTCGTCATTGAATTTGAGATGAACATAAGCCGAGATTAACATGCCATTGATAGTCAATGAATCTCAAAGATCCATGAATTTCGTGGTGATTGAAATTGACAAAGCATTTTTGTCTACTTAAATAACTTTGTGGTGTGTTTACGACATCCCTTTACACATGATGAAGCCAAATATGGATCATAGCCTTAATTTAATAATCTGATTTCTGGTGATTATTTATTAAGTATTTTATATATCAAATTAATTGGAATCTTATCTTTCGTATATGTCGATCCCAGTCAACAACAACAACAACAATCCTCCTCTTTTTCTTCCTCATCCTCCTCCTCCAACTCAAAACTCTAAAATTTCCTCCAACCCCTCAATGTGAAATTGAAAAGTTTGAGACAAACAAATCTCATTTTGAATACAAATACAAATTTGGGAAATCTATAAGTGTGTATTTTCATCATGGTTGTAGCACTCGTTACTCGGTACCTGCTCGGCTGACTACCGAGTAGCAAGTACTCAAGAGTACTCAGGGAGTACTCGGATTCAATAATTCATGTAGAAATATTTTTAGGGAACTTATATATGTCAAAATCATAAGTTAAAATCTTAAGTTGATTGAAATATATAACAAAATTAGATACATGTGAATACACAAAAACTGAAATACACATAATGGTCTAACTTCGTGAATAATTACTGAAAATTTAAGATATATATGTAGTAATAATCACATGTGTGTGTTAAATAATAAATTGTTAAGTATATTATACATATTAATCATCATGTTGACCGGATTTGACAACACTGCTCAGTTCAGTAAAGGGCCGATCAGGGAGTACTCGGGATTCTATAACTCGCCTCGGTAAAGGGTCGAGTAACGAGTACTCGGAGGAGTAATCGGCCAACTCGGCGAGTTTTACAATACTGATTTTCATAAGATGAAAACATACTTTGGTAGACTGACTGATTTGGGTGTTGGGATTACGAAGGAGAAGATAAGGGATTGGATTTTGTGCTCTCTTCCACCTCCATTTGTTGAGTTCCTTATGGATAAAGTGGATAATCCCAACATGACCCTCATGGAGCTTCACGACTTGTTACTAGTAGCTGAAGGTAGTATACAAGAGACTGTTCAACTCATCGACCCCACATTGGCTATTGATCATGAAGATGCTAAAACGAAAGGAGTTTCTCATCCAAATGAAAAGGGAAAGACCAAGGTTGCAAAATCTAACCGAGGTACTAAGATAAAGGTCCAAGCTGAGATAGCTCCCAGTGCTAATCCAAGTGAGGTCGTTTGTTTTTAATGCCAGTCAAAGGGACACTAGAAGCGTAGTTTCCCTAAATACCTAGAGGACCTTAAGAAGGGGAAAGTCAAGGTGACTGCACCTCGAGTATGTTTATGATAGAACTCCATAGCATATCTACTTCTAACTCTTGGATTCTTGATATAGGATGTGGTACTCACATTTTCTCTGATATGCAGGGACTAAGACAAAGTAGGAACTTGAGGCATGGTAAGCTCAACTTAATCATGTGAAAAAGGCACAATTCAGCTGTTACAAGGATTGAGAACTATGTGTTCATGCATGTTGGTGGTGTTATCTTAGTTTTTTAACTTGTTGCTTCTCGCCTCATACGGCACGAAACATTATTTCTTTTCATGAAATTTATAAGGATGGTTGTCGATTTTCCCTTGATAATGATATGGTGACATTTTGGTTAATAAAATGGTTGTTTTATTTTCCAAGCTAGTCCTTCAAAAGGTGTGTATGAAAGTATTGTTTGCATAGGTGAAGTTGATAAGCTATTATTGAATGTTGGTTCTTCTAATAGTGAACTAGATAAATCATGTTTGTGGCATTGTCGACTTGGGTATATAAACAAGAAGCTCATCACCACGCTCCAATCGAATGGGATCTTAGACACATTTGACCTCATGTGACATGATCTATGTGAATTTTGCTTACTTGGCAAGATGACCTGTAGGGTCCATTAGGTGTTGCGTCTTGGGCTTGGTCCATAGTCCAAATTTTGTATCCGGATTGGGCCTGTCCATCCGTGATTTTATTATTAGGGTTTAGTATTTATAGATGCTTGCATGCATCTTTGTACGTAAGTTTTTAGAGTCGATTATTCACAGAATATATCTTTTGTCGATTGTAACCCTAGAAAGCCTCTACAACGGAAGTTCTTTATCGAGCTCTTCTGAGGCGTGAATCTATTGAATCATTCAACATATTTTGATTCATTCTCTTGTTTGATATTTCTGTTTGAATTATTGTGATCAACCTGTTTAAGATCTAATCGATCAAAGAGTTTTTCAACTCATCAATTGGTATCAGAGCAGGAGACTGTGTAATTCATACACATCTCTTCTGTGAAAGAAGTGATTAGGGTTTATTCTGTATTTATTGATATTTATTGAGCCGTCACTCCATAATTGACGTATCTCATTATTTATTCATCTTGTCCTAATATTACGTATTACAAAGTCTGATCTCATAACAGGTTAAACGATTAAGCATGGACGATTCTCAATCCAATCCCATCAACATCTCTAACAACATCGGATCAACCACCAAGATTCCAATCCTCTACACTCAAGACTATGAAGTGTGGACGCACCACTTTAAAGATTACGTTATTGGATCTGAAGATAATGGGTATCTGATATGGGAAGCTATCACATCTGGCCCTTTCACTCATTCAAGCACTTCTAGAATCATTAAAACTCAAAAGGAGTATAATGATCTATTAAAAGATGTGAAAGACGTCGCTCAGGACGAAAAGGAGAAGTTCCAATGCAACATTAAGGCATTGACATTAATTCGATTTGCTCTTCAATCCGACACGTTTCGATTAGTAAGTTCTTGTGGTACAGCAAAGAAAATCTGGGATCAGCTGCGAGAGCTGTACTCCACAGATGAAGATCTGGAGCACTCAATTCAGACCCTACTTCTCTTTGAATTTGGAGCATTCAAGCAGATGCCATAGGAGGTTGTTACACGAACATTTGATCGATTCAATCATCTTCTCAGCAACATGATCAAACATGACATTGAACGAAATCTTATCGAACAGAAGGTCACTTTATTAAATGGCCTAAGACCCGAATAAAGGGCAGTTGTGTCGACGGTTAAAGCGTATGAGCAGTTTAAATCGTATTCCTTGGCAAAACTGGTGGGGATTCTGAAATCCCAGGAAAAGATTATGCTACAAGAGAAGAGCGTGGTTTCAAACTTGGGGTCTTTGGCTCTTCTGTCTAAAGGTAAGAATGCAGCAGAAGAAGAAGAAGATTTGAATCTAGGAGACTATGATTTAACATCTGAAGACTATGCAATGATGGTGTCAAATCCTAGAAGGTTCATCAAGAAGAAGTTCCCTACCAACAAGAACCGAAACTGGCAGGGAAGCTACAGCTCTGAAAAGGTGAAAGAGGAGTCGAAGGTTGAAGAATCAAAGAAAGAAGCAAAGGGTGAAGCTGACTCTGGTGTCAGTTGTTTTTACTGTGGTGGGAAAAATCACTACGCAAAAGATTGCGTGTTGAAAAAGATGGCAGAGAAAGATGAGGAGAAGGATGAAGAAGCGAGTCTCCTGAAAATACTGGAGGCGATTAAAAGGAAGAAGGCTAATACTAATCCCTCTATGAATGCTCTTGTTGTGCAGGATTCGGTAGATGATGATGAGTTCGGTGGCGTACATGTATGGTCAACCGAATTAGAAGATGATGAGGTGAGAAAGCCTTCTCATGGAAAGGCTTATGTAGCGAAGAGTAGTGATGCTGGCGGAAGATGTCTGATGGTGACGGATGTATCCCAGATGAGAGGATACAACGCTGATGGAGGAAACGAAGTGGATAAGGAGCGAGCGGACGTGTGGTTTACAGCGAAGCCTCTCAGTGTGCAGATCAGTGAACTAGATGAACTGATCAAGAAGGTACAATCCATTTTTGTTTCATTTAAAACTCCACAAACATCATATGAAAAGGAATTAAATAACCTGAATTCAAGAATTTCAAATCTAGATAGTTGTTTAACTCAAACACGTGTCACGAATTCTAATCTAACTGACCAAATAAGCAGGGTATCATCCAAGAGTGAGGAGCGAAGGATATGGATAGATCAGAAGGAGTTGGAGCTGGTTAAGTCTAGGGATGAGAATATCTATTTGCAAAGAGACAATCTTAAGTTGTTGAAATAGACAATGTTTTTTGTTTGATTGCAAAAAGACTTTATACTAACATCACTCAGCTGCATTTAAACTGTGAAATAGGCCAGAAGATACATCGCATGATTTTGCCCTTCCTTGAGTTAAAGGAGGATGAAATCGATGCCGAAGCATACAACTGTGAAAGTGTTGTATCTTCAGATGATGTAAATCCCACTTATATGTATGGTCTGGACAAAATTAAGTCTTTTATAAAGTCCAAAGACCATAAGGACATGCTTAAGAATCTTTTGGATGAAAATGATAAGTTGAAACTCAGGGCCGAAACTATACAAAATTTTGACTCATTGAGTACCAAATTAAGTTCAGAAAATAAAATTGATGTTGAAAATGCATCTGAACTTAATGAGGACGATGACATGAGTGAAATCTCTGTAGAGGATGAGGTTGACTGTTCCGAGTTTATTAAGAGCGAACCCGAAAACCACAAAAACTTAATTTCTGAAAATTCTATGGAATTTGCTCGTCTGTCCAAAAACATGTCCCTAATCCTTAAAGAAAAGGTTGTTGTATATCAAAAGGTTAGAACAACTCCAAATCAGGTTTATAAGGTCACAGGAGTAACCGAACATCAGACAACCGAACTCACTGCCATAGTGAATGAAGATAATGCAGATGGCTGTGATGAATTTTTCTGGTCTGCACCGATAAACAACGCAGATGAAACAGTTGGTTTGTCGGAGCGAACATCATGGAAGGCCAAAGGTAGATATGTGGCAAAACCACTGAATAAACCTACCAACTTTGACGTGCCCAGTTCCAGCGGAACAAAAGAGGTTCCAGTGGAATATGTCTCCTCAACTAGCGAAACCTCTTCCATGAAAAGTGAACCTGTTGCTAAGAAGCCAAAACAGAAGGAAAATATTCACAGACAACCGAAACAGGTGAAAAATCAAAAGCAACAGAGAAATCTGAGATACAAGAAAAATCTCTCAGAGCGAAAGCAATTTTGGTGCTCCCAAAATCCCCACTATACTCACTTTGACAGAAATTCCAAGCCAAAAGGAGAAGAAAATAAGAGTAAAAGGAGCTTCGGTCCATCAAATCAAAAGAACCAGAAGAAGACTTTCGGGCCACAGGAAGAACAAAACCGGAAGGATAGGTTCGATCCAGAAAGTAACAGCAACCGAAAGGTTGGTTTCGGTCCACTAAACAACAACAGACAAAGACCAGAGTTCAGCCCATCAAGCTTTTACAATAGAAGACCCAGCTTCGGTCCAGCAACTCACAACAACCGGAAAAACAGTTTCGGTCCATCATCAAACAGCAACCGAAGGTCTAGGTTCGGTCCCTCAAATGACCACAACCGAAAGGGTCATTTCGAACCTCAAGTCAGGAAAGATTCTCATTCTAATTTCTTTTCCTCTAATTCTTCTCGTTCTCATTCTTCTGCTAAGCCTAATTCTCGTCCTACACCAAACTCACAATCGTCGAAGGATATGAAAGGAAACAGGAAGATTTCCTCAGCAAATGAAGACCGAAAGCAAGCTAAAGTCCAAACGCCCGAACCTGAATCCAAAATACCTGCATCTAACTCCAATAAAATCAAAGTGTTTACCATTAAGAGGAAAGATGAAACAACCTTAATAAAACGAACATATCTTGTTGATGTTTCTCTTACTATTCCTGTTTCTTTAAAAGGTTCATGAGGACCCAAGAAACTTTGGGTTCCTAAATATGCTTAATTTTTGCAGGTTATAAGTGACGAGAAGTTCGACGAAGAATGGTACATAGACAGTGGCTGCTCACGTCACATGAAAGGAAGGAAGGAAGAGCTAAGGGAGTTTCGGTCACTTCAAAATGGTGGCAATGTCAAGTTTGGTAACAACTCTTATGGAATGATAAATGGTTATGGGATGATAACCAATGGAGATTTTACAATCAGGAAGGTGGCGTATGTAGAGGGGTTGCAGCATAACCTCATCAGTGTGCCTCAACTGGTGGGAGGTATAGGTCTCAAAGTCTCATTCGATGACGAAGGTTCAGAGATAATAGAGAAGAAATCCAGCAAAGTCATTCTCAAGTCTGAACGAAAAGGTGAAATGTTCCCTCTGAATCTAAGACCAATCAAAGGGAATCCAGCAATATGTCTTTTGTCCAAAGCTCATTCAGACGAAAATTGGTTGTGGCACCGAAGGCTCTCACATCTCAACTTCAAAGACATCAACAAGCTAATCACCGGTGGTCATGTTCGGGGACTTCCACTGCTCAAGTTCGATCGTGAACACTTATGTGCTGCATGTGAAATGGGGAAACAAAGTCGCCAAAGTCACCCAACAATCATAAACACCAAAGTTGTTGAACCACTTGAGTTGCTTCACATCGACTTATGTGGTCCATCATCAATAGAGAGCATTGGCGGTAACAAGTACATCCTTGTGATTGTTGATGACTTCTCACGTTTTACTTGGGTTTTCTTTCTAAGGCACAAATCTGAGGCGACTCCCAAACTGAAGATCTTTATCAAGCAAGTCGAAGTGAAACTGAGAAAAGTCGTTCGAAACATCAGGAGCGACAATGGACTGGAATTCAAGAATAAAGAATTCGAAGATTTTTTAGCAGAAAAAGGCACCAGTCACAACTTCTCAACTCCCTATACACCTCAATAGAACAGAATTGTCGAAAGGCAAAACCGATCCCTGTGTGAGGCGGCCCGAACCATGTTGAGTTTTGCTTCTCTTCCTCTATATTTCTGGGCTGACGCCATTGCTGCAGCTTGTTTTACTCAAAACAGATCTTATCTTAACAAGCGTTTCTCACTCACCCCTTATGAGATTATTAACAACAGGAAGCCAAATGTCAAGTTCTTTCACGTATTCGGTTCAAGGTGCTTCATCTTCAACTCCAAAGAACATCGCAACAAGTTTGATGTCAAAGCTGATGAAGGTATCTTTCTGGGATATTCTCTTACTTCAAAGGCATACAGGGTTTTGAATAAGCGTTCTAAAAGAATTGAAGAAACCTATTATGTGACGTTCGATGACAATTACGTCAAAAAGATGAAGTCTACTGAAGAAACAATTGGAGAGATTTTCTCTCAAACAGGTCAAGTCACAACATCGATCGCCAATTTCTTTGACTAGTTCATGGATTTGTTTGATGAACCTGAGAAAGCTGCTCACTCTGAGGCCACGGCAGCAGACAACAAGATTGATCACCTTAAGAAGTTTGTCGAAAATGCAGCCAAACAAATGGGAGAAGAAGAACCAGTTCGAAAAGAACCTCCCTAGAGCGGTACTTCAGTCGAGGGGGGGGGGGGGGATCAATTTTCTTCAAATCATCAAGACTCACATATCCAGGGGGAGAATCCTATCTTTGACGCACCCGGAAGCTTTGTTGCACCCGAAAGTCCTGTAGCACCCGAAAGTCCGGTAGCACCCGAAAGTCCAGTGACAACCGAAAGTCCGGATCAACCCGAAAGCTCAGTCGAAGAAAGACTTCTTGTTTCATCATCTGTCGAGGGGGAGAACTCAGATATGCTCTATGATGATGACATTCAATCAGAGTTGGAAGAAATGGTAAATGCTGAATTGGATCCATCCTATGATCCAAATTATCCTCCTCTCTCCAAATGGACCAGAGATCATCCTGTATCTCAAATAGTCGGTGATGCATCTGAAAAGGTTCTAACTCGATCTCAACTGAAGGCGAAGCCAACTGCCTTATTCTCTAAAGTAGAATTCTGCATGTTTAATTCTTTCATCTCCAAAATAGAGCCGAAGACCGTCAATATTGCTCTCGATCATTCTGATTGGGTTCAGGAAATGCAAGAAGAACTCAATGAGTTCGAAAGAAATAAGGTCTGGAGACTCATTCCAACACCAAAAGATACCTCGGTTGTCGGTCTCAAATGGGTGTTCAGAAACAAAATGGACAAGGAGGGAAATGTGATTCGAAATAAGGCTCGGCTAGTGGTGAAAGGTTATTTCCAGGAAGAAGGAATCAATTACGAAGAGACATTCGCTCCGGTAGCAAGGCTGGAATCCGTTCGAATATTTCTTGCCTATGCTGCACAAAAAAATTTTGAGGTCTACCAGATGGATGTGAAGTGCGCCTTTCTGAATGGGGAACTTGAAGAAACTGTGTACGTGGAGCAACCTTCTGGTTTTGTAAATGAAAAGCATCCAGATTACTGCTACATCTTGGATAAGGTTGTTTATGTTCTGAAACAAGCACCTAGGGCATGGTATGAAACATTAACTAAGTTTTTAAAGATGTCTAAATTCAAACAAGGTTCGGTTGACCCAACCTTCTCTCGTAAAAAGGAAGGTAACCACCTTATGATCGTTCAAATTTATGTCCATGATATCATCTTTGGCTGAACGAATCCTAGCCTAACAGCTGAATTCAGAAAGTTGATGGATACTAAATTTGAAATGAGCTCAATGGGTCCAATTAACTTTTTCCTTGGTTTAAATATTAGACAGGGACCCGAAGGCATCTTTATCAACCAAGAAGCATATACGAAGACTCTCCTTTCCAAATTCGGCATGATGGGAGACTCGAAGGTCAAAGTCCCTATGGTTTTTGGTACCAAGCTCACACCATCCTTGGAAAAACCAACAGTCGACATAACGCTATATCGCCAAATGATTGGTTCCCTGATGTACCTCACCGCTAGCAGGCCAGATATAATGTTTTCAGTGTGTTATTGTGCCATGTTCCAAGCAAATCCTCGTGAACCACATATGCTGGCAGTGAAAAATATATTCCGGTATTTGAAGCGAACCACCTCTCTCGGTCTCTAGTATCCCTCAAACTCAGGTTTCTTTGTTCAAGCCTACTCAGATGCAGACCTAGGAGGATGTGGTCTAGACCGGAAAAGCACTACAAGAGGCTGTCAATTCATCGACGGGAAATTGGTGAGCTGGTAATCTAAGAAACAAACATGTGTTTCTCTGTCTACAGCCGAAGCAGAGTACATTGTCGCTGCCTCCTGCACATCTCAAGTGATTTGTATCCAAAGCCAACTTCGGGATTATGGACTCAATATGAAAAAGATCCCACTATATTGCGACTCAGAAAGTGCAATTAGAATATGTCATAACCCAGTGCAACATTCCAAGACAAAGCATATAGCAGTGAGGTATCACTTTATTACGGATCATGTGGAAGAAGGAGACGTAGAAATTCACTTTGTTCGAACCAATGATCAACTGGCCGACATCTTCACCAAAGCCCTTCCTGAAGCAAGTTTCACTAAAATCCTAAAAGGCCTAGGTATGATGGAATCGGAGTCAGTACCAAAAACACTTTCTCAAAACTAAAAGTTGGAAGCGAAATGAACCGAACGCTCGGTCTATTTCGGGCTCGGTTCACATGGGAACCGAAATGAACCGAACGCTCGGTCTATTTCGGGTTCGGTCCCACTGCACTTATTTTCGCTTATCTCAAAAAGGTGATATCTTTGGTTGTATGCTTTTGTATAATTGTTTTCCAAAAATTCCAAAAATATTTTTTTTAACCGAAATGAACCGAGCGTTCGGTCTATTTCGGGTTCGGTTCAAAAAAATTTCAGTTTGGTTTGTTTTGTTTTTCTCTTTACAAAAAGTATCAAAAATTCCAAAAATATTTTCTTTCTTTTTGTCTCTACTTCTATTTATGTTAACAGTTTATGGAATATCGATGGGGCAGGTATCATTCTCACACTTTTTACTAGCTAAGTGTCCCTAGAAGCATGCTGCTGCATGTTGTCCAAAGCCTCAACTGATTTTGAATAAAGCCTTATTGACTCGGTATATACAAACCTTGTCTTCCCAATTAGGCTGCAACATTTATTCTAATCATGAGCTACCTTACTCTTTCCTCACATGAGTTAAGTGTTTTCTGCTTGGTCACTATTTTTATAGCAGAGGTACTTTTGTTTTCTTACACCACCTCAAATATTTTTTCTCCAAGTAACCTTTGAGACTCTCATAAATTACCACTGAGGTTTATGGTTACACAATCTCTGTGTTTGTGATCTTAGCTTCGTGTCACTACGTGCTAAGTGAAACCCACAATTCAATACCCACTATGCATTGACGGTGAACAATTAAATTTTCTCTAGCTTTCACTTATGAGTTAACGAATCCACTCAAGTGTTTGTACCATGAAATCTCTAATTTCCCTTTGCGTGATTCTTATGAAATTGCTACATACCGTAACATTTCTTCACATAGAATCTAGTTTTAAATTTTCTTGCGATTTCACACCAAGCATTTTCAACAAGTCACTAAAATATTGTCCAAACCTACTTGTTCAATAGATCACATCGGTCTCACAAGTACTTCATTCGGTTTCTATCTTATGTCAAGATCAGGAATTCTGAACTGAAGCGAAAGCCACCTTTATAAGCCTCATTAAAAGATGCCTTTCAACACCTCTTAACAAGTGCTTGATCGTAAGTTAACGAGAAACCACACAAACACTTTAAAGTCTCTCTTGACTTTGAAGGAAGAGATTCGTGCCCAGGATCCACTGTTTCGTGTCTATATTTGCATCACAATTTCCCACATATATGTTGCTTTATTTCTTTATTCTTGACACTCTACGCACAGAAATCTTTTTGATTTTCCAAAAGTCTGGTTTCGTTTACTACAAGCTATTTTTATAGTTCTGGTATTTAATGTTATATTCTCAACGGGATGTTGTGGTTTATTTACGTGGTTGCTTTTATTTAGTGAAGACAACTCATTTTAAGGATAAGATGATGACTCAGCCGGGAGACTAAAGGTTTCATGGAATTCAAAAAGGTATTTGATGGGAAGCGTGCAAAATGGAAACATTTTTCTCTCTCATGCGTAATCATAGGAGCTGCTAACTGTCACGCGTAAATCAACTCAAAAACCGATTTGTTTTTCAAGAAGATTTAGGGGCGGATTTTTCTCTCACCTCTACACACGGTATAAAGGGTAAACCCTAAGTTTTTTACCTCTTTACTGCACCCAATTTTCTGAGAGCAAACAAAGACGCTTTTCTTCCACTGTTCATCTCCTTCTTCGAAGCACTCAATAATGGCGGATTCCTTCTCTGTTCATGAAACCTCCCACATTCTCCCTATCCGAGCCCAGCAAAGATTGGTCATTGATCTCACCCCATTTTCGTATGATGCCTTCATATACCCTATAGTGGAGTGTCTTAAACACTCTCCACTAGTTCTCGCACTGACCAAGGTCGAAATCGTACCTATGGAGTGTTTATCCCAGATTTTGTCTACTGCCCACTACGACAAGTCTGTTGATCGCATTTTCTTCGACATTCTTGATACCAAAACCTCCATCTCAAAACAGCGATTCTGCTCGCTTCTAGGGTTTGAACCTGATGAGTCCAGGGTTAACCCTGAGTCGATTTCTGTGGGACAGTTGTTCTCCATGTTTTACAACATGGGTTACACTGAAATCCTGACCACCATCACGAAGTTCAAGAAATCGTTTCTTCCTCCTCAGTGGAATGACTTTTTCACGATCCTGTTCAAGGGTCTATCAGAGAGGAGCGCATGTTCTGATGGGGCTAGTCGTCTGTTCATGATGATTCTCTATGGGTTGTACACTGGTGTCAACCTCGACTATGGCTCAGTTTTATGGCAGCAGTTAATCCAAAGTCTTGCCTCTACTTCTCGCCATTCTGAAATTTCATATGCAAGGTTCTGGATGCTCGTCACCAAATGGGCAATGGACAAGTATCATGTCCCGATTGTGGCTACATCTCCACTCTCATCTATCGGCGTCTTCCACACTATGAAGATCATTGTGACAGATCCTTCCAAGTTTCAGTTTGTTGGTTCTATTCCAGAATAAATGTATGCGTGTGTATCAGGGGAGAGTCGCATCATCAAGACCTACAAGGAGTTTCTTCCTTCGGGTCCCAGAGAGCTCACTCCAGAGATGATTCAGTCAATCCATGAAGCTGACAAGCCTGCTCCCAGGGGCAAGAAACCAGAAAAGGGCAAAGACAAGAAGGTGGTCAAAGGGGTGAAAGGCCCTTTTCCTAAAAAGAGAAAACCCACGAAGGCAGCCCAATCACCTCCACCAAAGAAGAGGAAAACCCAGCCCAGGCGAAAACTCATTCTTGCCTCTTCCTCCAGTGAATCTTAGGATGAGGGTTCAGACTCAGAGGAGTCGTTTCGTGGTGACACTCCTCCTCGCTCGTCTTCACCTGAGGTACCAATTTCAACCAAACCTGTTTCTCCTCCCCCAATCTCTATCTCGATTTCCATTCCCCCCATAACCTACACTACTCATATTCCACCCACTTCTATTCCTGTACCACCTCCCTTTTCTCAGACGCTACAACAACAACAACCACTGGAGTTCGAACCAACGTATCAGATACGGGGGCTCGCACTTCAGCACCCTAACACACACCTGCAACCAAACCTACTTCTAAACCCGAACCTACTACCTCAACCGAACCTCCACCTTCGCCTTCATCTCCAAATCACTCAGCAGATACCGAGACTTTTCTTGGAGGGGAAGACATGACCTTCGATTCTGTCTACTACAGTCCCTACCAGGTTCAAATCGATGATGACGATGATGCTCCTGTCACCAAAAAGCACATCAAGGAACTTTATGAGAAAATTGATAGTCTCATCGCTTCCTCCTCCTCTTCTCAGTCCAATATGTCAGAGGCTACCATTCAGGGCCTATTTGATTCTTTCACCAAGGCACATGAAGCTTCTATCAACTCCGCCATTGTTGCTATAGAAGCATCTACAAAGGCCTGTTCTACTGCGACCGAAAAAGTCGAAAAACTATTTCACGATGCTAACACTCTTTTACAGTCTTTATAGGGATCAGTTGAGTCAAGTGCAGCGAAGGTCGATTCCGTGGTCGAGAAGCTGGCTACTTCATTCGCCTCAGAACAGCAATTCTTTGCCGGTCTTCGTCAGTCTCTTGAAGCTGACAATAAATCTTTCCAGGCGACTGTTGAGGAGCGATTGACCAAGCTCCAAGAAGATCTCGCCTCGGAGAATTCAGTGATGGATACGCTTGCTCGTAAAACCACTGCTCTAAAGTTCAAGATTCTTCAGCTTTCCCAATCAGAAAAGGAGGTTGCGTCTCTTCGATCTGAGCGAGCGGTCATTTCAACTTGTGTTTCGGATGTCGACGGCGCCCTCTCCAACATTATTGAAGCACACGACCCTATCCTCAACTACTCAGTAAGGAGAACTCTTGCTGAGAAGCTTGCTCCTGCCCTTGCCCTGCTCAACAAAAGTGAGGGGCTTCCTGAGTTCGTGGCCCATCCAAAACAAGGGGGAGAAGGAGTTTCAAAGGGCGAAAATCAATCTCAACCGCCTCCTACTTCTACATTAGCTTCAACTAAAGCAACCGGACCTCCAACAACTGGTCAGGCTTCGGGTTCGGGTGCTCAAGATAAAGGGAAAAAGGCTATGGTTGACAGTGATGGTGATGATGACAAAGAGACCATTACTGATCTCTTGAAGAAACAGTACAGGGATAAAGATTCAGACATGAGTGCTCGAATCGCTAGAGAGGCAGAAGCAAACGAAAGGAAGATGAAGGAGGCTCATGATCTCCTTGAAAGTCAAAAAAACCCTATTCCCTCCATGGACTCTCGAGAAGCTTATCAAAGAAGCTATCGATACTCCCGGTATCCTTTGGCTTGAACCGGTGATTTCCTTGGACAGGGTTAATTTTGTCGACTCTCAGTTCGACATGCCTTTGACTCGAAAGGCCTTCATATTTCATGCATTTTCCCACATTGCTGATGTCCCTCATCCTCACCCGAAGGTCGATAGGGAGCTTGTTGAATTCTATCTGAGGTCTGCTCAGCCTTAGTATCAGACGTGGAGTGCGTAGAAGATCAACAATGTTCGGGTCCTCAAACCCTTTCGGGAGGGTAACTTCACAAATGTCAGGTTCAAAGTTTTGAGGGGGTCAGCTAAAACCAAACATGCCATTTCACTTGCTGATCTTCCTAACCTGAATCCACATGATTGGATCATTTTGCATAACATCCTCCTCACCAATGAAGCTGAATATGGCCGATCATAGATCACTTCAAGAGGATGTTGGTTTGCTACATCATGGAGGTTGCCAAGATGGATCAGGAGATTGCAAGTGTCTTCAAGAAGAAGCCCATCATCTCTCCAGTTGGTTCTGCAAGTGATTTGAATATGATGCAGATGGGGAGAATCGATCCAAAGCGGAACTCAGTCATGTTCACCAGGAATAAAGGCCAAATTGATGCAAGTTCTGAAGATGACAAGAAGTATTTTGATGATATGATCCAGTGGTACATTCGTTTCAGACAGACCATTCTTGCCATCATTCCTCGTCTATTCGGTACCACGAAGAAAGTTCCTGCAGCAGGACCCAGCAAGCCTAAGTAGAGTCTCGCTCCAATTGACGCAAAGGGGGAGATTGTAGGGTCCATTAGGTGTTGCGTCTTGGGCCCGGTCTATAGTCCAAATTTTGTATCCGGATTGGGCCTGTCCATCTGTGATTTTATTATTAGGGTTTAGTATTTATAGATGCTTGCATGCATCTTTGTACGTAAGTTTTCAGAATCGATTATTCACAGAATATATCTTTTATTGATTGTAACCCTAGAAAGCCTCTACAGCAGAAGTTCTTCATCGAGCTCTGTTGAGGCGTGAATCTATTGAATCATTAAGCATATTTTGATTCATTCTCTTGTTTGATATTTCTGTTTGAATTATTGTGATCAACCTGTTTAAGATCTAATTGATGAAAGAGTTTTTCAACTCATCATGACCAAGGCGCCATTCACATGCCACTATGAAAGAGGCAAGGATTTGTTGCATTTTATCCACACATATGTTTGAGGACCATTCAAATCTGCCACAAGACATAGAGAAAGATTCTCCGTGACTTTCACTGATGATTTAAGTAGATTTGTATATATCTATCTAATCAAGCATAAGTCAAAAACCATTGAGGTGTTCAAAGTGTTTCAAAACGAAGTAGATAACTAATTGGGCAGAAAGATCAAGATGCTTCGATTCAATATGGTGGAGAATATTTAAGTTTTGAATTTTATGATCATCTTAAGAATTGTGGAATAGTTTCACATTTGTCTCCTCCCAGAACACCACAATTGAATAGTGTGTCTGAGAAAAGAAATCGAACGCTATTGGATATGGTTCGATCTATGATGAATCAAGCTACACTTCTGATATATTTTGGAGGTATGCCTTAGAGATAGCCGCCCACATCCTAAACCTTGTACCTACTAAGAAGGTTGTTAAAACACGCTCTGAGATGTGGGGCGGGACTTGTCCTTCTCTAGCACATATAAAAGTTTAGGGTTGTGAAGATTTTGTTCGTCGCGAGGCGAGTGATAAGCTCTAACCCAGATCAGAGAAGTGTTACATCATTGGGTATCCACAAAAGTCCTTTGGATACTTGTTCTACAAGCCTTCTGAGAATAAGGTGTTTGTTGCACGAAGGATATTCTTCCTCAAGAGGGATCTCATTTATATGGATGATAGTGGGAGACATATTGACCTAGAAGAGCTTCAAGAGTCAACTGAAGAAGAACTTTGGTGGACATTAGCATTCAAACTGAGATGCACTAACCTGTTGAGGAACCTCAACCTGAGGTAGAGCATCCTGTTGAACAAAATGATATATGTCCAGCTCCCCTTCAAACATATAATAGATTTCGTCTTACTCCTGAGTTCTATGGTTTCCAAATGAGCACATAAGGAGACGTATTGATCGGTGATTGTCCACTGGTTAATATGGATGATCCATCCAACTATATGGAAACGATGACATGCCCATAGGCTGCCAACTGGAAGGAAAGCACGGAGAGTGAGATTCAGCCCATGTATGACAACAAAGTTTGGAACATGGTTGATCCCACACCTGCCACCACAACTATTGGATGAAAATGGATCTTCAAGAATAAGACTGACATGGATAAGAATGTGCACACGTTCAGGGCTAGGTTGGTTGCAAAGGGTTATGCAAAAACTCAAGCAATTTATTATGAGGAAACCTTTGTTAGATTAGGTGTCTGAGCCCATACCTAAAATTATGTGACAACCCGATATTTTGAATCAATGTAATAACCTAAAAAGTCAAGAATTGTAATCTCTTTTGATATAACGAAATTATCGTCAAAAATAAAATGTTCAAAAGCCTCTACTGGATTTCATAAATGATATAACGAAGGAGTTATGACCAATCTAAGTTACGCAGCAAAACCGTTAATACGGTTAAATGTAAAATGCGAAGTTTCAATACAATAATTTTTAGCCTTTGGTATCTAAATGAAAATTGTAGATATCATTAAACCGTAATTGTACGTGAGAAGAACGTCTAAGTCTGACTTCGTATGAGGAAGTTATGGTTTTTACAAGTTTCGGATATAGCAGTAGACAGCTAAAAACTCGCAATAGAGACCGAGAGACTTTTGTCCGAAACAACCTAAATGAGAATCGAAGATCCCGACAATAGTAGTGCAACGGTAAAAAGTCTGATGAAAATAGACATCGGATGAAGAAGTTATGGATTTATGATGGAGTTTTCGTGCCCCGGCCTATTAAAAGTAATTAATTAAAAATAAATTCAAAATTAGTCGACGAAATCTAAACGAGAGCTGTAGAGAATATTCTCACCTACGCGTGCATATATAGAACGTCAAAAACGGAGCTCGTATGCGGAAGTTACGGATTTTACAAGTTCGAGACACAAAATCCGAGACTATCAGGCTGGCCATGACGTGCCACAGATGGTCACGACATCGGATCATGACTGATGGGTTTTCAAGCTAGGTAGCAGACGTCTCGTCTATGGAAGGGATAGGATCGACTCCACGACATGGGCAATCCTTTTCCCATGATGTGGGACCCAAAAATTGGGCTATAAATAGATCTCAAAGGGTTCCGGGTTTCATTGCTCAATTATCTTCTTTCCCGTGCCGAAGCTCTGCGTTTAAACCCTCGAAGCCATCCTGAAGCCCCGGTCTTCACATCCAAGTTCCGAAGGAAGGTTTTACACTTCCGAGATTCCCGGAATTCCCGAGATTCCCGAGAAATCAACTTTCTCAAGTCGAAGTTCTGCTCGGTTATCGTCTCACCTTCTTCAATCTATCAAGTGTGTTCATAACCCTATAACTACGTTTTAAACTATTTTGTAAATGCTTTTATACACTTTTAAGGGGGGGAATACAAGTACACACACGGTTATCCTCATGTGAAAAACATCAATCTTTTGCTATACTTTTGTTATATAATAAATCATATGTGATTTATAATTATCGTACAAAAACGTTCTCATACAACATATCACGATAAAATTTGTCTGTTTGGAATGAAACATGTTGATATATAAATACCAAACACTTTATTTATATTTTGAGTATAAATGTTCAATAATGTTGTTACAAATGTTATACTTTACATACAAAGTCGACACTACACTAAGGTTTATCATACAAACTAATCACACTTTTGGAAAAACTATAATAGGTATAGTTTACTAGATATTCATGAGATTTTACATACTATAAGGACTATATCAAGGAAATACTTTCATATATAAGAATGAATGGACTTTTCATACGTAAATCTATTTGATACTAAGTTTTTTGAGATATTCAACTTCATGTACTTTCAAGTATGCCATTATAGCCCTGTATTATATATCATTATCTCTTGTAGGGAGAGCGTGATACGTATGTATAGATCTATATAGGATTGACAATCCCGCACCTAAAAGGTTAGCTACAGTTAGACCAGTAGGTCTGGGGTGAAAAATGTCATAACATTCCAACGCTTGAAGAACGTTGTTACAGGAAGTCTGGGTCAATTGCATGGTTATTAAACTCGCTTGGAGTATTAAAAAAACGTTGATTTATGCGGTTATCAAATGCCTTAGTAATTTTATACATACATAAGTCTATTATTCTCGTCATGAAAAACACTATTGCATTACAGTTTTGGAACTTTTAAACTACCACACACTTACGGAAAAATATTGGATTTCTAGAAGCAAACATTCAAAACAGTCGGGTCTTGGCAGAAGACTACTTTTATACTAGTAGGAAATATGAGATTTTCAAGGAGTTTTCAAACATCAACAAACAATTTAATTCAAATTTATACAAACACTAACATTAAATACTTATGAACTCACCAGCTTAAATGTTGATCTACTCTTTCAAATCTAATTGTATTTCTCAGGGATTCGGTAATACAGGTAAACTTCAGCTTTTGGAGAAGTGACGCTAAGGCGTCAGTTTAAAACTCATTTTTTCATCATATTGTAATTTGTTTTGAAACAAGTATCATTCAATAATGTAACTTTTAAATTATATATATGATGGTTGTTTTACTTTCTTTTCTATGTATTCAACTGTTATGATACTACATGAAGTCGTCCACCCTCGAACGATTTTGCCGTTCTGGTTTGGGGGTGTGATAGATTGGTATCAGAGCATTGTTTATAGTGAACTACGTATATCGAACCACATAGGATATACAAACTATAAATGCATAGGGACTAAAACTCTCTGACTAAACGTTATTACACCAAAACCGCGTTTCCTTTAACTTAAATTATTTGGGTCCCAATACAACAATTTATTTTCATAATTAGAACTATACAAGAAGTATTAAGACAAGATGGACACTATGACTAGGCCTCGGAATATGTAATCGGATTTGGGACGAATATAGCCTGATCAACTATATTTATCTGAGATCGGACTAATGTATGTCGAGGAATGGTCGTACTGAGCAACAAGTCAAAACTTACCAAAATCACACTGGTATCAAACATACAAACTTAAATACTATAGGAGTATTTGGTAAATACAATAGTATAACATACATGTTTAGATTTACTTGTTTTAATTTCTAGACAGTTCTCATATCTATATTCTGCCACAGACACAATGGTTGTATTCCACCCACCAGGGGATCCCTACTACCTAAATCAGGGCAATGGAGGATGGGTAGAGGAGGACCACAAAGAAGATGAGGAACCTATAGAGTTGGAGGAAGGGGAAGTGTGACACCCCGCTAAAGCGGAAACATGATGCGTGGCAGTATAAAGGGTTTCATAGAAAAGTTAAAAGACAACACCAACCATAGTTTAAAAATCATTACGAATTTACAATGGGTTTGAACAAATTTTTAAAAGAAGTTACAATGTAAACTGAAATACAACACATGCAAATGCTCCTAAAAGTGATGTTGTCCCTAAGTGCCACTTACTCGATGATTTCTAAAAAAGCGCGTAAAACGAGCGTCAGCTATAAAAATAGTTGGTGAGTATGCACAGGTTAAAATAATATTGGTTTCATTAATCGTAATTAAAGTTTTAATAGAAGTTTCCATAAATAAGGTATATTGTTAAAATGAGTAAATAAGTTTGTATAAACAAAATTCATTGTCATCATGGGAGATATAGTATGTTGCCCAAATGAGATGCAACGTTCATATTCTCATGGGAAATAAAGTTTCCATAAATAGAAATATATTGCAAATGAGTAAATAATTTACATAAACAAAGTTCGTTGTCATCATGAGAGATAAAGTATGTTTCCTAAATAAGATACAATGTTCATATTTTCATGGGAAATAAAGTTTCCATAAATAGAAATATATTGCAAATGAGTAAATAAGTTTACATAAACAAAGTTCGTTGTCATCATGAGAGATAAAGTATGTTGCCCAAATAAGATGCAATGTTCATATTCTCATGGGAAATAAAGTTTGTTGCTAAAATGAGATACAAGGTTCGTATGTGCATAATAATTATACCATGAGTTCACAACCCAAGCCTAATGACCGAGGGTGCCCTCTTCTATGTCTATCGCTAACATAGGGAAATATGGTAAAATGCACTCAAGCGAATCGTGCGAGTGAGGTGTTGTCTACCTCCTAATAGTTCTATCAATAATAACCATAGGCTCAAATGAGTTAATGAGTTGTGTGAACTGGTTCCAGGGACTTAAACACGATATGGCCTCATGAATTAACAATAGCATACACATACACAACAACATATAGCAACCAAGTTTGATACAAGTCAAATAAAATACAACGAATAATAAATGGTTTTTGGACATGCCTTTCCACCCCAAAACATACAATGCAAAAATAGGGGGAGTCGTGAATACTCACAATATACATTGAGATGATGCAAATGGTGCCTTCAACTACGATCCACTTGTACCACTATCAATTCCTACACGATGTTACACATTAATGAGTCTCTAATAGAAAGCTAACACTAGTATACTTGCTACTACAATAGAATTATGCCAATATTGTGTCAAAATTTAATATTGATAAGGTACAAACATTTTTCTGAAATGGTGAAGTTTTATAACTCATGTGATTAAGACAATTTTGGATATTTTCCAGATTTTTGTAATAACAATTGAGGGTATTTTAATACATTTAAATGTGTTTTATGCTCTTAAAAAGCCAAAATATTATCAAAAAGTTTCCAAAAATTCTCAAACTTTGTATTTTGATTCTAAACACAGTAGAGGGATTCCATAAATTTTCCTTTGAATTTTTTATATGATTAACTATTTTTCCAAAATTTTAAGCCTTCATAACAATATAAATTTGTGAAAAATAGAATCCAGATGATAATAATTCCTTAACTTTTTATAATGCTGTCATTATACATTATTAACCTGGGAAAAAGTAAAAATGGATTTCCAAACTATTTAACCAAATTTTATGATTTTTAGCATTTATTCTAATAAAAATTGAAATAAATAGAAAACGGTTTCCAAAATTGCCCAAACTTTTTGAATTACTGTTACTAAATATTATTAAGCTAGGAAAAAAATATAAAATGGATTTCTAAACTGTTTACCCGAATTGTATGATTTTTGTTCATTTATTCTAATAAAAATTGAAATAAATAGACAACTATTTCCCAAATTGCCCAAACTTTGTGTAACACTGTTATTATATGTGTAGAAACTGTGAAAAATAGAAAAGATATTTTTCAATTAGTCTTTCTATTATTCTTTGTTTTATCATCTTAAATAATCGTTAAATGGAGAATAACTATTAAACAGTTAAAGTAAATTACCAAATTTTTTGTAAACTTTATTGACAGTGTAAATAATCTAGGAAATATCCCAATGGTGATTTTTATATAGTGTAATCCAATTTTGTGGATTGAAGTGTATTTAATATTAGAAAATATAAGAAAAATAGCATACTGAATATAAAAACCATCCAAATTTTTATTTAGAGTTCTAAAATATTATAAGGTTTTCTGGTAAATGTTTATGAATTTTGGATGAGTAGAACTATTTTTCCTTCTTTTAGTCCATTATAAACACAAAAATCGGGAAAAATAGGAATGCGTTATGAAAAATTCAGAAAATATTTTTCTGAGTCTTAAACATAGGGTAGGAGCTGAGAAAATTATTAAATACCCTTTTCACATTCTCTAAAGTGGTTTTGTGATTTATTTGAACTAAACAAAAAGAAAATTCAAAACCATATCAAACAGTAACAAAAATCAATGAAACTCACTGAGATGTCATCATTTACCTTAGGGGACATCCACTAATTTACCTAGGACTTATAGACCTTAGAAAGTATTTATATGAATTATTGACCTAATTTATTACAATAACATAATAATTCGAGAAAAATGAATTATTTTCAGAAAAATTGTAAAACATCTCATTTTGTTGGTGGAATACAGGGAAAATCGGATTTGATCAGAAAACTTGTTTTAGATATTTATTTGGGAATAAATCCTTTATAAACCCATTTGAAAGCTTTTTAACAACATACTTTGATGATCAAGCCTCTAAGCTTGAAGATCATCACATGCATGTTTGTTTGAAGATGATTCATGAGTTTGAAATGTTCAAAAATCGTTTTTGATAGAAAACTTTGGATGCATGTGGTGGTTTTCACCCAAAACTTGTAGAAAAGGTGCATTATGTTGATTTTGACTTAGGTTTTGGTCCTTGGATTTCACCATTTACAACTTGCATGTTGTTTTTGGGTGAAATCCTACCACCATCATCATCAAAACCATGAGTTTGAGCAAGTGTTCATGACTTAACCATAGAATGGAGTAGAAGAAGGAGAAAGTGTAAGAAAGACCTTCAAAACTAGAGAGAAAAGTGAAGGAAAGTAAAGGATTTTCGTGTCTACCTTTAAGAATAACATCAAATGATGAAGATTTTGTGCTTGAGAAGTGTTCTTGGTTGTATAATTTTTGTGATTTTAGAGAGAGATTTGAGAGAAATGAGTGGAGTGGGTGTTAGAGTGTGAGAGAGAGTAAAGAGGGGATGATGGAGTATGAGGGTGAAGTGAATGATTAAAATTTTTGGGAAGATGGTGCCTAGGAAAGAGAGGGGACGAATTTTGATGAGGAGAGAGGTTCCCGCACTCTTCCATTTTTTTTTTAAATTCTAATTATTTTATAAAAACACCAAATTTCTCTAAAATATGCACCTTAATATAGTTTTTACTCATAAAATATTGATTTTTGACTTATAAATTAAGGGTAAATGTTAATGACTTAAAATTTTATTTTCCTTGATTATATTTCCTTGAATTTTATTATTTTAAGATAATATTATCAGTTTCATAACTAATTTTATAAAGTTCTTGATGTTAAACTTTATAAAATTTAGTTTTAGGGATTTTAGGGTTTTGGAGTTTAATAAACTTTGAATATCAAAATAAATTGAATATTTGAGACTTCAAATTATCTTATGGTATTATAACTCTTTTATAGTTATAAATAATGTTTGTAATTTATTTTTATCGATTTATTGGCATTCTATGTATGATTCCGAGATTCAAGTGAAAGTGAGGAATCAAGTATACTAGTCTTAGTCTTCAACTTTGACTTAAGTTTCTATGAGACTCTGACCTAATTTATACCACTAGGTCAAGTGAATGATGTGTCGTGTCAAAGGTGTTCGAGTCAAAGGTGAGACTTTGACTTAAGTTTATATGATTCATGAAAAGGTGTTCGAGTCAAAGAGTGACCTAAATATGGATATTCACTACAGTTAAGTAGTTGTAGAATTCACATATCAATGTGAAATCTAAGTATACTATCCATTGATTCTAATTGTTTCCAAGCTTCTAGTAGGTCACAACTTAGTTTCTAGTTACTTAGTCTAGTATGTGTCGTGCCTATACATGCAACTAAGTTTAGTCAAATCTAGAACCGAATCGAATTTTGTCGGTTGTCACAGGAAGACTCAGGGATAGACTCAGAGCCAGAAGTAATCAACCCACCAGTCGCTCAACCTCCCACATTTAGGAGAAACTTTTAGGGACCAACTCCCATTTGGGGAGGTCACATTCACCATTGGAACCGACAGCAAGGATTACGTCCTCCCTACGGTATGTGTCGGTACTTCTACGACGTCGGGGGTAGAGGTTCGGTCGAACGAGCACTCCCAGTCATGGTGGGAAAACTAGCCAACTAGTCCTATCAATCCGGGGTTCAAGCAAACCGGATTCGTGAAGTCAACGTGGAAGTACATGTTCACACTTCCGACATCCGTCGACTGGACAGGTTGCAGGATAATGCCCAACTCTGCACCGACACATTCCAAGAGCAACTAATTGCAGCCCACTCTGAGATAAGGGAAACGAGGGAATGACAAGCCGCTTTTGACAGGAGTCCTATGGAAGCAAAGCAATCAGACACAGAGTCGAGCTCCAAGCGCAACCTACGTCGCAAGTAGTACTTGCTCGAATCCTAAATATTTGTTATAGAATAGCAACTCGGCTAAAAGTCCTACTTTTTTTTAACTTCTGTATCGGAGACCCTTAAAAGGGTTGAAATTTTCCTTACTTCAATATGTAACACAACGCATGTTTAATATATATCAAGAAATTCCATTGTGTGTTAATTCTTTGAATACCACTCAGATTCATAAGTCTATCTATCATTATACAAACTTTTATTATGAATCAAGCTCTAGACCTTGGGTAGGTCAGTCAAATTCATAAATTGATGAAAATAACAAATTTATTAACGCACGACTTCCAATCATTAAAGACTTATGGTCTTCATTCTGTTTCTTTAGCAGCACGATGCCACCCTGTAGATCTACACGCTGTGACAACAACGCAACACCTCCACCACCACCACCTCCACCACCACCACCTCCATCAACGGATAATTCCGTCTTAGTAGCTACTGTAACAACTGCAGTGATAGCGGCAATGGCTCAGATGAGTAATAATGGGTCCGAAAGGGGAGTAAATAGCTCTACGAATGGCCAACATCAGGGTCGTTTAGGGGATTGCACCTTCAAGGACGTCACCAATAGCAAGCCCATATCTTTTAATGGATCCGGAGGGATAATGGCTCTATCGCAGTGGATAGAGAAAACAGAAGCAATTTTCGAGATCTGTGCATGTCTGGAAGGGAGCAAGGTAAGTTTGCTGCTTGTACATTCTCCGAGAGAGCTCTAACGTGGTGGAATGGCCATGTCAAGTCACTAACTCTGGTACTGGCTAATTCTATGGGCTGGGAGAATCTAAAGCAAATGTTAATGCAAGAGTACTATCCAAGGGGCGAAGTAAAAAAGCTAGAGCAGGAACTTTGGGGCCTTACTATGGTAGGCTCGGACATCACAACCTATACCAATAGGTTTAGTGATTTGGCAATCCTTTGCCGATGGATGGTTGCTCTAGAGAGCAAGAAGATTGAGAGGTACATCTGGGGACTGTCACCACAGATTCAAGCAAGTGTACTAGCTTCCAAACCAGTCACTTTCAATAGTGCCAAACAATTGGCACAAGCTCTCGTTGACCATGGAGTCTGCAAGGCTTCGCAACTGCTGTTCCAGAGCAAACCATAGGAAACAAAAAAAAACAACAAAAGTACTGACAACAACAGCAAGAAGAAGTTTTGGAACAAGAGGAAGTGTCAGTTTTCACAAGAAACTTTCAAGAAGCAACAGATAGTGGCAGTCCATGCCGCTACTACCCCCACTGTTGCTCCTGTTACCCCTACACCATAAAAGCAATATGCTGGGAACCTACTGAAGTGCAGCAAATGCAATTTCCATCACAATAGAAATTTTCGGGAGATGCACTGCAACAACTGCAATAAAAAGATCTTATTATGGCATCATCTGTTGGGTAGGAAAGGGCACACTACCTGTTTCTGTAAGGCACCGACACGATCAATCACCCAAGTCCCTGGAGTCGGTGTGGGCCAGGTGTGTTATGGGTGTGGTGAGGCTGGACACTACAAGAGAGACTGCCCTAAGGCAAGGAATGTTGGTGGCATAGGAAGAGTGCTGGCAATAGGGCAGAACAAAGCAATAGCTAATCCCACGGTGGTTACGGGTACGTTTCTCCTCAATAACGCTTATGCATGCATACTCTTTGATTGTGGTGTGAAGCGGAGTTTCGTGAGTCATAAATTCAAACACATACTAAAACAGAACCCTCAATCACTCAATAAGATATTTACAGTAGAAATGGCAAACGGTAGAATAGAAAGCACAAACGATATGTACATAGGCTGCACACTAACTCCAAACGAACATTCATTTCAAATTGATCTAATGTCGATCACTATAAAGAGCTTTGATGTCCTCATGGTTATGGATTAGTTAAGCCTGCACCATGCCGATATACTTTGTCACGAAAGGGTCGTTCGCCTAAATCTGCCAAACGGCGTAACTCTTGTCATTTATGGTGACAAACCCGGTACCAATTTACAAATCATATCTTGTGTCAAAGCCCAAAAATACCTGCGTAAGGAGTACCATGCCTTATTAGTCCACGTGGTAGATAAGGAAAAAGAAGCGAAAGACCTCAAAGACATTCCAGAAGTGTGCGATTTTCCCAATATCTTCCCTGAAGATCTTCCAGGAGTCCCACCAGAGCGAGAAGTCGAGTTCAGGATCGATTTAATTCTCGGAGCTACCACTGTAGCTAAGTCTCCGTATCGTCTAGCATCAGCTGAGATGCAGAAATTATCCAGCCAATTAAACAAACTACTCAGCAAAGGATTCATCAGACCGAGTTTCTCACCTTGGGGAGCACCAGTCCTGCTCATAAAGAAGAAGGATGGATCTTTCCGCATGTGCATCGATTACCAGGAACTCAACAAGCTCACTATCAAGAACCGATATCCCCTACCATGCATTGAAGACTTGTTCGACCAACTCCAAGGAGCGAATTATTTCTCAAAGATTAATTTGAGATCCGGGTATCATCAGCTACGAGTCTTGGAAGGAGATGTTCCCAAAACAGCCTTTCGAACTCGTTATGGTCACTACGAGTTTGTAGTGATGCCCTTCGGATTAACAAATGCACCAGCGGTGTTCATGGACTTAATGAACCGAGTGTGTCATTCATTCTTGGACAAATTTGTGATCGTGTTCATAGAAGATATACTCATCTATTCAAAGAGTAAAGAGGGACATGGTCAACACCTCCGAGAAATCTTGGAAGCTCTAAGAAAAGAGAAGTTATACGCAAAATTCTCAAAGTGAGAATTTGGACGGAAAGTAGATTTCCTAGGTCACGTGGTTAGCAAAGACGAGATACATGTGGACCCTTCCAAAATCAAGGAAATCGAGAACTGGTCAGCACCCAGAACTCCAACGGAAATCCAACAATTCTTGGGCCTTGCTAGCTATTACCGAAGATTTATACAAAACTTCTCGAAGATTGCTAAACCACTTACCACCTTGACCCAGAAGGGTGTAACTTTCAATTGGGAAGAAAGACAAGACGTTGCATTCCAAACACTGAAGCAAGCACTATGCAGCGCACCTATATTGTACTTGCCAGAAGGAACATAAGACTTCGTGGTCTACTGTGATGCATCTAATCAAGGTCTTGGATGTGTTCTAATGCAACGAGGAATGGTCATCGCTTACACCTCGAGACAACTCAAGACACATGAGGTCAACTACACTACACACAACATCTAACTGGGAGCAGTCTTTTTCGCGCTAAAGATCTGGAGACACTATCTATATGGTACGAAATGCATAATCTTTACCGATCATAAGAGCCTTCAACACATCCTCAATCAAAAGGAACTCAACATGAGGCAAAGATGATGGGTTGAACTGTTGAATGACTACAAATGTGAAATTCGTTATCATCCAGGGAAAGCAAATGTGGTAGCTGATGCTCTTAGTCGAAAGGAATACTCGGGCCGCCGAGTGAAATCCTTAACCATGACGATCCATTCACACATGTCCACACAAATCAAGGAAGCTCATAGGGAAGCCTTGAAAACAAAGAGTGTGACGGGTAAAGCCTTAAGGGGAATGGATAAGAATCTTGAAGTCAAGGGTGACGGAGTTCGTTACTTCGTGGATCGGATCTGGACACTGAAGTTTGGTGGATTCAAAGACATGGTCACGAATAAGGCTCATCAGACTCGATACTCCGTGCATCCAGGTTCAGACAATATGTATCTAGACCTCAATAAATTGTATTGGTGGCCGAACATGAAAGCAGAGATCGCTACCTATATGGGCAAGTGTCAAACTTGCGCCAAAGTCGAGGTAGAGTACCAAAAGCCTTCAGGATTACTAAAACAACCTGAAATACCCGAGTGGAAGTAGGAGTGGATAACCATGGATTTCATAACCAAATTACCCAAGACAGTAGGTGGGATAGACACCATCTGGGTGATCATCGATAGATTAACAAAATCCGCACACTTCCTACCAATAAAGGAAACCAACAAAATGGAGAAGCTAGCTCGAACATACATCCGAGAGACTGTACGACAGTATGGTGTACCAATATCCATTATCTCCGAGAGAGATAATAGGTTCACCTTGCGATTCTGGCATTCGCTGCAAAAGTCTCTAGGGATGAGACTAGACATGAGTACCGCTTACCATCCACAAACCAACGATTAAAGTGAGAGGATCATACAAACCTTGGAAGATATGCTAAGAGCTTGCGTAATCGATTTTGGTAAAGCATGGGATACCCATTTACCCCTAGTCGAATTCTCATACAACAATAACTATCACTCCAGCATTAAAGTTGCTCCATTCGAAGCCCTCTATGGCCACAAGTGCAGATCACCACTGAGTTGGGCTGAAGTGGGTGACACGCAACTAGCCAAGGGACAAGTACCCAACAACGCTATCACAGGCCCGAACATTATAAGAGAAACAACTAAGAAGATTTTTCAAATTCGGGAACGACTAAAGGCTTCAAGAAACAGACAAAAGAGTTATGCGGACAAAAGACGGAAGCCCTTAGAATTTCAGGTTGGGGACCGAGTGCTATTGAAGGTCTCGCCCTGGAAAGGGTTAATACGTTTCGGAAAACGTGGGAAACTAAACCCAAGGTATATCGAATCATTCGAGATCCTTGCAAGGATCGGCCCGGTAGCATACAAACTTCGACTACTACAGGAACTCAATAACGTAGACCCTACCTTTCATGTGTCAAACTTGAAGAAATGTTTGTCAGATGAGACCCTTGCCGTCCCTCTAGACGAAATCGAAATCAATGAGAGTCTTCACTTTATAGAGGAACCAATTGAGGTCATAGATAGGGAAATTCAAAGAACAAAACAAAGTCGCATACCCATTGTGAAGGTCCGCTGGAATGCAAAGTGGGGACCTGAAAATACTTGGGAGTGCGAAGATCAGATGAAACAAAAGTACCCGCATCTCTTTCCCTAGTCCACAAATATGTACCTTACATTTAATTTTGGGACGAAATTCCCTCTAACGGGGGGATGATGTGACAACCCGATATTTCGTATCAATGTAATGACCTAAAAAGTCAAGAATGGTAATCTTTTTTGATATAATGAAATTATCATCAAAAATAAAATGTTCAAAAGACTCTACTGGATTTCATAAATGATAGATATCGTGTCAAGGGTTTCAAAAATATAAAGAACACTAAAATCCGAGTTATAACGAAGGAGTTATGACCAACCTAAGATTCGCAGCAAAACCGTCAATACGGTTAAACGTAAAACGTGAAGTTTCAATACAATAATTTTTATCCTTAGGTATCTAAATGGAAATTGTAGATATCATTAAACCGTAACCATACATGAGAAAAATGTCAAAGTCTGACTTCGTATGAGGAAGTTATGATTTTTCCAAGTTCTGGATATAGCAGTAGACAGCTAAAAACTCGAAATAGAGATTGAGAGACTTTTGGCCGAAACAAACGAAATGAGAATCGAAGATCTCAACAATAGTAGTGCAACGGTAAAAAGTCTGATGAAAACGGACGTCGGATGAAGAACTTATGAATTTATGACGGAGTTTTCATGTCCCGGTATGATAAAAATAATTAATTCAAAATAAATTCAAAAATAGCCGACAAAATCTAAACGAGAATTGTAGAGCATACTCTCACCTGCGCGTGCATATATAGAACGTCGAAAACGAAGCTCATACGCGGAAGTTACAGATTTTACAAGTTCAAGACACAAAATTCGAGACTGTCAGGTTGGTCATAACATTCCAACGCCTGAAGAACGTTGTTACAGGAAGTCTGGGTCAATAGCATGGTTATTAAACTCACATGGAGTATTAAAAAAACGTTGATTTATGGGGTTATCAAATGCCTTAGTAATTTTATACATACATGAGTCTACTATTCTAGTCATGAAAAATACTATTGCATTATAGTTTTGGAACTTTTAAACTACCACACACTTATGGAAAAATATTGGACTTCTAGAAGCAAACATTCAGAACAGTCGGGTCTTAGCAGAAGACTACTTTTATACTAGTAGGAAATATGGGATTTTCTAGGAGTTTTCAAACATCTACAAACAATTTCATTCAAATTTATACAAACATTGACATTAAATACTTATGAACTCACCAGCTTAAATGTTTATCTACTCTTTCAAATCTACTTGTATTTCTCAGGGATTCAGTAATACAGGTAAACTTCAACTTTTGGAGAAGCGACGCTAAGGCGTCAGTTTAAAACTCATTTTGTCATCATATTGTAGTTTGTTTTGAAACAAGTATCATTCAACAATGTAACTTTTAAATTATATATATGATAGTTGTTTTACTTTCTTTACTATGTATTCAACTGTTACGATACTACATGAAGTCATCCGCCCTTGAATGATTCCGCCGTTCTGGTTTGGGAGTGTGACAAATTGTTATACACTTGAATTGATAGTATCAAAATTTGTTTGGGTTGCCCTCAAACCTAGCAATTGGACACGATAATATTATATATATATATATATATATATATATATATATATATATATATATATATATATATATATATATATATATATGTTATGTGAATAATAAATTAAATAAATGGTTTCTTAATGTTTTATGAAAGTAATATATTAATTATAAATCATATTCTTTAGTTAATAACTAATCATAAATTAATTAGAATTAATTTTGGGATTAATTGGATTAATTAAAAGTACAATGACTATTTTGTTATTTATTAATAGATGAGAAAGGAAGGCACTAGAACCTCTTGAAAGAGGTGGACAAAAATCTCTAGGGAAACCCTAGGAGATTTCGTCCAAGGCCCCTTGGACAAGGGGCTTGGGCTACATGGTCATCAAGAAAAGGACGGTAGGGATTATCCCTTAAACCCTAGTTGTGACACCAAGTTTTCTCAACTATATAAGGAGCCTCCACCCCTTGATTTCGTCTATAACTTCTTCTCCATAATCCTTGGAAGAAATTCTCTCCTCTCTCCTAGTTCTTTCTCTTGCTAGCTTGGATGTGATTCTATTAGAGGCACGTCACTTGTGGTGCTTGCTTCCAAGAGATCAACAAGAATTGTATGTAATCCTAAAACCTTCTCTAGGTAATTTCAAAAATAGCCTTAGGTTTGTAGGTTTCTTTTTGATATTTTTAGTTATAGGTTCAATAGAGAAAACATAGATGTTGTTTAGGTTGCATGCAAACTTAAGTGTTTTATTTTATTTGCTTACCTAAATCCCATTAGTGGTATCAGAGCAGATTGTTTGTTTTTCTGATGAATAGCTATAATAAAAGAATAGTTCAAATAAGGTTTATTTAAAATAAACACTAAGAGGCCATACAAGGGATAGGTTTTTAAGAAACATAGCGTCCACCCATTAGTTTCTTAAATTAAAGGCTAGGGTTTTGAAACTGTAGCCTTCAACCCCAAGTAATTTCGAAAATGGTAGGATTATAGGATTTCCATATCTGATAATTGTTAGCTTAATTTGATTAAAAGGGATAATTATAAAATTGGATCCTTTACCCTTATTTTCAAAATTCATAGGGTAAGAATTATGATTAATTTATTTGATTAATTTGATTAGATGATCCTTACTTGATATAATTTATTTAATTGTTAATAATTAAATCATTTGATTAATTAATTTACTGTTAATTTAGAAAATTAAAATATAAACCCTAGTATATTGAAAAGTTTAAAATACACCATATAACATATGTATAATTAAAAGGTTAATTAATTATTATATGTATAAGAATGAGTCAGTCAAATTGCTAGTACGCCTCATTGACGAAGCTAGTTTATAAGTTTAAAATGGTAGTAGAATGGGTGTCCACACTCACTCACCATTTCCTTGATTAGTGGAGAGTCGTTATCCGAAAGTATTTGATAGGACAAAGTAATTCTCATTAAAAGTGTAATGCTATTAAAAGTATCTAAAACCTTTTATTAAAAAATCCCAATATTAGATAATTTAGAAAAATGTGAATTTGTATGCTAACCCATGAAATTGCACATTACACTTCATAAGTCGTTAGTGGAGCATGTTTGGTTAACCAAAAAAATAATAGAGAGTCATAAAAAGTGGTAATGGGTATCTTTTAAATTATCATTGTTGATGGAGTGAGTGTGGTTTACTAGCACATCAATTGGGAAAATAAATGACAATGAGGTTACCAAGCACATTTGTATGGTTATTCACATCTTATTTGTGATCCTCGGCATCCTAATCTCAAATAGAAGAGCATAATCTGAGATTAAACATGTCATTGAATAGTTTCAATGAATCTCAAAATATCTAGGAGTTTCACTTAACTTAATTTCTTTCACAATTTCGTTTTTGTTTTCTAAGTTATGAATTATATAGTTGGATCTTAGCTTTAATATTTTATTTTAGATTATTATATTAATGATTATTCTTATCTAACTGAATCTATCTTCCATTTTCAGATGTCTACTTCAAATGATGGTTCTGGTTCCTCCTCCTCCTACCAAAACTTCTCGTTCTTGTCCATTTGCTCAAAGGTGACATTGGACGGCACTAATTACAATGATTGGATGCACAACATCAAAATGGTCCTTCGTTTCGAGGACATGGAATATTTATTTTAGAAAGAACTAAATGAAAATGACGAAGAGATGGCCACTCCTGAAGAATTAGCCATCTACAAAAGGCACCACAATGATGCACAAAAGTTGCTAACATCATGGTAGCCACCATGACTCCTAAGCTGTAGAGATTTTATAAAGAAGACTAGCCGTACGAGATGAAAAAGGACCTTGTGGAAAAGTTCCACAATGAGCTCAACATGAAAACTATAACATGGTCAAATCCCTTATGGACTGCAAACACAATAGGTAAACTTTTTCTGTACCACGTGCAAAGGATGCTACGATATGTGGAGAGCCTAGTTAGGCTTAACATAAATTTTGATGAAGCGTTGGCTATTAGCATAGACCTGAACTCGTTGTCGAGTAGTTATGATCAGTTCATCTTGGCTTATCATTTGAATAACAAAGAGACCACATTGGCTCAATTGTAAATCCTTCTACAGATAGCTAA
This sequence comes from Lactuca serriola, assembly GCF_051521515.1. Classification (NCBI taxonomy): domain Eukaryota; kingdom Viridiplantae; phylum Streptophyta; class Magnoliopsida; order Asterales; family Asteraceae; genus Lactuca; species Lactuca serriola. The sequence continues at coordinate 166,381,646 of NC_136413.1, read as the reverse complement.
AGCAGGTATGAAGGGAAAAGATATTGCAACCTCTCCTACTAGTGCTTTTGTCCTGGCCATTGGACAAGGAAAAGGTAAAAAGAGGAAAGGTCCTCCCAAGCAAAACTGGAAGGAAAAATCTCATGCAAGGTTATCTAGTAGTGGCCCTAAAGCAAAGTCTAGTTCTAATCATCCACCCTCTTCTAATCCATAGGAGGCTATTTTGTTTTTACTGCAACGACAAGGGGAATTAGAAAAGAAGTCACCTGCGGTATCTACAAGATATCAAAGATTGCAAAGTGAAGCCGACTTTTGCAGGTATATACACTATTTCATCCAATAACTCATCATCTTCTTGTTCTTGTTTCCTTGATGCATGATGTGGATTTCACATTTGTTCTTATTTGTAGGGTCTAAGAAGAAGTGAGGAGGTGGAGCACGGTAGTATGAACCTGATCATGGGGAATAGGCAATCTTCTCATGATACCAAGATTGAAGTTTATAGTCTAGTGCTTAGTAATGATGTTAGTTTAGATTTAATAAATTATTGCTACTTGTCAGAAATGACAAGGAACATTATCTCTTTTCGTGCATTGTTCAAACAAGGGTTTAGATATTTATTTAATGATTTGAATGGTTCTATTTTTCTGCTTATAAAAATGGTGTTTTATATTTTGAAGCTTTACCTTGTGATGGTGTGTATGAAACTGTGATATGTGTAGACAATTTAGGCAATAATGTATTTAAAATCTATTCGTCTAATGGTATAGAGAAAGCATAACTGTGACATTTTTGTCTTGGACACATTAACAAGTAACGTATCGCCTAACTCCAAAAGGATAGAGTGTTGGAATCATTTGACCTAAGGTCAGATGATGCATGCAAATCTTTTCTTTTGGGTAAGATGAAAAAATCATCTTTCACTGGATCTTATGAAAGAGGTGAAGGTTTATTGGACCTCATACATACGGATGTGTGTGGGCCCTTCAGATCCACTATAAGTGATGCAAATCAATTTTATGTAACATCTACAAATGATTATATTAGATATGGCTATATTTACTTAATCAAACATAAATCGGAAACCTTTGAAAAGTTCAAAGAGTTTAAACATGCAGTTGAGAATCAATGGGCGGGAAGCTTAAGATGTACTTATGCGATATAAGTGGAGAGTATCTTAGTATCGAGTTCCACGATTACCTCAAGGAATGTGGACTAGTTTCACAATTGACCCTTCCTAGGACACCAAAATTTAATGGTATGGATAAGAGGCGCAATCATACCTTGTTAGACATGGTTCATTCCATAATGAGTCGAGTTGCTCTTCCAATTTCATTCTTGCGGTATGCCTTAGAGACTACCACCCATAATCTTAATCTTGTCCCAACTTAGAAGGTTGCCAAAAAAACCTCACGAGATGTGGATAGGGAAGGTTCCCTCTTTATCACATATCAAGGATTGGGTTTGTGAATTTTTCGATAGACGAGGGACTCACAGCAAGCATTGAACCTCGTAGTGGAAGATGTATTTTCATCGGATACCCACAAAGATCCTATGGATATTTGTTCTACAGATCTAGTGAGAACGTGGTCTTTGTAGCACGAAAAAGATTCTTTCACGAGAGAGAGCTAATATGCAAAAGGACAGTGAGAGTACCATTTAGATTGACAAGACTCAAGAATCAAACGTTGAAGGAACATCTGAAGACGCTAGGGTTCAACCAGAGGAAGAGATTCCAGTTGAACCAGTTGACAAATAATTACCTCTTCATCTCTTTAGTAAAGTTTGCATGCCAGCTCAGTTCTATGGTTTCCATATAACTACAGATGGTGTTACGTTTATTAGTGATAGTACACTAGTAAATTTAAATGAACCTGCTAACTACAAGGAAGCAATAGAAGGCCCTAGGGCGGCCAAATGGCAAGAGGCAATGGACTGTAAATCAAGTCCATGTATGACAACCAAGTTTGGAATTTGGTTGATCAACAACCTGGTCGAAAGACATTTGGTTGTAAATGGATCTTCAAGAAGAAGACCAATATGAATGGTACTGTGCACACATTCAAAGCTCGACTGGTTGCAAAGGGTTTTACTCAAAACCCAGTTATTGACTATGATGAAACCTTTTCACTAGTGGCTAAGATAAAATCTATTAGGATAATGCTCGCCATAGCTGCCTTTCATGATTATGAAATTCGGCAGATGGAAGTCAAAACCAATTTTCTTAATGGGAAGTTTCCTGAGGATGTTTACATGAATCAACTAGAGGGTTTTTTGATGAAAAGTTTCCTAATAGAGTATGTAAGCATGAGAAATCAATCAATGGATTGAAACAAGCATCTCGCAGATGGAATCTTTGTTTCGACGAGAAAGTCAAGGAGTTTGGTTTCTCTAGAAGCGAAGATGATTCATGGATATATGTCAAATATAGTAGGAGTATATTTACCTTCCTAGTATTGTATGTTGATGACATATTGCTTATAGGAAACGACATTCCAAATTTACAAGAGGTTAAGTCTTGGCTTGGAAAGTGTTTCGCTATGAAGAACCTAGGTGAGGCTAACTATATTCTGGGGATAAGAATTCTATGAGACAGGAGTGAAAGACTAATAGGACTTAGTCAAAGTACATATTTAGAAAAAGTGCTAAAAAGTTTTAGAATGGAAAATTCCAATAAAGGAGAACTGCCTATCCAGAGTAATACCAAACTGAGTAAGACTCAAAGTCTGAGTATTGATGCTGAAATAGTAGAGAGTAAGATTACATATGCTTCTGTCATAGGATCTATCATGTATACTATCGCATGTACTCTCCCTGACGTGTCCTTTTATTTACGCATGGCCAGTCATTATTATGGAAATCCAGGTAAAGCTCATTGGATAGCAGATAAGTATATTTTAAAGTATATGTGAAGGACCAAGGAGTATGTCCTAGTACTTGGTGGCGGTGATACGTTGAGAGCAACTAGGTATAGTGACGCCAACTTTCAAACAGATAGAGATAACTTCCGTTCTCAATTTGGTTGGGTATTTACTTGGAAAATTTCCAAACAAGAGACAGCACCTGATTCTACCTGTGAATCGGAGTACATAGCGGCAAGAAAAGCATCAAAGGAAGCAATTTGGTTGAAGAACTTCATCAGAGATCTTGGATTTGTTCTAACCATTAAGGATTCGATGGAACTTTTCTGTGATAATAAAGGGGCGGTCGCCTTGACAAAGGAATTATTTATGAGTTTGTTTACTGCTTTTTTCAATTGTTTATTCTTGTAGTTCATTTTTTGCATGTTTTACTTCTCGAATAATTCGATTATTCAAAACCCCACAATCATTCATACTTTTGGAAGTAAATAGTGAATTAAGACTGTCATGAATTGATTTGTAGATTATTTGTGGAGTTTCAGACATAGCTATGGTATTGCTACAATGTTCACGAGTACTTAAAAATGGAGATTTAGGTATTGGATTAACCCACGCTCAGAGAATTACTTCGTGGAATTAACCACAAGTAATTCTGAGACGATAATATGTTATAATCTTGAAATAGAGATACATGAGTTGTAGTTTACAACTTGGTTGTGCATTGATAATATGTAAACGCATCAGTAACTTGATGTCATAAAACGTATTATCATGCATGATTTGATGAGTAAGTAGTGCAAGCATATAAGTCAAAGTTTATTTATTCATTTTTCCCTAACTAGAAAAGCAATATCTTTGGGCCCCTCGGTAATTTGGTATTGACTTATAGTGTTGGGCCCAACTAGGACTAAATTGATGTGTTTAATTAGAAGCTCTATGTCGTTACATATCATAAATGAAGAAAAAAATCTTGGACAATGAGATTTCTTGTATTGCATGTCTCGTGTTCGAATGATATATTGTAGAAAGGATGATTATATGATCACTTATCTTAGTACACATAACTGACTGGGTAAGAGTTCGACAACAACTTTTGGAAGCTACAAATTTTTGGTCAATTCAGAAGTTATACTGGCATTTATAATTATAGACTTATCCAAGTGGGAGACTATTGAATTACATGTCTAAGCCCATAACTAAAATTGGTATATACTTGAATTGATAGTAGCACAATCCTTTTAGGTTTCCCTCAAACCTAGCAATTGGACAGATGATATTAGAGAGATATATATGTATATATATATATATATAGAGAGAGAGAGAGAGATTAATTTATCATGTGAAGAATAAGTTAAATAAATTTTTTATTAATGTGTTATGAAAATGACATGTTAATTAGAAATCATATTAATTAGTTAATAATTAATCAGAAATTACTTGAAATTAGTTTTGCGATTAATTGGATTAATTAAAAGTACAGAGACTGTTTTGTTATTTATAAATAGTTTAGAATGGAAGGTTCTAGAACCTTATGAAAGAGGTCAACAAAAATATCTAGGGAAACCCTAGGAGATTTCGTCCAAGGCCCCTTGGACAAGGGGCATGGGCTACTTGGTCACCAAGAAAAGGAATGTAGGGATTATCCCATAAATCCTAGCTTTGGCACCAAGTTTCCTCAACTATATAATGATCCTCCTCCCCTTGATTTCGTTTATTCCTTCTTCTCCATAAGCCTTGGACGAAATTATCTCCTCTCTCCTAATTCATTCTCTGGCTAGCTATGGTATAATTCCATTAGAGGCATGACACTTGTGGTGCTTGCTTCCAAGAAATCAACAAGAAAGGTATGTAATCCTACTCCCTTCTCTAGGTAATTTCGAAAATAGCCTAGGGTTTATAGGTTTCTTTTTTTTTTCTTAGTTATAGGTTCAATCGAGAAAACATAGATCCTATTTAGGTTACAAGTAAACTTAAGGGTTTTATTTTGTTTATTTACCTAAATCCCATCAACCTTCTCACCTGTAGCAAAGATCAAGTCTATTAGGATATTGCTTGCCACAACAACATTTCTTGATTATGAAATATGGCAATTGGATCTGAAAACTACTTTCTGTAACGCTCGTACATCCGGGCTAGTCAATTTGGAGACGATAAGCATCAAGAATGACTTTTTGATGGAAGATTATTTAGAAGGATTAATCTTAACCAAGTTTTAGTATATGTCACAAGGTTTCCGTGCATATAAAGAACGCCAAAAGCCGAGTTATAACGAAGAAGTGATGACCTGTCGAAGTTTCGCGACAAAACCGCCACGACCCAACGCGACGTAAATAATGAATTTAAGGTAGATAGATATATATCCTTAGTGATCAAAACGAGATTCGAAGATGTCTTTATAGTAGTCCAACGATAAAAAGACAGACGAAAACGGAGTTCAGATGAAGGAGTTATGAATTTCGAACGGAGTTTTCCTGTCCCGGCCTACTAAAGATAATCTATAAGTAATATATTTATAATATATTAAAAATAAAGTAACAATTAGCCAATAGAGCCTAAACGAGAGTTGTAGAGCATAATCTCACCTATGTGTCGATATAAAGAACGTCGAAAACGGAGTTCGTATGCGAAAGTTATGAATTTCTGAAGTTCGGGGCGCGAAACCCCAAAATTGTCAGATACCACGACGTGGCAAGCAGTGCCACGATGTGGCAAGTCTTCTGACACCTCCGGGAGTCCCCCAGATGCAACTTGCATTAACTTGCGATGACGCATGCAGTGACGATCAAGCCCACGGCATGGAAAAAGGTGCCAGGACGTGGCAAGGGCAGATTTTGCCCTATAAATAGATTTGAAGGGCCAGCCGTTTAGGGTTGCTATTTTCTCTTCTCTCTCTCTCTCTCTCCCGTTTTACCTCGATTTATGTGCAAAGAAGTACCCTCTAAGCCCCGGTATCAACCTTGAGACCCGAAGCAAGTCCCGAAGCCCGAAGATCCCGAGAAGAAAAGAGTTTCCGAGCCGAAGCTCTGCCCGCGAGAAGCCCGGTGTGCGAAGTGATCCCGGTTTCACCGAAGAATACTACTCTTAGAGCTGTAGTGTTGTCCGAGCAGCATCTAACCAAATGAGTGTGTGGTTACTTTCTTCTAACATATAAATACGAAGTATTTTATACGAAATACGTGTTATGTGTATATTTTGTTGTTATATGTGTGAATGTATATTCACTTTCTTCTACCGCATAGATATGAAGTATTTGCTATGATGTACATGCTAGGTGTTTATACATTGTTTGTTTACTTGAGATAGATGTTGAAATAATGTTTTATACATGTTTTAAAAGATTTAAATTGTATATGTGTTTGCATCTACAAATATGCTGGGTAGAACATGGGTAGATGAAATAGTTGATGCGAGACGAAATAATAAGTATTTTTGAACTCAATGTGTTCATTAGGTATTTTTGAACTCTATGTGTTCACTTGGTGTTTGAACTCAATGTGTTCATTAGGTATTTTTGAACTCTATGTGTTCACTTGGTGTTTGAAGTCAATGTGTTCATTAGGTATTTTTGAACTCTATGTGCTCACTTGGTGTTTGTACTCAATGTGTTCATTAGGTATTTCCGAACCATATGTTTTCACTTGGTATTTTTAGACTCAATGTGTTCATTAAGTATTTTTGAACTAGATGTGTTCACTTGGTGTTGTTGAACTGGGTGTGTTCACTAAGTGTTTTAGAACTAAGTATTCACCAGATGTTTTGAATTAATTGTTCACTAGGAGTGTTAGAACTAGGTGTTTGTTATGTATGTTAAACTAAGTGTTTACCAGTCGTAATTTGTGGACCTTGGCAGTGGTGGACTTTGTGTCAATTCCTTAGGTCAATCCTTTGGAATAAATGGATAAAGGATAGTTGATTCTTAGGATAAATTCTGAAGAAATGGAGGAGATAATGGGAATGAGTATTTGGGTTGATTTTTTGATAATTGAATATAATAAATGTATTATTGTGGGTTGAAAATCCTATATGCTCACCAGGATCCCAAGCCTGACCCACTCAGTTTTCTTTGCATTATAGGTAATGGCACAAGGGTATAAGTTGATGGACTTGATGAGAGATTTTGGATTATAGATCAGTAGTTATAAATAACTGTTGTAAGGTCTATTTTATATTGTTTATGCTTTTGGTCTGTATCGGAACATGACATCCCGAGGTTTTATTTTAATGAAAATACATTCTCTTTGAGAAACGTTTTGATAAATTTTATCATATTTTGTTTTGGGAACAAATTCCGCAACTCTTTTAATCAAAAGGATTTACTCTAATTTTATAAAAAAAAAAAGCATAAACAAATCGGTCTTTTCTGGCCGTAAAATTAGGGATGTCACACTTTCCTTAATGGAAAGCTTGCAGAGAAAGTGTATAAGGCACAACATGAGGTTGTCATAGATCTAAAATATCCAAATAGAGTTTATAAGCTTAAAAGGTCCATATATGGACTAAAACAAGCATCTCACAGCTGGAACCTTTTCTCTCTAAAAAATGTCAAAGAGTTTTGATTTTCAAGAAGTGAAGGTGAGTACTACATATATATATATATATATATATATATATATATATATATATATATATATATATATATATATATATATCAATGCTAGTAGGAGTATTGTAGTGTTCCTAGTTTGTATGTGGACGACATGCTCCTTATAGGAAACGATATCCTGACAATACAAGGTGTTAAGACGTGGCTTAGGAGTTGTTTCTCTATCAATGATATAGGAGAGGCTGCATACATACTTGGTATAATTATCTATAGAGAGAGATCGAAATGTTTAATAGGGCTGAGCCAGAGTACATACTTGGATAAGAGATTGAAGTGGTTCAAGATGCAAGATTCCAAGAAAGTTGTTCTACCTATGCAATATGGCATCAAATTGAGTAAAACTCAATGTCCTAGTTGTAGCGAAGAACGGGATAGAATGAGTCGATTCCCATATGTTTCTGCTATAGGATCGATCATGTATGTCATGACATGTACTCGACCTGACATCTCATTTTCTCTCAGCACGGTGAGTCATTTTCAAGATAATCCATGTGATAGTCATTAGACAGCAGTAAACAACATTCTGAAATACCTAAGAAGAACAAAGGATATGTTCTTGGTATTGTTGGATTAGGTGTCTAAGCTCATAACTATAATTGATATATACTTGAATTGATAGTATCATAGTCCTTTTGGGTTGCCTTCACTCTAACTTGAACTAAAGTTAAAGAGATACACAACGAAGACCACCCAAAATATCACGAAAAAAGTGATCGAACTGGTGCATTGTTAAAGATCGCTTACGCTTACGACTAAAAGTGGGAGACCTTGTGGAACCAACTTCCATGACGTTGGAAGAATCAATGTGCAATGGGGAAACCAAAAAAAGGGAAAGAAGTTTCTAGAAGCTGAACAATGGGAAAAACTTTGATCCAATCCTGGGCAGCCTAAAGGGTGACCCGAGAACCATAAGAGCTGGATCCACATCCTTAAATGAAGCGACATCCTCCAACATAATAGCATGGAGATGAATATCACCAGAAAAATATGCAGTCACCTTAAATGGGCATTGACCACCATCTATGGAATTAAATGAGCAAAGAGAAAATGTACAAAGCAACAAACAACATTTATTTCAATGGAATGCATGCAGCTATCGAAACATGAAGCATCACTAACTCAATTAAAAGGTATAAATAATCAATAACATGTATGACAAACAAGTAGAACTGAAATTTCTCATCAAGCTTTCTACTCAGGGCTCATACGACATAACACAAGAAAAACTTATGGAAAAAAATACCTTTGTATAAAAGAATATTTCGAAAATGAAGGTATATATGTCGATAAATTGTTAGACAAGGAAACAGAATCATCAACAAGAGATACAGGACCGGGTGCAAAAGGAAGACAAAAACTATGAAGATCAACCCAATAAAACTTACTCTTCCACCCACCATTTGAACCATATAAATCAAGAGAAAAGGGAAAACGAAGACTACGGAAAGAGTACCAATCAACGTATCTCTTTAAACGATAAAAATACTGAAATATAATGGCATTTAGAGGATATGACGAGAAACACAGAAAGCTTCAAAGGTCAACTACTTTGATACATAATTAGGACAAAGTTGCGTCGGATGCACTTTGTAAAACCATAACACATCCAGAAAGAAAGAAGAAGGAGGTGATCTTGAACCACAAACCGAGTGCCTAAGATACTATCCTACCTTGTCGGACAAAGCATCAAGAATAGACGACGATGGGGTTAGAAGTTCAATACCGGTCAAGCATAAAGCTATCCACCTCAAAAACCACAGTCAACATGTCACAAGCCATGACTACCATAATGTTAGAAAATAAAGAAGATGGAAAAATATAAGGTTTTAACAACTCAGATTTATCTGTTAAATAAGAAGAACCGGTTAAAGCATTAATTAAGTAAATCAAATCATGATAGAAGATGTGACTTAATGACGCCGCAAGCAATTAATGAACACCTTCCACACCATGCGAAGAACGTTTAGACAACCAAGACAGATTCTAGAGTTAGAAGGATAAAATAGTTTCACATCATTATTTTACCCTGAAGACTGGGGGCTTAATGGTGTACCTGGGCTAGTTATCCAAGAACTACTAACAATCGGTCGGCTTCCACCAGGTCAGGAACCAAAAGACTACATGCCTCCACAAACATACATTGACCAGAATAATTTTACACATATTCCTGAGCTAACAAGGAACAAGTCGATCATAACTATACCCCCGAGACATCACTAATACCACAATGATAAAGAGTGGTATGGAAACATATCTCAGGGTTCGCAAAAGAAAAGATATACATCAGTAAAATAATAAAGAGAGGAGAAAAAGGTGTAACTCCTTATTAACTGGATAATAAGGAAGGACCGTATCTAGTCTTAAACCAGGAAATCCACAAATGCCTATAAATACTTCCAAAAGAATGATAGAAAGGTAAGTAAGAAAAAGGAGAGTAGTGTCAGGAGCAATTCTTAATAAATTTACATAATCGCGATCTAACCTAGGCATCTAAGAGCAACACTAGGGTGCAACCCTCGATATGGCTTCCTGAACTAGTATTTTCTTTTGTCATACAGAGTGACTTCTTGAATGCTTATTAGACGAGGTCCACAAATGAAGAGATATCCATGCACCTGTATCCCATTGTAACATCACCTCGTGCAACAACAACTCACATTTGGAGAACTTGGCATAAAGCCTATCGCTCCTCAAGGTCTCCAAAATTGTCGTAAATGCTCTGCATGCTACTCCTTGGTCTTAGAATAGACCATGATATCATCAATGAACACTATCACTGATCGATCAAATATCGGCAAGCACACCCGATTCATAAGATCCATGAACTCTTTCGGTGCGCTGGTGAGTCCAAATGGCATCACCATAAACTCGTAATGACTATAACGAGTCCTAAATGATGTGTTCTGCACATCCTCATCTCTGAACCTCATATGATGATATCCTGATCTCAAATCAATCTTGGAGAACCAAGATCCACCCTAAAGCTGGTCAAACAAATCATCAATCCTTGGAAGTGGATAACGGTTCTTCACTGTCAGCTTGTTCAACTCCCGATAGTCAATGTAAATCCTATGTGAACCATCATTCTTTTTCACAAATAGGATCGGTGCTCCCCACACCGAACTGCTTGGTCTGATGAATCCATTGTCTAACAGCTCATGCAACTATGTAGAAAAAACCAGCATCTCTAGAGGTACTAAGCGATATGATGCCTTGGTTATTACCGTTACACCCAAAATCAGATCAATCTGAAACTCAACCTACCTCTTAGGAGGCACTCCTGGAAAATCCCCGGGAAACACATCAGTAAATTCCCCAATCATGGTCAAGTCATCCACATTCTTACTACCTTCCACTTGTGTATCCACCATATAAGCTAGAAATCTAGAACACCCCTACTGAAGATACCTCCTAGCTCTCGCAACTGAATAGATTGTCAGTCCACTCTGAGCTCCCTCACCATGAATAACTAGTTCTCCCTTACTTGGGGTTTGAACTATCATTAATTGGTGCTCGTAATAAATCATACCCCCATTGGGGCCTAACCATTCCATCTCCCATTATAGCATTTTACTTTAAATAATCATATTAGATTGTTTTTTTTAGTATTATACTTTACACATTATATTTTTTTATGAATTATATCATCCTACTTTTTTTTTCATTTTTTCATTATAGCATTGTACTTTACAAATTAAGATCATGATGGTTAAGCCCTTAAAACTTAATTCATGTTCCAGTCAAATTAACAAGTTTGGATATACAAATATACATATAATCATTTTTACATACATTATATATACATACAAGGTTGGGCCTACACACCCGATTCATGAGATCCTTGAACTCTGTCGGTGCGTTGGTGAGTCCGAAAGGCATCACCACAAGTGCCCACAACGAGTCCTAAATGACGTCTTCTAGATCCTCCTCACAAACTCTCATCTGATGATACCCAGATCTCAAATCAATCTTGGAAAACAAAGACGCCCCCTACAACTGATCGAACAAATCGTCGATCCTTTGTAGTGGATAAAGTTTCTTGACCTTCAGCTTGTTCAACTCCTGGTACTCGATACACATCTGATGTGCACCATCCTTCTTCTTGACAAAAAGAATCGGCACTCCCCACAGTGAGATACTCGGTCAAATAAAACCCTTCCCCATCAGCTCCTAGAGCTATAAGGATAACTCCTGCATCTCGGTGGCACAAGGCGATAAGGTGCCTTAGCAATAGGCGCCGCATCGGAACCAAACCGATCCGGAACTCTACCTGCCTCTCGGGAGGCACACCCAGTAATTCCTCAGGGAAACATCCAGGAACTCACACACAATCGGAACATTGGAGATAGAACTCGGCCTCTCAGTGGCAACTCTCGTATCCATCACATATGCTAAATATCCTATACATCCCTGTTGTAAACACTGCCTCTCCTTGGGGACAGAAGATGTGTTTCGTTAGGATTTGCCTGATATTGAGCATACAGCATAGTTACGTACATGATATTCGGATGATTGCCAATGAGATAGAGCAGAGAGCTTGTCATTCCTCTATACATTGTAGCATTAACGTTAGCACTAGATGGGTTAGTGGATATAGTCACAGATGGTGATATTATGGTCTTCGCTCATTTATTATCGAAGAAACAAAACATCTTCAGGAGGCCGGTGATGTACTTAGCTTGACAAATAAAAACCCATAAGCGAGTTGCTTAACCGGCAGACCTAAGAAAAATGTTTTTTCACCCATCATGCTCATTTTAAATTTCTTGTTCATTACATCAACGAATTCAGTACTCAGTGTCTCATCAGTGGATCCAAAAATGATATCGTCCACATACACCTGAGCAAGAATAATATCATACCATGATTTCTTGATAAACAGGGTGTTATCGCTAACCCTCACTTTTATCCATTCTCCAGGAGATAAGTGGCAAACGTGTCGTACCATTCCTTCGCAGCTTGTTTGAGACTGTATACAACTTTCCAAACGATACACATGATTTGGATATTCTTCACTTTCAAAACCTAGTGGTTGTTTCACAAAAACTTCTTCTTGGATATCAAAATGTAGAAAGGTGTTCTTGACAACCATTTGATAGAACTTAAAGTTCATGAAAGATGCATATGCAATAAATAATCTTATTGCCTCAATTCTTGCTATAAGATAAAATGTCTTATGATAGTCTAAACCTTCCAATTAGAAAAAACATAGAGCAACTAATATTGCCTTATTTCATATGATAACCCGATATTCATCCATCTTGTTTCTGAAAACCCAGCTAGTACAAATGATAGTCTTCCCCTGAGGACATCATACTAGTATCCAAACATTGTGTTGTTCAAACTCATTCAGCTCATCATGAATTTCCTTGATGCAATCAACGTCTTTTAATGCTTCAGCCACCTTCTTGGGTTCAATCATTGACATAAAATTAACAAACATGCATAAATTAGTGGTAGCCCTGATATGACTTAGAAACCATGAGTTAACGTTTCCTATGATCTGAGATTGAGGGTGATCATGATGAAATTTAGTATATGCATCATTATTGTTGATTGGTTCATCATCGAAGAGAGGTTATTCATCGTTTGGAGTTTCACCAGGGTTTAGATCTTTAGTATTATGAGATTCAAACTCAGCAATAGCGTCAGTCGGGTCCTCAGTTCCATAGAGAATATTGAGACCAGGGTCAGTGTTTGGGACAATAGACTCGAAAAGAGAGTTAGATGGACTAACAACAAGCCCATCAAGAATGTTAGCAGGATGATCAATTCGATCTTGAATGAATTAAGCTTCATCAAAAGTAACATAAATTGATTCCTCAAAAACTTGTCATGAAAGATTAAAAACTCTGAAGGCTTAGATTCATTTGAATATCCCAAAAAGAAACTTTATCAGCTTTTGCTTCAAATTTTGAATGTTGGTCCTTCTGATTCAAGATATAGCAAACACACCCAAAAACATGAAATTATGAGATATAATTTTGTTCTTCCTTTTAGTAGCTCATAGGCAGTCATTCCATGATGCTTCATAATGATTGACCTATTTTGTGTGTAACCTGATGTATTAATAGCTTCATCCCAAAACATAAAGGAAAGACAACTTGTATAACCATAGTTCGACCAGATTCTATGAGAGTTTGATTTCGTCTTTCAGTGACACTATTTTATTGCAGTGTCAGGACAACAATTTTTTTTTGAGAAATACCTATAGCATCACCAAATTCCTCCAAAGTGGAATTTCTGAACTCAATTCCATGATCACTTCGTAGTTACCTAACTATGCGATCATACAAAACTTGCACTACTTTATAAAGTAGATGATCTCATCAGCGACATGATTTTTCCTTCTCAAAATAATAAACCAAGTGAATATTGAGTATTAATCAACAATGAATGCTGTGTTTCTTCCCAGATTTGGATTTGATAGGAACAGGAAAAAACAAATGCATATGAAGAAGATGAATGAGTTTAGTGATAGAAGAACAAGACATGGGTTGAATGAAGACTTTGTCGGCTTCCTTTTTCACATGTTGAACATAACTTATCTTTTAACTTCATGTTAGACGTTCCTATCATAAGCTGATTCCCAGATATCTTGGAAAGACTCTTAAATTTAAGGTGTGAGAGTCTTTTGTGCCACAACGAATTTAGATGAGACTGTGAATGAGATGTCATTTTTATGACTTGCAAGACATAGATGTCATTTTTACGACTTGCAGAAAGTACGGTGCCACTTTTTTGATTAATTACCTTACCTTTTCTTTTGTTAAAATAAACTTCATAGCCAACATCACACAGTTTGCTAGTTACGATGAGATTGTACTTACGACCATTGACATAAGATACATTTTGAACTCGATTGATTTGCACTACATTGTACCTTAACCTTTGGGATTCCATTTATGTTGTCTCCATAGGATACCGTAGGGCCATCTTTCTTCACATAATCATCCAGGAGAGACTTGAATCCGGTCATATTCCACGAGCATCCACCATCTGAGTACCGGATAATAAAGCCCATATTAGCACACACTTACCCATTTTGCAATGGGTCTCTTAGGAAGGAAAATGTTATAACTTTAATTTAAAATAGAATTTAGAGAATTTTCCTTCTTGATCCAACTATTATTTCAAACAATGATGTTTTCAGAACCTTTATTATTCGCTTCAAATATGCACTCACTGATCTTGTGTGAAGGGTCTCCACAGTGATAACATATCCTGATTCCAGTATTTTTCGTTTTAAACTTGAGTTTTGATTTCATTAAAAATTTGACTTCCAGTGAGTGGAATCTTGTTCACTTAATTTAAAAAATATTTGTTTTGTTCTGGAACTAGATATAATGCATTGTGAAGAAACACTGTCATTACATGTTGATGAGTTGGAAGACTCATCAGTGTAAAAAAATACTTGAAAGACAGTGTCAAAAGTGCTTGAATGGCAGTTAGTGTCAACGTCACTTATAGTGCATTAAGGGAATTCACTAAGAATTTCATTCACTTAGCGAAATTCACCTTTCGAAATAGGATATTTTATTACGATTTTAGTTGAGGGAAACACATTCAGGATTTGGATACTGTTGTGATGGATCAATAGCAGACAAGTCAAATTTACATTCAGTGTGTCCATTTGAGTGAGTGACATAGTGTTTGTCAATCAATCATAGATTTATAATTACTGAAAAATCTAGATTTAAAGTCCTTATCAAGATCACCATTTGCGTTAAAATTTTGTTCAGATTCAATATGTTAAAGTACTTTTACAGCGTCATCAATATTACCACCAAGAATTTTCTCACACTAATAAGGAATTTGAGCGTTTATTAATGTGTTTAAATTGAAATGTGGATGTGCCCAATTATGAAAGATAAGTTGTAACTTTTTGGCAATTTCATGAGAATTTTCCCTTTTAGTAAAGAAGAATTTATTTGATAAAGATATATTTGAGTTTTCTTTATTCATCAGTGAGAGGGAATTTTTAGTGGCAATCGGTTTTTCTTTTAAGATCTTGATATCATATTTAAGAATGAGATTTTCAGAATTAGATTTTGAAAGATCAATACACAAATAATCAAACATATCAATTTTTTCTTAATAAGAGTAATTAATAAACTTCTTAACCCGATATATGGAAGAGGAGTCCCAATCTTGTATCTTTGAATCCCTTGCAGCTTGCGAGAGATCATCGTTAAATGTGCTGGAGCTGTTATCAGATTCTTTAGTGTGAAAATCATCGATGCAGGCCACTTGACACTTTTCTTTTAACCCTTCATCTTAAGGTGACATTACTCCATCCTAAGCCACTAGTTTTTTCACATCTATTGTGTAGACTCTCAGTTTTGAAGCAGATGATAAATGCGGTAAGCAAGAGAATTTCCAAAGGAAACCCTTGCTTTCACATCTAGACTAATGAGTCTTTTATCCTCTTCATCATAACTTTCCTTTGCCTTCTGCTTTAATCTAGCAGCAAGAGCATTATTAACCATGGGTTGGTACATTCGAATGTGTGGACCATGATTGACAATATCGAGCATATCATGATCTATAGTTTCAAGAACGACCAAGGCTTTTGTCTTCCACATGGAAAAATTATTTTCATTGAATAATGGAATCTTGTTTGTTGCAAAGGATTTGGGATGATATTGGGATGAAAAATACATTATACCTTGAATTTATAAGAAAACATGTAATGATAACACTTGAAGGTTCGTAGATCACATACAAATAAGAGAGAAAAAGTAACAAATTTATCAAAAATATTTTTCAAAATGAAATGATTCGCACAAAAAGAATTATCACAAAGCGGCGATTAGGTTTGCTACACAAAACAAACTGAGTACACAATTATATAGTAAACAAGTAATAATCAATCCCGACATATAGGAGATTGAATCTAATATATGTAAACAGACTGATCCTAATCACTAAGATTAAGGATTAGTTAACCGGCAACTACTATTAGTACAATTAAAAAATACAAAGTAAATACGCTGCTACAAGTGATCCCACCCTGATGTTGGAGACGTACATAAGTTGACGTTAGTGTATATTTGACTCATGTGATTATAAAGTTTGACCTTTATATATATATATATATATATATATATATATATATATATATATATATATATATATATATATATATATATATATATATATGCTAAAGGGCCAAGCGAGACTTGTGTTGAAGGCCATATGTGCATGTATTGTATGTGTATTGTTTTGTGGGATATTTTGGAGAACTCACTGAGCTTTGACTTACAGTTGTGAATTTAAATGTTTTAAGTACTTTTGAGGATCGGCGAAAAGCAAAGGAGTGACTATAAACACTCTCCAGCCGTCTTCATGATTTTGAGAGATTTTTTATATGATACTCTGATTTTGGGATTTCTGTTATGAAACCTATATTTTGGTGATGTTGGGATTATAAAAATCGTTTTAATTTCCTTTAAAATTAGAGAAAAAAATTAATATGTTTTTTGGGACGTTACAAATTTATTGGCTTGGTTTTTTAATTTTAGTCAAACTTTGTACTTTAAATATTATTATATTTTGTTTTTAATTAATAACTAATTAATTTTGTTATGTAGTTTATATAATTTATTTATATATCTTTAGTATTAATTTTTTTTTATTTCGGCCCCTTAATAATAATGTTCATGTTCCGTCCCTGCTGGGGTGGTACCTCTGCTGGGGAGCTCATGAGGTACATGTCTTATCATTAGATAGCCAAGGTAAGTTAAATATTCTTCTTATTTTGGTCTATACTTGGGGTATCTCATTTTGGTTTAGAATCAATAATTAACCATTAAGTAGAGTTGGTAGTGGTAACAAGAAATGTTATACTTAGATCGTAAATTGCACACATATCATTTGTATGATTTTGAGAGTAAAGGAAAGATTTTTAGTAAAGAAAGGAGTTGAAAGTAAAGAGAAAACTTTTATGAAAACTTTTGAAAATATTTTTCTGTCTAAACTCATATAGCTCACGAGACCTTCTCTCCTAACATATTTGTTTAATGTTATGTATCTTAAAAGAAAGTTCGAAGGTGTAACTGCTTGTAAGTAGAATGTTTGTAGTGTTTTGCAGTTAGGTGGAGTGGAGCTTTTCTAGAATTTCACTACACGAAACGCGAGGATTAGCAGTGACAGGCGTCGCCGTCAAAACATAGATTTTTCGCCGCTAAAGCTTTTAGGAGCGACCTGTCGCCGATAATAGGACACCGATGTTTCCTCGCTGCAAATGCTCCACATGTCGCCGCTAATGCCCTTTTTCACCGCAAATGCCATTTCGCCGCTAACACTAGAAGTCACTGCAAAAGACTTGTTGCAACTAATACTAACATGCATCGCTAAAGGTGTTGTCGTTAGAAATATTTTCCTTTTTGTTGTATTTAACATTAAAATTATAAAAAAAAAAAAACAATATAACATGTATAAACGCTGCTACGAAAGTTAATTTTGCATGAAGAATAGTTTAAAACATTAACCACACTTAATACTATATTTAATCCAAAATATTAACTCATATACATCCGGTCCGAAATATTCATCCAAACATAATACAATATATCCAAAATACTAACCCAAACAAAACATTTCATAAATCCTAAAAAACTAGCTAATCATCCTCATCACTCCCCTTATTTCCTCCGTTTTTCATTTCGTGACGACAATGAGCAAAACTCGTCTTCCAATGTCGCACTACAAGTCAGATCTTTTAGCATTGTTCGCAGCATTTCCAACTACAAAGAAAATAAAATATATTACCAACATAATATAATAGTATTGTAGTTTGCAAAAATTACCAAAATACACAATACCAACATATCAAACTATAACCAACATATTATTCTACCATTCTACTTTCTAAAAAGACTTAAACATACATCATACACAATATTGTGTATACATTATAACATTGTACTGTTTTTCATTTTCCATTATAGAATTGTACTTCCCATTAATTACAAAAATACAAAATACCAACATATCATTATAGCATTCTACTTTCCAAATACACTTAAACATATATCATACACAATATTGCATATATGTTATAGTATTGTACTTTTCATTTGTTTATTATAGCATTGTACTTTCCAAAAATTTCCAAAATGCAAAATACCAACATATCAAACCATAAGCGACATATCATTATAGCATTCCACTTTCCAATTACACTTAAACATACATCATACACAATATTGCATGTATATTATAGCATTGTGTTTTCCAAAAAATTACCAAACTACAAAATACCAACATATCAAACTATAACCAAACTACACCATACATAATATTGCATATAGATTATAACATTGTACATTTTCTCAATTTTCTATTATAGCATTGTACTTTCCAAAAATTATGAAAATTCAAAATACCAACATATCATTATAGCATTCTACTTTCCATTAAAGCATTGTACTATATAAAAAACAAACAATTACCAATATATCATTATAGCATCTAATTTTTTTCATTTTTCCCTTATAGCATTATACTTTTCGAGTGAAACTAACGATTACCTATGATTGTGGTGGTGACTGTGTCATCAATTGTTCCTGATTGTACATAGACACAACCATAGAAGGTTTATGTATGATGCCCCTGATATGTCCGCGTCGAGAACCCAATATTCTTTCAAAACATTTTTTATATCATTTGGTGTTAGACCGCTTGCCTCAGAAGAAGCTTGGCGTTGTTGATTGATCTCTTGGAGTAAAGCATTATGTATTTTCAAAAAATGATAAACTTCATGAAAATTATATTACTAAATACCCATTGATGATACAAACACTTATATGAAAATACAAACTAACCACTTACGTATTCTTGCTCGACTGCTAGACTACTAAATACCCCTTAGCGGTTAGTATTAGCCTTATGAAATGCTTCGATTCGAGTGATGTCCTATTTAACATTAAAAATTAGATTAATTATTCTTCAAATAAACAGTTAAATATATCATAACTTACTTCCTTGAAACAAGCATTGCTTTACGATCACGATCCCGTGTTGTTTACCACTTCTTGTTGCGCACGATCTTCTTTCTTTGACGCCAAACACTTTAAAAATTTGGGCGGTTGAAAATGTTCGACTTCCTGCGATACCCTTGGTGGTTGTCTAATGTCGTTGGTATATCTGTAGGCCCCCCGATATTTTGTAAATAATTATGGGCTTTACTTTTCTGGCCTTTGTAAACTTTTGCAAGAGTCGCATCAATGCTTTGTAGCAATTGAGCACGCTCGGGATCCAATTTACCTTATCCAAATCAAACTTATTCTACAAATACAAAAAGCTAGTTAATTAAATGTCGATCACAAATAAACTTCAAATATTATCCAAGTTACATTTAGATGCATGACTGTTGCATTCATTAAAGCGGGGAAAATATTGTCCCCACCAGATACGCTCAAAGAGATGTTCATGCACATGTACCTCCCAACTACATGAGTAAACCAATTACCACAATTCCTAAAAGGGGAATATGTGAGCTCCTTGTCGAAATCCTAATCCACGGGCTTTTCCTTGTTTTCATGTATCAACTTTCCTAGCTGGATGTTTTTTTGATAAACCTCTTCTTTTTTAGGAAGCTCAGCTAAAAAAATACAATTAAAAAATAGTAGTTACGATAGCTTATAATAAATTATTAAAAATAGCTAATAAATATATCATAATAATACTTACCATCCTATCTGTATTGTTTGCGACCAAAGCCTCCTGGAAGTGGTGGATCCCTGGTTCCATAACCCTTATGTCCTAGGCCCATAACACCCACCATCGTGTAAAAGAGTATTGTCCAACTAAATCTCATATATAGCCTATAAAATTTCAAGATCTACAATATAGAAACACAATATGAATAAAAGTTAGTTACCCTGCAAAATTACAAGATGTACAATATTGACAAACAATATGAATAAAAGTTAGACAAACAATATTAATAAAAGTTGGACTTCAAATAAGGTTTCTATTATAAAAAAAAATATGATTTTTTTAATCATAATCATCCTCATATACTTCAACTTATTCTTCATCGGTATCATAATTAAAATCGTCATCATTTTAATCGGTCTCTTCCTCTGAAACATTATCGATTCTACCCGTTGGTGGAGGTACTTTAGTCTCGCCCTCATCATCATAATCAACATTGTTTTGAGCTACATCAACATTGTTTTGAAAGTAATTTGAGAAGTCTATAAAAATACTAGCATCAAATTAAGAGTTCTTTTGATCTACGTGAACATTTCCGGCCTCCACATTGTCAACATTTTGGATAGAGTCACTATAAGCATTTTGGACACAAACATTGTCGGATGATAGATCCCAAATACTTCGATGATTAACATGTTCGTTGACATAATGAGGGTTGTTTGGCTTGCAAATCATATATGATTTGATCATCTTGGTACGATTCTTGTTTTCTGTTGATACTGATGAAATTATCATCAGGAATACCTCTTGTATCAAACCACTTGCACCGAAATATTACAGTCGAATAATCATATGGATATTGCACCTCCATAATCTCTTCTACCTAGCCATAATATTTCTCTCCATTCTCACCCACCACTAGAACCACATAGTTTTGCATTGTGAGTTGTGCATCACGACTAACTACCATAAACCTAACACTGTTGACTATGCACATGGTGTAAGTACAAACATCCATTTATGAACCCATTAAAAGGGCCAAAAACTGTTTGTGGAATTTTGGAGAGTTTTACTTTTCCATTTAAAAAACCTATTAAACGTATATTAATTTGTTACGTATTCTTAATTCATTATATTTATCAAATATATTTGTTTGTTAATTATTATTACCTTTTCAATAAACTAGTTAGGAAATTTGGTCTTTTCGTTACTTTTCAAGATGTTAAGATTTGAATTTTCTATATTGATGACATATATATATATATATATATATATATATATATATACACACACACACATATATATATATATATATATATATATATATATACATATATGAATGAAAAAAAAAGTAATAATAAATAATGAATGATAAAGAAAGAACACTTATTCGATGTATTGTCTGACTTCTTGATAGCTATTCAATATAAACCACTCTATATTACGTTATTCCTTTAGATCAAGATGTTTTATTTATGTTGTACTCGCCGGCCGACACTTAGACTCAAACATTCAAAACTTTTTTTCAATGACAACGTCCTCATTTCTTTCAAGGCAATTGAATTGAGTCTGCACATCTCGAAGGTACATCAAACAAAATGATAAAGCTTCTTCAACAACATAACCTTTCGTTATATAACCTTCCAGCCTCACCTTATTTCTAGCATAGTTTTTTAGTTTTTTCATATAGCTTTCGAACGAATACATCCATCACATACATACCAGGCCTCTGACAATCACTTCATCAGGTAAATGCAAAACTAAATGATTCATAATGCCAAAAAACCTTAGAGGATAAATCAACTCTAACTTGCACAAGATTCTAATAATGTCTTCTATTGATTTCCTCATCTCCTCTACCTTTAGTGTTCTAGAGCAAATTTTCTTGAAAACATAAAAAGATCTACAATTGGTGTAGAAGTTTCTTTATCCAATAACGCTCTAACTCCAGCCAGTATCAAGCGTTACATAAGAATGTGATAGTCATGAGATTTCAACCTAATAATGTTAGTATCATTATCTACCACTTTCTTACTGATGTTAGATCCAAACCCATCTGGTACTTTAACATCTCTTATAAATTGACAATAGAATTTGCAGTCAGATTTCTAGAATGATTATCTTGCATCTGGTCTACAGAACTTGTTACCCTTTCTTTGCAACCATTGATTATGCCGAATATTCAGATTTTCCATGTCCTCCCATGCATTTGGTGTGTCGTTACTCTTATCATTCATCATAGAAGTACCCAAAACACTCTGTAACTCTTGGTCCATGTATTATACATTTCTCAAAATATTGGAACTTTGGTGAGAACTCAACGAGTTCGGGAGCACCAACTCGTCATGTTGAAAATTTTGTGGCGCAGGTTTTAATGACCCAACTCGACGAGTCGGGGAGTCCCAACTCGATGAGGGCGACTAAAGATGAAACCCTAATTTTAGCGTGTTGCACCCTATTTAAAGGACTAAAACCTCCTTGGCTGGCCTCCTTACCAGCCACCCTTGTCCATAAACCCTAGATTCATGTATCACCTTTCAAGATTGAGAGTTTGAGCTTTGACAATTGATTTTGGTGGTTCTTTGGAAGGAGCTTCGAAGTTGGAAGCATCTAGCTTAGAAGAAGGAGTATATATCCAGAAACTCTTCACCAATAGCATTCTTCTTGAGGTATAAAGTCAACATCTTGCTTTGTTATCATCTAGATCTCTTTAATTGAAGTATTAGCATGATTTTGGGATTTTGGTTGGGCTAGCCAAGATGTTGAAGGTTCCAGGGGTTATTCTGTTAGATATAACCCCTTCTTGACTTTTTATGGCTGAAAGTTGCAAACTTTATTAGTTCCAAGCCCTATTCATGCAATAAGTGCCTCATTAAGTCCTTATTAAGCTCTAGAGTGTATTTTCTAGTTTGCATGGACGTAAAGTTGGAAACTTTACGTGATTATCTGACCTTTAGACTCTAAATATGTGTTTTGGGACTATATTGGGATAGTTCAAGGGCTTAATGGACTAAGACTCACTCTAAAGAGCCTAGGGTTGGGTTTGCTTCTTTTTGGATGGTTGTTAAGGGTAAAGTTGGAAACTTTACCCTTCTAGACATCATTTTGGATGAGATCTGACATTTGGAGTCCCTAGATTCAATGGTATCAGCTTAATGCATTAAGAGGTTGGATTTCTGACCAACTCAAAGATTTCATTAGTGAACTTGACGAGTTGATGGGATTTTTCTCGATTTGTATGTGTGATAGAGAAACTCGACGAGTTGAGGGACAACTCAACGAGTTTGGTCAACTCAGAATGTTGACTTTGACTTTTGACCTTAGTCTTTGACCAAGTTTGACCTTTAAGGGGTTTTGGGGAATTTTTGAGTTGTATTTAAGAAATTGTTTCTGTTATATGATTGTGTAGAGTGGATATTAGAGTCCCGACCTAGTCAGCTTCCATGCAGTATTGAGGTGAGTCTTCTCACCACACTCATGGGTCGAAGGTACCAAGGTCAGCCCATTAATTGACATGAGATGATTAGTATTGGAATATGTAATGGTTTCTTATTTGATTTATGTATGGGTTTATGTGAAGACCATGGGAGGAGCTCATGGCACTTGGCAAGACCATTGGAGGAGCCCATGGCATGAGGATATAAGACCATAGGGGTAGCCCATGACATTCAATTAAAGACCATGAAGGGTGTCCATGGCAAACTTGTATGTATATGTATGAGCATGAAATTATGTGATTATATGATTTGTCTGATTGGTAAACTCACTAAGCTTGTGCTTACAGTTTTATTGAATGTTTCAGGTACTTCTATTGATAAGGGCAAGGGCCAGGTTTAATGACGTGGCGTGCATTCTCCAATGTTTTCACATTTAGCTTTTTGTACTCTGATTTCAATGATAATATTGATATGTATTGGGATTTTTGAACTTCCTATCGATGATGTTTATGAAATTAAAATTTTAAAATTTTCTGAAAATTGGGTTGTTACACACTCTCACCCACATTTTTCTCGACATGCATCACATTTATGTTGTGCTTCAGCTGCAAAGAAGGCCAATACTCGAGCTAAAAAAATATGCTATGTTTCGACTAATTCAACCTAAATTCTTGCCAATCCATGTTTTCCTTGACAATCTTAGGATGCTTACCCAGTTTACGAAGTAGTAGACAACCTAGTTGATCTTGTATTGCTTCATTAGTAAAGTGTCTCGAAGCAGGTCATCTCTCAGGTTGCCCGTTAAATTTCCAACTCATCCTTAATGGATCATTAGCATCTAAGAACCGATGATGGCTGACATAAATGGCTTTATTTGTTACACGGTATGAGGGAGTGTCTTCATTTCAAGTCGGGCATGCTCTATACCTTTGTTCGCCCCAACCCGATAAACTACTACGAGTTGGAAAGTCATTTATTGTTTATAACAACATAACTTTCATTGTGAAGAATGTGTTTGTCACTACGTCTTTAATACATATACCGGAGTGCCACAAAAACTTAATCTCTTCCAATAATGGCCTAAGGAAAACATAAATGTCCTTTCCAAGTGATTTGAGTCCGGGAATCAACAAGGCTAATATTAATGATGACACTTTCATACAAAGACATGGTGGAAGATTGTATGTGGTGAGTACGACCAGCCACATGATATGTGGATTACACATGTTACTAAATGGATTAAATCCATAAGCTGCCTGTCCTAGGCATATGTTGTGAGGTTCACTCGATAAGTCATGGTAATCTACATCAAATTTTTATCACGACTCTCCATCAACGGGATGACACATCACACCATCTTCTAATCTCCTGGTACTTTGGAAGTGTACCTTGAACAATACAAACATCGTACTCTAGGGGTCATTGGAAAGTACCGTAACACCTTATGAGCTACCTTTTTAACCATAGTGATTTTATCGATCCATCGAATCTCTGTACAAACGACACAAATTTACAATGACTTGTGTTCCTTCCAGAAGAGAAAACAATCACCTTTAATACATGTATTGACCCATACCCCGAACCTATCTTCTTCAGTTTCTTTTTGGCTAGATAATATGAACGGGGAACCTTGTTGTCTTGTGGAAATGGTGAATGCAATAACTCGAGGAGTTGATCAAATTAACTATCAGTCTATTAGTTGTTGACTTTGATAAGCATTAACTTTGATAAAAAAAAACCAAGGGAAGGAAATGTACATCCAGGATAGAACTTGGTTTCGACTGCCTCTAACAACTATTCAAAATCATCATCGACACCGCTACCCCTGTATTAAAGGTTCCTTTATAGAGGTTGGTATCATTTTCTCTCGATTCCCACATAACATCGTCAATAACATTAGCCATCTCGTTACTTGGCGCGACAACATCTACAACCGGAGGAATTAAAGGTTCACCGTGATATGTCTGTGTTTCGGATGACCGACTACAACCATATATATGAACATGACATCTCATTGCTTTCAAATCCATGAAGTAACGGTTATCACGTTCCTCACACAGACATCTGGTTTCACCTTTACTATGTAGGTTTGACATGGATCACTCGACAAAGGAGTCGAGTCCTAGTTGGAAATTGGGAGAATGACAATGTGGATTAGTAGTCCAACTTTTATCAATAGACATGATGCAACTTATATATAGTTTAGTATTTTGGTTTACTCTATGGTAAACAAAAATCAAGTTTAATTTTCATAAAGTCGATGATTCAGAAAGTATCCCCAACATGGGAAAAAATAATCAGAAACGGATAGAGTATTCACATTAGTAGGCTTCTAAACTCACTTTTTGAATAACTTATCTTATATACGAACGTGTATTACATGATTGCCTGTTTAAGTAAAATTCGGCAACATTTCCCCTTAGCCTATATATATATATATATATATATATATATATATATATATATATATATATATATAGTCAAGACCAAATAAGAAGGAAATTTTAGGTAGGAAGGTAAGAAGTTTTTTTTCTACATATTTTTTTCGCGAACAAACAAAATGATTCATAAGATGATTCATTTGTAAGATGATTTACAAAAAAAAATTCTCAAAAAAACATCTCGAAGATTCATTTATACAATGATTTTGTTGTTATTCACTAAAATTGTCACAAAAGTGAATTTTTTCTAAATTTACTTAAAAATGAATCATAAAGATGTTTTTTGGGAATTTTTTCTTGTGAATCATCTTACAAATGAATCATCTAGTGATTCATTTCTTTTGTTCGTCAAAAAAATATGTAGAAAAAAAAACTTCTTACCTTCCTACCAAAAAAAATTTCTTACCGGATCTATATCCTATATATATATATATATATATATATATATATATATATATATATATATATATATATATATATACACACACACACACACACACCCAAGAAGCAAAGAGAAAATGACAACCGAATCTTTCTTAAACAAACAATCATGTAATACATGTTCACATCCTAAATGGGATAAGGTTTTCAAAAAGCACTCCCCAAAACACGAACATGACGAAATTAATTTCTAAATCAATTTTACGCGGGTATTTCTAGACTCGTGATAATTACAAAGCACACACGCAAACAAATAGAATTTCGAAGAATTTTTTTTGTCATTTATAGCATCTTACTTTTTTATATTTTTTCTTATTTATGGCATATGATTTTGTTTTAAGTTTTCTACAACATCATTGTACTTTAAATATTATATTGTTTATTCTATTTACGCATTGTACTTTTCAATATAATTTTTATTTACAATATCATATTCTATCATATTATAGCGTTGTACTTTACAATATTTTTATTATTTAATAACATTATACTTTAAATATTATATTGTTTTTTCTATTTCAGCACTGTACTTTTGCATATATTCTTTAATTTATAGTATCTTATTTTATCCTATTATAACATTGTACTTTACAATATTTTTGGGAAGTACAATGCTATAATGGAAAAAATTAAAAAAATAAAAGTTTGTGTATTTGTATGTAATTTGTAAAGTACAATGTTGTAATAGAAAAAAATAGTTTGTAAAGTACAAACTATTTTTTCATTTTTTTCCATTATAGCATTGTACTTTCCAAGGTGCATACAAAACACAATGTTTTTCATTTTTTTTCATTATAGCATCGTATTTTCCAAGTTGCATACAAATACACAAACTGTTTTTTTTCATTTTTATCATTATAGCATTGCACTTTCCAAATTGCATAACTATTTTTTTTCATTTTTTTCCATTACAGCATTGTACTTTCCAAAAAAACTCTTGATATATATATATACACACACATTACATACATAAATACAAACATTATACACACATACAGTTAAACATGCTTCCTACAAACATTTCACATTCATTATAGTATCATAGTTTTTTCATTTTTTCCATTATTGTATCCTACTTTTTTTCAATTTTTTCCATCATATATTCATTATACACACATTTTTTCCATACATCATACACATTACAATATAGATGAATACACTTAAACATACATCCTACACATATTACATATTCATTATAACATCTTTTTAAATTTTTTTTTTCATAATAGCATTGTACTTTCCAAAAAAACCCTTGATACATATATACACACATTATGCATACAAATACACTTAAACATGCATCCTACACATATTACATATTCATTATAGCATCATACTTTTTTTTGTACTTTTTTCCACTATAGCATTCTATTTTGTTTTCATTTTTTTCCATACATATATACACACATTGCATACCAATATATAGACATTGCATACATTTATGTATTCTATTTTTTCCATACATATATACACTACAGCATTCTATTTTTTTCACTTTTTCAACAAAGCTTAATGCACAAAATCAAACACCGAAATCGTTAGATAGTCAGCGCACAGAAAAGAAATCTGTAAAAATTCGAAGAATCACTCATAAAATTTGGAGGCTATGATGGGAAAAAAATCGGAAAAATCCGGCAGGTATCGCCGGTGAGGGCTCTCTTGTCGACATCGGTGATAGAGGCTGCAAAGGCTTGGTACAATTTTGAATATCAATCGTCAACGATGAGAGTGAAAGAAGACAAAGTATAGAAAGTGATGAAGGAAGAGGGGTATATCTACGATGACTTTTAGCGGCAACGAGTATTTACGGCGATGGAGAGGCTTTGGCGTTGACAATAAGGTTTTAGCAGCGACACCTTCACGAGGGAAAAAAATACCACATATTTTTGGGAGTATTAGCGGAGACGATGTCGCTGCCATTGATGTCGTCGCTAATACTCTAAGCGATCTTCATTTACAGTCGTTCGATTAGGTCTGGATCAACCGATAGGGTTAACCAATTTCTTTTGACACGGATCGTGGTTTTCCACCTTTAACGGCGACATGTAAACTACAAATTACGTGTCGCCGCTAAAAATGTGAGTCGTCACTAATGGCGTCGCCCCTATTGTCTTTATTTCTTTTAGTGTTTTATCTTTGATTTTTTGTGAGTCTTGAATTTCTTGCAATTGTTTAGTTTGATATGAATTTGGTAAGACCAAATGATGCAAAAAGTTTAATAATGGTTTTTGGTGGGTCTTATTTTTGTAAACCATTGCTATATGTAATGAAATGTTCAAAAACCATAGCCCTAAAAGTGTTAAAGCAATTTGGGTGTTACAAGTTTAACAAGTGGAATTTTGTTTTGGATTGACATAAATAGTGTGAGATTGAGCAATCAAGATTTCACAAGGAGGGTTTCCAACAAATATGTTGGTTGAAGGTTTGCTTAGAAAAGAATTATGTGGATGAGATTGTTTATTGTTCGGATCATACATTCTGATTTCCCATTTTGCTTGTCGGGATGTGCAAGGATAAGAAAAATGAAAGGAAATATCATTTTGAGAAAAAAAAAAGTTCTAGAAGTTTTGGTTGCCACATTCACCCCCTATTGTCATATCGTAAGACCTTGATTTCATATCTAAACTGAATTTGTATATACACAAGAAAATGTGGAAATATAGACAAAATATTTGTTTTTTTGGCAAACCATAGAAAGTGAGAGAACTGATCCAAAAACAAGACATAATATTTTATTCCACTCATACTGATATACTCCCTCCATTCCAAAGTAATAGTCTACTTTTGATTTTTCAAGTTTTTTTTTTTTCAACTTTGACCGTAAATATTTTTATTTGTGTTATATATTACTTGATAAAACTTATAACATTGAAAAAAATTTAAAATATAATTCATTCATATATTTTGCATCAAGTGTTATTTATCAAAAACAAAAATATTTAAGGTCAAAATTGAAGAAAAAAAGACTTCAAAAGTCAAAAATGGACTATGAAATTGGGACGGAGGTAGTACAAAAATACTAGAAACGTGAGAACTTGAAGTACTAAAAATAAGGCGAATACGTTTTTCAAGTTCACAAACATTAAGTTTGCCGTTATTAAAAGGAATAAATTTATTTGATGTCGTAAGACTTTATGACATCAATTTCGGGGATGACCAAGCCTTTAATGTCATAAGGATCTACTTGATTAAAGAAAAGCAACATAATGATGAATAGACGATGTGGCTCGATATAGCTCCGCTATGTTATCACACCTAAGGGAGGAGGGAGTCATTCCTTCCCAACCCACTGAACTCACTGCCACATCATTTTTTCTCTTTTATTTTTCTTCATCTTTCCCAACCCACAATACACGGAAACCTTATCTTTTTGAACCCACTCAACACACTCAATTATAAAAACAATACAAAACAATCAAAGGTAAATCTTAATTAGCAATAGAGTTATCGGTGGTACCACTCCCTCTTCAACGAGTGGGTTGATTGGTTTCACTAACCCACTTCATCATCTCTATCTACTTTCTTTTTCTTATTTTCCCTTGTACCATGTGTTTTAAAACTTGTACGTTAGTTATTTTGTATTTTTTTAATTGAGTGAGTTCAAAAAGATAGGATTTACATGTGTTGTGGGTTGCGAAAGATGAAGAAAAAGAATATACAAAAATTAATGTGGCAGTGGGTTCGGTGGATTCCTCCTCCCTAAGAAGAGTTCTGTAGGTTCAAAAGTCCTTTACAAAAAACCTAAAAGCGTTCAAATGAATAGTGTCATGGTTGTCTTTTGTTAATCAGTGGACAAAGATTAAGTTCTCAAGGATACTGATGTGACAAGGACGTCATTAAGAACGAAAGGTTAATAGGGTGTGTTGATGTTGGTTTGAATTGCGTGAGTGACTGGAAGTGGGGAACATTACCCACAAGAAGTAGATTAATGTTTTTTTAGAGCTAAAGGAAGTGAGATTGATACACGTATTCAAGGCTAGGTGAGAATTGGATTCAGAGTCCGTATACCAGTCGACGTTTGGTTGATCATCAAACTGTGGAAACTACTCCCATTGTGGAGAAAAAAAGGCATGGTAGCATGAATTGCAATGAGTTGGTGTCGTGTGAGGTGGGGTAACGAGATTGCAGGGAGCTGTGTGTCGAGTATACTTGGCTGTGAGGAGGTAAAATCTTGGTTGTTGCCACTGCTCTTGTGGTACCCCTGTTGTGAGTGAGGAGAATACCATGACGACAATTCTGGTTATCCATATGTAAGCCTTCCATGATACGGTGATACTTGATAGGCCATATGGCAATCATGAAGCTATATGTGGGTTGTAAGCACCGGTTGGAGCATAAGGACCAATTTCCATTGGTACATTGAGTTTCAAGTAACTTTCTACAAGCATCATAATTAAGTTGGTTGAGATCTAGAACGAAAAGAACATAAGCTTTTATGTTAGTGATGTCGTATATAAGGTTTGTTGTTGGAGGCAGTGGTATTGGCCATGAGAGAAATATCGAGAGGTAAGGAGGTGATCGATGATAGTAGAGCAGTGTTTGAGGATGAGAGCAGTATCACACAGGTGGTCGTGGTCTAGGTTTGAGTTGATCTCTTATACCATATAATTTTGGATATTTTTTATATGTTACTTTGCATTGTTTTAGTGATTAAATACAATTTACAGTTAAATGGGCTAATCTATTCGTGTTGTCGACAAATAGATAAAGTATGGGCCTATACAAATAATGTTCAACATGCATAATTCAATAGTCTAATTAAAAATGTTGAATATCTTTATGAAGTTGAATGTTAAATAATGCATTGAAAGTTTATAATAAAGAAAGTTCACAGTTTTCATTATCACGAAGCATAAAACAAAAATAAATTAAGGATGTAAAATAACAATTTTTTTATTTATATCTTTATTATCAAACAAACGGAAAGAAGCAACTATTTATTGAATACACAAATCAAATACAAGTCGTAAAATTTTCAACCCTTTTGTCCTGCCGGATTATTATTTCTCTTGGAGTTTCAGAATATAAACTTATTAATTACTATCCTTAAACATGGCGATCACTCCTTAATGGTGAGGAGGGGGTGGTGAACTGTAGATGTAATGCGGGGGTGGGTACTTTTTCACTGGGGGTGGAGGAGGTGGCGGAGACTTGTAAACCGGTGATGGTGGTGGTGGGGATTTGTACACAGGTGGTGGTGGTGGTGGAGATTTGTAAACCGGTGTTGGTGGTGGTGGAGATTTATAGACCGGAGTTGGTGGTGGTGGTGACTTGTATACATATGGTTTCTTTGGTGGTGGAGGAGGAGGAGACTTGTAAACTGGTGGAGGTGGCGGTGGTGACTTATATATGTAATGTTTCTTTGGTGGTGGTGGAGACTTGTGAACCGGAGGTGGTGGTGGTGACTTGTAAATGGGTGTAGGTGGAGGTGATGACTTGTGAACTGGTGGTGGTGGTGACTTGTAAACATAATGAGGTGGAGGTGGTGACTTGTAAACAGGCGGTGGTGGTGATTTGTGAACCGGTGGTGGTGGTGACTTGTAAACAGGTGGTGGTGGTGATTTGTGCATCGGTGGTGGTGGGGACTTATATACTGGCGGTGGTGGAGACTTGTGAACGGGCACGGGTGGTGGAGGTGACTTGTATACATATGGTTTCTTTGGAGGTGGTGGAGACTTATAAACAGGAGTAGGAGGTGGTGGTGACTTATATACGGGTGGTGGTGGTGACTTATGCATGGGTGGTGGTGGTGACTTATACACCGGTGGTGGTGGTGACTTGTAAACATAATGATGCTTAGGTGGTGGTGGTGGTGGTGATTTTTTTGGTGGAGGAGGTGGTGGAGATGAGTAAGGGTAGGCTGCCGTGGCCGATGAAGGCAAGCTTAAAGAAACCATAACTACCGCAAGCGAGATTAAAAGGGTGGCCATTGAAGACATCTTCCTTTTTGTTCCCATTTCTACTAACAGAAGTGGGATCTGAGTTATGAATTTGAGACACCCTCTGATCCTTTATATAGATGAAATATCTTCATTTTCTAATTAAATTTATAATAGTTACAGCAATTTAATAAAAGAATCATTTTTTTCAACGTGATTCTACCAACTATAATAAATTAAACTTTCTACAATGTAAACTATAAAGACAATATGAGCCATCCACACATGAATACTTCAACATTTGAGTTATCGTCTATTGGATTATTCTTTCATTTAATATATGTATAATATATATATTAAACAATTTTAATTATTCAGGTTAAAATTAAACTGCTTACAAACTTATGATAATAAATTTAACAATTAAATATTTTTTGATAGAATTGGGGGTGTTTGAGATATCTTTTTACATTTAAAAGTCCTTTTTGCAAAAGCATTTTTTGTAAAAATACTTTTTACAAAAGATGTTTTTAAAAATGTGTTTCGATCAGCTTTTGAGAAACAAAAGTCAAAAGATATTTTTAAAAGATGTTTTGTTTAACTTTTACATGTAAAATAATAAAAGTTCTAAGAGTTTATTGATTAAGGTAGTGGTAGTTAGGGGTATATGAGTAATTTAAATGTAAGGGCTTCAAAAGTTCCAAAAAGTCAGTGAATTTTCCAAATGCTCCTTTTTTTTCTTTCTCAAAAGTTGGTTCCAAAAAGATTTTTTCCCTTTTCCTTTCTGAAAAGTTGGTTTTAAAACAAACACACCCTTTACCTCTATTAAATCCATAGAATAGAGAATGATAGAATCTTAAGCACTTTCGGACTCCCTCATAGTATTGACACAGTTTTCCTCGGACTGAATGATACCAAATTTTATAACTCTAATACTCTATAGGTCAAAGTATATATATCAATCTGTGGACGTAAATTAGCTAGGCCTAGAATATGATGACTTAATGATACGAACACCTTTACCCAACGTCGTCCAATATTTGTCGAGAAGAAAGACAAGAGGTAGAACCAATAATTGATCACGTGACCAGTGAAGAATTATATATAGAGGTAGGTAAATATTTATAACGTAGTACAATTTGATTGGTTGAAAATAACTGACATAATGGTTTCTACTTCATTGACGAGATGAGGTAACTAAAATTGAATCCGTCACGAAAAGGAAGTTCCAATCATTTTGTCTCAAATTTTTTTTTGAATATTTGATGTATCTAATTTTTATATTAACAATAGAATGAATACATATTATTTTGAATTTGTCTCGGTTTATATTTTATCTTTGTGTTCAAATCCCTACTATTGGGAGCTTTGTTCCGTCACATTGCAGGTTGGGGATTTGGCATTCTACACGATTTGAGGAACCCGTGATTCCTCTTAACCGCTCCAAACTTTCTTTTTAATGTAGACTAATTGTAAGACCCATGTATTACATGGGTTTAATTAAAAAAAAATATAAAATTTTAATAATTTGAAAAGTTTAAATTTATAAGAAAAATGAGAAAAATTTGAATTATTAAAATTAGTGAGACTTTAATGTATTGAATACATTACATATATAAACTTTTTCTAATAAATATTTTACATATATATTACCTTAGACATTAAATGTGGAATTTTAATTTAATAAAATAAAAAATACAATAAAATGACAAGTGGAAAATAAAAATTTTAAAAATTCTAGAAAATGTCATGTGTCCAAATGAATGAGAAGAGGACATGTGGCAAAAAACTTTCATTTATTATAGTAGATTTTCTATGGGAAATGATTTGAAAAATTCTAATATTTACGGAAAAGTTACACTTTAATCCAAAGATTTGTTTATTAAACGAAAAAATCCTGAAAACGGACAAAAATTTACAATTTGATCCTTTTTTACCTGTTGAAACCGAAACCAAATTAATTTGTGACTATTTCGTAAACTAACCCCAAAATATTGAGACTTTTTTGTAACCCAAAAATATTATGACTTTTATATAAACAAAAATATTAGGACTTTTTTGTAAACAAATTAAACTCTTATTATTATTATTATTATTATTATTATAAGAATACTATTTATTGAACTTGTATTATTAATAGTTTAATAAAACATATAAATGCATTTAAATGAAAAAATAATGACATTGTTTAAAGGTGGAGGTGGAAGAGATGGTGATATTTTTAGCATTGAAATCATATGAATTTCTGTTTGTATGTTTTTACTTTGTATATGATCATTTCATATTTTTTTATTATTGTTTACAATTCAGAATATTAATACTTACATATTTAAAAGAAATTGCATATTTGTAAAATCGTTTATAAATAATTTAAGGTAAAATGATTTCTCTGTTTGTATATAAAATTGTTTAAGGTAGAATGATTATTTTCCAAATCCAACAGATCCACTACAAACATCTATATAGATAGGTAGTCTATATCAAAATTCAAAAGTATTAATTACAATATCTTGTTTAATAAAAAGTATAGGACATGTTTTTTGGATTAATTCTTTTGAATTTTGATTAATACTTTTGAATTATTCCTATTACTTTTGATCAACCAAGATATTGTAATTAATATTTTTGAATTTTGATATGGGCTACTATCTATGTAGATGTTTGTAGTAGATATGTTGGATTTGGAAAGTAATTATTCTACCTTAAATAATTTTATATACAAACTGAGAAATCCTTCTACCTTAAATTATTTGTTAACAATTTTACAAATATGCAATTTCTGTTAAATTGTTAAGTACTAATATTATGAATTGAAAAACAATAATAACAAATGTGAAATAAGTATATACAAGTAAAAATATAAATGCATAAATTCATATGATTTCAATGCTAAAAGCATCACCATGTCCTCCACCTCCACCCTTAAACAATGTCATTATTTTTTCATTTAAATGCATTTATATGTTTTATTAAAATATTAAGACAAAATTGCAAAAATGGTCCCTGTGGTATGCATTTTTTTAGGGTTTTAGTCCAAACCCCGAATTTTTTGGATTAGTGGTCATTTTGGACTAGTTTGTATGTGAAAATGGTCCCTCCGAAAATTGAAATGACTAAATTGCCCTCTTCATATATTTTTTCTATTTATGTTAATGTTTTATTGATAATAAAATGGGGCCCACACCCCATTCTCTCTCTCTCTCTCTCTCTCTCTCTCTCTCTCTCTCTCTCTTCACACACAGATCCATTAGGATCATTTGGAGGCTTCAGATGAACTCATTCATCCTCAATCTTAACTCTTTCAAACTTCCCCAATCTCCAAATTCATGTCTGATAAGCTCTCCAAAACAAACCTTAATCTGCAAACTTCACTTATGGATCGTCGTCGTCCACCATAATCAGACACCCACCAAAGCTGGACTGTCGCCATTCATCAAAGCTAACAACAGTCTCATTAGAACGTTTCCTGAAGAGCTCATCACCGCTCTTCCTGATCTTAAAAAATTAGACCTCGCCAACAACAATCTCTCTAACAAAATCCCAGTTTTAAAGAGAAAATTGGATCTAAACACAGCTAGGAATGCTCTATCAGAAAGATAATCACCAATTCCATCCTTATCTTCGCCTTCAACAAAATCATTCCAGGAATACCAAATTCATAAATTCCCAAACCCCCAAATCAATTATAAGAAGAGAAAATCCTAGAGACTTGTAGCTGTTCTAATTCCGAAAATGGAATCTTGGGGACTTGTTTCCTGTAAACGAAAGGAACACGAAAGCTTATCATTCTACAAATAATTTATGAAGGAAAGTTGCACTTCTAGGAGGTTACTGGAGGGTGTAACAGCGATTAATTCCAAAAACACAAGACCATGTTTAATTTGTAAGAATGTCATAAATGGACCTTATTGAACTTCAAGAACAGATGAAGCATTTACAACCAAATTGATACAGAAGAACGAACAACTTGAAGAATTGAAACACCAGGAAAAATCTTTTTGTTCAGCTATAAAGACAATAAATGAGGAATTGCAAGAAGCTCTTTGGGAACTCTTTTTGTGCTGTTGTAAACAGACGATTTAATTGAAGAAATGAAGCTCTAATTTTTTAGATGGGTTTTTTCAGGTGTAGGTGTAGGTGTAGGTGCAGAGAGAGAGAGAGAGAGAGAGAGAGAGAGAGAGAGAACCTTCTTATTTTTTTAATTATTAATATAAATAAATTAGTATTTGATTTAAGAAGAAATGAAAGAAAAATGAAAAATAAATACTCCAAGGGTATTACAGTCATTTCACTATTCAGAGGGACTAAAAACACAATAAAACTAGCTCAAAAGGACCACAAAGCCAAAAAAGTCGGGGTTTGGACTAAAACCCCAAAAAAATGCATACCACGGGGACCATTTTTGCAATTTTGTCAAATATTAATAATACAAGTTCAAAAAATAGTATTCTTATTTATATTTTTAATAATAATAATAATAATAATAATAATAATAATAATAATAATAATAATAATAATAATAATAATAATAAGGGTTTTGTTTGTAGAAAAGTTCTAATATTTTTGTTTACAGAAAAGTCATAATATTTTTGGGTTATAGAAAAGTGCCAATATTTTGGGTTAGTTTACGAAATAGTCCCAAATTAATTTGGTACCGGTTTCAACTAGCCAAAAAGGGTCAAACTACAAATTTTTTCCGGTTTTAAAGAATTTTTTGTTCAAGAAAAAAATCTTAGGACTAAAAAAAATCAAAAGTATGTAAACCCTAATCCCTTGATAATTTTGATTATAGTATGGCCTCCTTAGGGTTCTTGATGTTCATAGATTATTGTTATGAATAGAGAAAACATAGATCCAAATAGGTTGTATGCGAACTTAAGGGTTAAATTATTTCGCCTTATGCTTTGTCTTATAGCCTATAAAACCTATCAGTGGTATCAGAGCGATAGTTTCTATTTGATTCAGCATCATAATAAAATAATGAATAGATCAAAATTAGGGTTTATATAAAATTAACTTATAATATTATAAGGTATAAGGGTTGAATTTTAACTTTTAAAATTATAGGGGTTGGAACTAAAGTTTTTAAGGTGACTTTATATGTTCCAAAACTTGAGGGCAAGTTTTGTATCTTTCAAAAGTTTTCATGTTTCATAACTTATGAGTTAATGGTTTATTAAAATGAGAGACTCTTCATTTTATATAACCTATGTGTTCATTAATGGACTTTAAAACAAACTTTTGGTAATCCATAACTTGAGGACAAATTATGGATTCCATTAAAACACATCAAGATCAAGAATTAAACTAACAAAATAATTCCTGTGATCTACTAAACTCATAAGTTCATGAACATTCATATCAACAATTTGAAGAATCATAAAAGCACATGTAAAACTTGAAATTTTGATAATAGCCATTGTAAATGGATTAGCATAACCATTACACCATCTAAAACAAGTTTTATAAGACCAAAACAATTTAGGGTAATGTTTTTAGTCCATTTCCAGCAGCAAAATTCGAAAATATGCATTCAGGGCCTCCTACTCGTCGAGTGCAAGAACCTACTCGACGAGTAGGATGAAATAACACATGGACTCGTCGAGTCCCCCCATGGACTCGACAAGTTCACTCAGCAGAATGCAGAAATCTTGAGTGTTTTCAACAATTTGCATCAAGTATCAAGAAAACAAGCCTAGACTCTGATACCACAGAAGGGTTTTGAGCATTCTAACACTCCTAAGGTGTACATGCAACCCTAGAAACCTTGGATCTATGTTTTACTAAGATACATGCAAATTTGTTTTTCCAAGGTTCTTAACCTAACTAGCATGGCATGGGGAACTTTGAAACATAAAAGCTAGTAGGAGAACATACATTTCTTGTTGCTTGGATTCCTTGAGAACCTCGTGAGCCTAGCACCTCACGTGTGATGCCTCAAATGTTTCACACAACACCACAAGTCTTGGAATAACCATGAGAGAAGTACACTATCACTCAAAATCGGCTAGTCCTCTTGTTCTACACATAGTCCGATTTTGGTAGCCCATGTGGTCCTTTTATAGTTGTGTCACAAGTAGGGTTACATCATGTAAACCCTAATTGACATGGCTTTTCATATTCCATGATCCATGTGTTTATAACCTCCATGGACTATCCATGGATCACCTTATGGGTTTTAGCCCAATTCAATAAACCATGTATCATTAGCCCACTATAAAAGAATGGATGATTTACACAATCAACCCCATATATTTAATTAGTCTCCTTTTGATCACCAAATTAATTCTAAATTAATTCTTGATCAATACTAATTAAATAATATTATTAATATATTAGAGCCTATAATATATTACTAAAACTTAAGTGTCATTTCTCTCATTTAGTCTATCCAAGTGTTGCAATGTCATGCAACCCAAATGGACCATGCTAATCGGGTCAAGTACATTCCAGAAATAGTTATGAATTTAGACACCTAATCCAACAATAATCTCTTTTAGCCCCAAAGGATGGTCTCCTTACAAGCATCCATTGACATTAAAACCCTAAAATCGATCCCTAAGTCTCTTGGTGGTGTTCTTGAGCTAGTAAGAAGTTCTTGGTGCTCATTTTTGGCCTTTGTGAACGTAGAGGAGATATTGAAGTTGTCTTGCTTGGTGGATTGGCTTTGGATCCAGAATCATCTTCTTTTGTGCAAGCATTCTAAGGTATCAAGTTTGAACCTTGACTTATAGATGTTTAGATCTCTTCATTTTGTGCTTTGTTGTTCTCTAGGTCCCTTTTTAGGTTAAGAAGAGGGTGAAATTGTTTAAGGACTTGTTATTCCAGATCTGAGTTTGTTTTTGGGCCACTTGAGCATAAAGGTGCAAGCTTTATGATATTTTTGGAGTCATGCATACATTAAGAAAATTATTAAGTCCCTTTTAAGCTTAATAGCTTCATTTACACATGCATAAACATAAAGTTGGCAACGTTACGTGGTTTCCAGCTCAAGGAAATCAAATCTATGTTTTGGGGTTATGTCTTCAAGGATTAAGTGCTTATTGGCTAAGCCCTTGTGCAATCAAGCCATTTTCGTTATGTTTGGACCCTTTTTGGTAATTCCTATAGGTAAAGATGGAAACTTTAACCTTCTAAGTCTCATTTTGGTCTAGATCTGAGCTTTGGAGCTCTTGGAATCAGAGAGGGTAGCTTAATGTATTAAGCTATTGAAATTCAAGAAAACACGGCGTGTTGACTGGGATTTTCCCGACCGTTTAGATAACGGTGAAGCACGGTGTGTTGGCAAGTCAACACGGCGTGTTTGGTCAACATGGACTATTGACTTTGACTTTGACTAGAAATTTGACCAGGGTTGGCCATGGGTTATTTTGGGCTTTGGGTCTTCATTTAGAATTTAGGCGTTTGGATTGTTTAAGTGGGCCTTGGCTTTGGGCCAAGTTATGAAGAGGGTAAAAATGTATTTTAGCCTAGCTTGGTAACTTAGTGTGAGTCAGTTTCAATTATTGATGGATGTTTAACTTGTGATTGATAGTGCAGGGATTCTTGCGAGCCAGCAGCCAGGAATTCTTTCCGTGAGATTCGACAGTGCGAGGTGAGTCTCCTCACTATGTTTAGCGGGTTGAAGGCACCAATGTCAACTCATGATTTGTTATGCCTAGTATGCTTGTTGTCAGTGTGACTCTTGGATATGTTATGTGTTTTTCGTTTACCGAGCGGGGCCATATGACTATATTGTATATTATTTAGTTGTAGGTGATTTATTATTACCGGGTACGACCCGATGTCCGGTGGGGCCCGAAGGCTAGTCCGTATGTTATTAATCTCTTTGATTATAGCATGTATTGTATATTTATATTTTCATATGTTTATATCTTTATACCAGGCGGGGCCTGATGACTAACATATCTGTTTACCGAGAGGGGCTCGATGCCGGCGCGGGGTCCGGTGTCGAGCGGGGCCGGATGAAGAGCGGGACCCATTATGTGATTTTATGTATATGTGGTATGAGGTATCTTGGGGAACTCACTAAGCTTTGTGCTTAATGTTTTCAGTTTATGTTTCAGGTACTTTGGTTTTCAAATGGAATAGCTCGGGATGATTGCAGAGCACACACAACATGTTTTCGCATTCTGTGATTTACTCTGATTAATTGATGTTTTAATAAATCTTGATTACCTTGGTTTTATGGAAATGATATGTATTAACGATTTATTAATCTAAAAACATAAACTTTTTGTCATTATTTTTGGTCCGTTACAATTTGCAAGTAAATATAAACACAGAGAAAACCCAAATAACCTTGAGCAATACAGAAGAATCGTTATCATGTGTAAGTTTTGGTGTCTTTATCGGGTAGGAAAGGGGATGATTTCTAGCATTTGGTATCAGATCACTAGGCTCATACCTACTTTAGAGTAGAAAGGAATAAAGACCACTACACAACAACAAATTAGAAAAAAAAAGAAGAAAGAATGAAAGAAGAAAGAAAGAACGAAGAAAGAAATTTGTGAAAACCAGATGTTTACTTCAAAAAGAAAGAAACACAACAAGGAGGATTAAAATAGGGTGGTTCTTGGTTGTGGTCTGTTACGACTCTGTTGTGGAGTTGATGGCTCATAGTGGTGTTGACAAATGAAGGTCTGACTGTGGTGGTTCGATCCTGGAGATGATAGCGGGCAGTTGTTGAGGAAAAAAACAAGCAAGCAGGTTAAGAGGAAGAAAGTAAGCAGCAAGAATGAAAGCAAGCAACAAGGCTGATCACATTAATTTGGTGATTAGAAGAAACAATGAAAGCAAGCAGCAAGTCCGATCAGGTTTGGTGATCAAAAGAAAGAAGCAACAGAATTTTTCTGTATGAAAAGTAGCAAGTAACAAGCAAGAAGGTTGTTGCATATTCTGTAGCAAGTAGCAGACAAGACAATCATATCAAATGGAAAGTTTTGGGTTTGTAGCAAGTAGTAAACACGAAACAAAATGAAAGAATCAAGAACGATATAGCAAGAAAGAGGGTAGCAAGAAGAAAGAAGATTGAAAGAGGTAACAATGAGATTAAGAAACGAGTTGTTTTTTCTTTTAGAACTCGAAGTAGAAGAAGGTTGTTTGGAATGAATTTTGGTGTTCTTCATCCCCGATTCAAATTCAGAATGATGGTGGTGGCAGAAGGTAAGTAAATGGTGCATGATATGGGAATGTAGGATCTAATTCTGAACGTGGTAGAGACTTGACTTCCGTAACCGTAGTTCAGGTGGTCAAAAGGGCATAAAGAGTAGCAAACCAGAGAGCAGAAAATAGATGTTTCAAAGAATGATGGTTGGGTATATGAAAGCAAGAAGAAACTAATTTTTCTATGACGAAGACGCTCAGGTCAAGATTACGAGGTGAATGTTAGGTAATCTTGATGGGTTATGGGTCACGGATGAGTTGTAGATTAGTGGGTAATCCATGAGCCAGTAATTGTGGTGTGGATCACAGTTAAATAGTCCATGTTGGACTAAGTACATAGAAAGTGGATGTTGTTGAGACTTGTGCTTGACCTAGTATTATGGAGAATAAGGAGGAAATAGTTGCATGTTTAGTACGTGCCATAGTTTAGTCTATAAATAATGTAAGATTTTTCTTTAATGGATGTATATAGTTTCCATTTGCAAGTAAATATAAACATAGAGAAAACCCAAATAACCTTGAGCAATACATGAGAGTCGTTATCAGGTATAAGTTTTGGGGTCCTTATGGGGTGGGAAAGGAGCTGATTTCCAACACTATCAGCCCTACTGGCAGTTCAGGTGGTCTTCTTTTCATTTGGTCTTCTAATTTGTTCTTGAAGCTTCACTATACATGCTCTCGATATTTCTTAGTTGTATCCGATCTCTGGAAGGGAGCCATAAGAATCACCACCCTTGTATATGATTATGGTCCTTAGTTTATAAATGATAAAATAATATTATGGAAGGAACTCATTGACTTAAAGTCCAGTATCAACGGAAATTGGATATTTTTTTTGGAGACTTCAATGTTGTAAGATTCATTGAGGAGAGAATCAATTCTGCTTTATGTTACTATATGAATTGAGATTTAATGAATTTATTATCTCAAATGCGTGCCTAAAAGATCCCAACATTTGGGGAAGAAAATTTACTTATATGTCTGTAGATGGTCTAAAGCTAAGAAAGGTAGATCGGTTCTTGGTTTGCTTAAATTTCATCAAATTTCAACCCATTTTTTTCATGACTACTATGCCACATGAATTCATTGGTCGCTCTTTGGTTGTTCTAAAAGTATCTTATGCCAACTTTGGACCTTATCCATTTCGATCGTTTCTTTAACTCATGGTTGTTAAGGAAAGATTTTGATTTTTTATTTCTAAATGCTTGGAACTCTTTTACATGATATGGTCCTTAGACATGATTCTCTCAGCAAAACTCAAATTTCTCAAGAATACTTTGATAAAATGGAGAATTAAAATAAAAAATAGTGAAATAGGTGTTTTGATGAATTTGAAAAAAAAAAGTGGATACACTAGATAGATCGACAAAACATAAAACACTCTCCTCATATTAAGTTACTAAAAAAAGGAAAATGAAAATTCTTGAATTGGAGAGAATTAAAAATTTGATCCTCATCAAAAGGCTTGGATAAAATGGGTGATAGATGGTGATGAGAAGAACCAGTTTTTCCATGGGATGTTGAAGAATAAAATTTGTAAAAACAGAATTCACGTGATCGTCATAAATGG
The DNA here is from genome assembly GCF_051521515.1 of Lactuca serriola. Lineage (NCBI taxonomy): Eukaryota > Viridiplantae > Streptophyta > Magnoliopsida > Asterales > Asteraceae > Lactuca > Lactuca serriola. The sequence continues at coordinate 166,338,607 of NC_136413.1, read as the reverse complement.
GGTATGGTCTTCTGATCCCAAAAGAATCATGAAGGAAGTTTTTGACTTATTCAGTGCCAAGTTCCATGGAAAATGGCCAAATAGATGGAAACTTGTTAGTCCCATATTTAAATAAATCTCCTTGGTTTAAATGGCTTATACGGATACTTGTTTCTCTATTGATGAAATTAAAGATGTTGTTTGGAGATGTGGAGGTGATAAGGCACCAAGTCTGGGCAACTTCACCTTCAAGTTTTTCAAAAACATGTAGGATGTTATGAAGTATGATGTTTTCCATTTCATGAAGCATTTTGAGGAATTCGGGTGTATAGTGTGTGGATGCAATTCTTCTTTCATCACTCTTATACCAAAATGTAAAGACACCCTCTTGCTAGGATATTATAGACAAATTAGCAAGATTTGAAGTATTTATAAAATTATGGAAAAGGTTTTAGCTATCAGACTAAAAGGGTTTATTGGATCGGTAATTGATGATCAGGTTCAATCGGCCTACATTAAAGGAAGAAATATTCTTGATGGTCTTCTAATCATAAATGAAGTTTGTTCTTAGGCTAGGAAGATTTAAAAGAAGATATTTTTATTTAAATTCGACTTCGAAAAAAGCATTTGACTAGGTAAACTAGAAATTTGTTGATTCAACCATGGAGCAAATGGGTTTTAGTGCAAAGTGGAGATCTTGGATGTTCAATGTCTCTTATTCTTTCAAGCCTCGTCCTTGTTAATGGTTCGCCAACGAAAGATATTACTAGAGGTGTTCGTCAAGGCGACCCTTTATCTATATTCCTATATATTATAGTCATGGAAGGGTTGAATGTGTAACGTCCCAAAATTCAAGTCGAAAATTTTCATTTTTGATTAGTTAATTCATAAAACCTTCATTAGAAAATATTGTATAAACACATCATCTCAAAACCAAGTATCATATTTGAATCCCACAACCATGAACAAATGTCATATCAGAGTACAATCCCAGAAAACACCGGGCGGAAATCATATGTGAGTGTGTGTGATGCCATGCTACGCCACCAACTCCTTCCCCTTGGATGAAGAGGTACCTGAAACCAAAAACTGAAACCATAAGCACAAAGCTTAGTGAGTTCCCCCATCATACCACATACCATACAATACCATCGGTATCTTTCAACCGATAATCGTCATCGGTATATTTCAACCGGTAATCATCATCGGTATCTTTCAACCGGTAACTGGGGACTATTCCACCCCTACCACTAGCATATAATAGCAAGATATAAGCACACATTCAGACATATCCGGGTACTGACCTACCCCTTGGTCCTAAGGACCACTATCAGGGAAACTATCCCTATCATGCAACATATCATGCATATATAACTCATAACCAACGCATACCAGACCAAGATAAATTATCACAAAGACAATTATCTTCTAAATACTCAATGGTGGGCTGGCATTGTGGCTTTAGACCCACCCCTACTGGAAAGTAACTCACCTCGTAGCTGCTGAACTGTGCGGGAATCCTCTAACTGCTGCTGCTGCTACTCCGGAAATCCTCCAGCTATAATTCCCACAAAACACTTAGTCAGAAACTGACATCTACCCTTAGGGTAAAATGACCATGTTACCCCTTGACCAAGTCAAAGTCAAAGTCAACTTCCAGTTGACCTGACTCGCTGAGTTGGCTCGCCAACTCGCCGAGTCCCTATCCTTCCATCAGACCTCATACCCGTCTCTACTCGTCGAGTTAGGCGATGACTCGACGAGTTTTCCTTCTAAATGAACACCGACTGAATCCACATGCGACTCGCCGAGTTGTATGAACAACTCGTCGAGTTCATCATCAATTGATACTCATGTCCTAACTTGACTCGCCGAGTTGTATGAACAACTCGTCGAGTTACTCTTCATCCTATGAACACCTTCTGTCGTCGACTCGCCGAGTTGATGAACAACTCGTCGAGTTCCATGAAGATTGTCTTGGACTTGCCTAGTCTGTTCATGCACTCGCCGAGTACCATGAATTCCCAAAACACTTTGCTTAGTCCAGAACGTTAGATCACTCCCCGGGACTCCTAAAACCCTTCCAAACTCAACTGATCCTTATGACACTCACTGATATGGGACCAAAACCCTTGGACTCGCCGAGTCTACCACATTCCTTACGAAGAACTTCAATTTCTGATGTACAACACTTAACCAAATGATAGATCCAGGCCCCTAAACTCGATCTAGCACGTACAGTTACAAACTTTACGTGCATGCATGGGACATTAGAGCTTAAAAGGCTCTAAAATAGCTCTTTTGTTGCATGTGGTCTTCCTTGGTGCAAAAAGCAACCTAGATCTGACTTGTGGCTCATAAAATGACATTATACAGAAGCCTAAACCCCCAACCATGTTTGCAAACATGGTTGGCCACCAAAAATGGCTTATAAAAGCCCTAAATCACCCTAAAGAGGGATCTAACAAATGAAAGAGCAAGGTTAAGACTTTATACCTTCCAAAGACTGCAAATGATAAACCAAACTCGAATCCTTCAGTCCCCTCTTGATCCTTCTATGCTCTTCCTTCTTCCTTGAGATCAAAATTCACAAGAATCACTCAAAAAGCCTTAGATCTTCACAAAAACGGCTAGGGTTTGCTATGAGGAGTGTTTGGGAGCATAAAGGGGGAGAGGAGGCTGCATAAGGTCGTTTAAATAGGGTGTAAACCCCTGGATTAGGGTTTTTGTCCAAACAACGGCTACACGCCAAGTCCGCAACTTAAACCCCACGCCTCATCCCGCTTCTACTAGGCGAGTCAGTCCTTCGACTCACCGAGTCCAAGGCTAAAAATGCAAAAATAAATGAAGATTTAATAACAGAATACATACTAAGAACCAGGTGCTACAGAATGTGGCACTAAAAAGTACATGTAATAAATCCCATTACCATGATATCAATCTTCCAAACTCGGGACCTACCATTTCTCACCTCTTTTATGTTGACGATGCAATTTTCGTGGGAGAATGGTAAAGTTGTAGCATGTGCATTCTATCCCGTATTCTGAAATGTTTTGAAGTATCACCTGGTTTAAAAGTCAATTTCCATAAGTCTAGACCTTTTGGTATCGGAAACCTCGATTTAGAACTTAACAGGAGAGCAAGATTGATGGTATATTTAAATGGATCCCTTCCTTTCATTTATTTAGGTGTACCCATGGGAGCAAAGATGATGCGGAAAAAATATTGGAAGTCCGTAATTGATAGATTCAACAATAAATTGTCCATTTGGAAAGCCAAAACTCTATCATTTGGTGGTCGACTTACATTAATCAAGTCGGCTCTCTACAACTTACCGAGATATTATTTCTTGCTTTTTAAAGACCTAATCAAGAGTATCGATACCCTCAAGAAGATTAAGAGAAATTCTTATGGGGAGGTGAAGAAAATAAATCTAAGATTCATTGGGTTGTGTGGCGCAAAGTAGTGGCTTCCAAAGAAAGCAGCGGTTTAGGTGTTGGGTCATTAAAAGCACAAAACCTTGCTTTACTCACTAAGTGGTGACGAAGATTGAAAATGGAGCCAAACAACCTATGGGGGAATGTAATTTACTGAATTCACAACCTAAGTAGGAAACCAGTGTCATACACATCTAAAAAAACAGCCCTGGTGTAGCGTATGGTGTGAGATATCTGTAACACCCTAAAAAATATGCCAATTTAAAACTTTTTAAATCATTCAAAAACCAATAATTATTACAAATTTGTTTTCAAAATGGTTTCATGTCAGAGTATCCCATAATCATATCATAAAAATATAAGGAGGTGCACGATCACGCCTTTGCCTTCCCGTGATCATCAGAAGTACCTGACACATAATCAACAACTGTAAGCCCGAAGCTTAGTAGTTTCCCCCAAAATACCAACGTCATACAAATATAACCATATCATAAAAAAACAGCATGTATAATGAGCCATTAGCCTGACTGGACCGCCTCGCAGAGCCATTAGTTTATCTGGACCACTCTCCGAGCCATCGGCACGTTTGAACCGCCTCTTAGGGCCATCAGCCTATCCGGACCGTCGTCAGGCCCTCGGCCTAACTACTATGCCTTAACCAGGTCTACAGTCTATCCGGTCCGCCCTGGGTATGTTGGCACAAGCACAAAGCATGAACGCCTCATCCCAACCCCTAATCAAACAATCATGTGCACATAAATATCATACACTAGCTAGCATGTACAGATAGATAGTTATATAGATCTAACAGATCACCAACATAACATTATCCTATATACCAGGATACCGACCTAATCGGTTAATAACATAGCATCATCCTATATACCAGGGTACTAACCTAACAGGTCACTAAGCATATCATCATGCAATAACCAGGATAACAATCCAAAAGAAGGGTCGGTATTGGTGCCTTCGACCCTGTTAGTATAGTGAGGACAACTCACCTCACAAGTAGCTCATAATGATAATGTCAAACTTCCCAAATACATTTCCAAACTTAAACACCTACATCCACAAATGATCCACTTCCATAAATTTTCCAAATTACTAAAATACCCCAAAAAGTCAAACCGGTCAACCCTTGGTCAAAGTCAAAGTCAACGGTCAAGGTCAACAGTCCATGTTGACCCAACTCGTCGAGTGTAGCTCACTGACTCGTCAAGTTCCTTCAGAACTCAAGAAATCGCGAAAACCCCAATTGACCCGCCGAGTTTCCAGACAACTCGTCGAGTCCATGTATTGTCCAAAAATGTCGGGAAAACCCTAACCAACTCGTAGAGTTGCCCCTCCAACTCGCCGAGTTCATGTAGAATCCAGAAGGCGGGAAACCTTCTTTCAACTTGTCGAGTTGACTATGCAACTCGTCGAGTTCCTTCAGTCTATTTCTCATTCAGATGCTTTTAAGTGATACCAAAACACCAAACTGTAGATCTAGGCTCCTAGGGTGTTGCTATCACATAAAGTTGCTAACTTTACGTGCATTCAAGGCTCCATGAGGGTAAAACACTCATAACTAGCCTTAGAAGAAGGTTTTGGACATGAAGGAGGGCCAAAGCTTCATAAAGCTTGAGGCTTTATGTCCATAAGGGCCTAGAGGAGTCCAGATCTGAAACCATGCCCTTGGTACAAGCTCAAATCCAAAAGTGACTCCATTTTGCACCAAAATGCCCATATTCAACATAAGAAGAGATCTAAGAAATGGAAGGCCAGGGTAAAGACTTTTTACCTTCTACTAGATGCCAACATGATGTAGATACTAGATCTACAAGCTTTCCCTCGTTCCAAGCTTCTTAATCTTCAAGCTTCTTCAACAAATGCACCGGAAACACAATTTTAGCCTCTCACACACTTAAGGATAGGGTTAAGATCGATTAGGGTTGCTTATGGTCGTCAAAAGGTTGTAAGGAGGCTAGAGGAAATGACTTAAGGCCCTTTAAATAGGGTGCAAACCCAAAAAATTAGGGTTATCATGCACAACCTCTACTCGTCGAGTTGGTGTCCTCCAACTTGTCGAGTAGAAGGCATAAACCACGCGGGCTGACTAGGTTCGACACGACGAGTTGGGGCCTCCAACTCGTCGTGTTCCCTCAATAAAATGAATACAAAGCTTTTAAAATTTATACTTGGGAGTCGGGATCTTACAATATCAAAGGCCATAAACAACCTTCCTTTGTTGGGCATTGATTTACTTGATTTATTCTCTCTCACCTCAGGCTCTGATGTAGATTTTATGTTTTGGAAAGACATGTGGATTGGACCTTATACATTACAATACAAATTCACACGCTTATACGAACTTGAAACTATAAAATGTTGCTTATTCTCTCATAAGTACCAAGGGAACGACTCTATTTCTGGAACTGGAAAAAAGCTCCCAATTAAATCGAGGCAATAATGGAATTGGACTGTCTCTACTCCCTTCTTAGTGATGTTGCCTTCAATATTTCCCTATTGGTTTTAATTTCAATCTTGCTGCTGATGGTCAATTCACTGTTGGGATTATGAGAAAATGTATTGACTCCAAGCTTCACCATTCAGTTGGACACTCAAGATGCTGGTAAAAAATTACCCCATTCAGAATGTTTGATGCTTCATTTTGAAGGTTATGTTGGGTAGAATTCTAGTTGTTGATACGTTACTTAGTAGGGGTATAATGGTTAAATCTCTTTCTTGTCATCTATGTTTGGGCGAAAGTAAAACGGTGAAACATGTGCTTATCAATTGTCATACTGTCGTTATTGCTAGAGATTGGGTTCTTAAGTGGTGTTGTATTCCGTCTCCACAGTTCTGTGACGTGTCTAAATTTGTTGATTATGCTACAAACCGGGGCAATTGTCCTAGGAAAATGAAGATAATTACTGTGATCTTCTACTGCTTACTATAGAGTATTTGGGCCACGAGAAACAACAAGGTGTTTAAAAATATTAGTTCTTCCCCACCATAATCGTTGATAAGGTTATTTCTCTCTCATATGTATGGTGTAATTTTAGAAGTAGACTATGGGCGTATTTCGCCCTTCTTACACTTATCTTGTTGTTTGCCTGCGTTTGAACTTCTTGATAATTCAAAGGTTTTGTTCGTTTTATCATATTTTGCTTTCCAAAAAAAAATCTAGAAAAATCATTAAGGGCGGTGGCTAATTGCTGTCGCTGATTTTGATGAATTTAGCGACGAAATTTATAGTTTTGATGCATCCATCGCTAATCCTTCAAATTCATCAAAAATAGCCATAAACTTTCGTATCTTTAATGTTTTTTATATTTAAACATTATTTGTTTTGTTTCATCTTTTCGTATAACTTAAAAATTTAAGGTCTTATTACTTTATTTTACCAATTTATACATATTCTAAACATATTACATGTGTATACAATCAAAACTCCACCATTCGATACAAAACTATAGAGTATTTGTGTGTGAATGTACAAGGATCTAACAAAACTATGATGAGTTGTGAAACACATAACATAATTAAACATAAATATTAAATGTATTAATGATGCAATCAAGCACTTATATGAATATCCAGTCGAAACAATCAGAAATCTTTAGAGGTTTGTTCACTTATGTTGTTATTTTAATAATTTTTTTAATAATCTGCCGTTAATTTTCAAATATCAGCTTTAGACTGTAATTTGAGTGAAACCTTTTGATCCCAAAAAATATTAGTAAATTTTCTATAGACGAGTTAGCGACCCGTTATAAAGATTATTACAATTTGGTGCTGAAAAAATGTATTGTTTTCCGCATTATCGACAGACTTATTTTTAAAAGGTTAAAGATGAAATAAAAACTGCAACGTAAAGGGATTCTAAGTCATTTAATAAATAATATAAACTAGTAGATGATCTGGCCTTCGTCCAAGACGTTTTTTTTTCAAAAGAAACACAAAAATCGGTACATTTAAAAGAACAAAAAATTTAGAGGTCATATTTGATAAATCCAAGGGACCAAAGTAGCAAAATCTTGAAACATTTGTGACTAATATTTAGTATATATAAAATGCAAGGAACCAAAAGTGACAAACATAAAATACAAGGGACCAAAAGTGGCAAATTCATGAAACTTTTATGGCTAAATTTTGGATATATATAAAATGTATGGACCAAAAGTGGCAAACATAAAATACAAGGGACCAAAAGTGGTAACTTCTTGAAACTGTTGTGGCTAAACTATGAATCATAAAAATAAGAGACTAAAAGTGACAACTTCTTGAAACTGTTGTGACTAAACTTTGAAACATAAAAAGTCATTATTCCTAAACGTGTTATCCTTTAAAGTAGTATACTAATGTGCATGCTTAACAAGCTAACATATAATTAGTTGAATGCAAATATACAAATATGGCTAATCAATGTTTTGAATATTTTATAACATTTTTTGTTAAATGATATTATTTAAGTTTACAATGATTAACAAATTTATATTAAAACATGTAGCCCATCGATATTGATATTAGGTGTCTGTAGAAAAATGGAGTGTGTTAGTACTTGCCTGTTCAATATATATATATATATATATATATATATATATATATATATATATATATATATATATATATATATATTAAGAAGTGTAAACCGATAATAAAGGATGTAAAACAACAATTTTTTTTTATTGATACCTTTATTATCAAACCCAAACACAAAAGAAAAAACGCAACTATTTATTGAAAACATGAATCAAAGTACAATTCATTTCCGTACAACTTTCAACCCTTCTTGTCCTGCTCGATTATTGTTTGTCTTCTCAGAATATTAACTTGTTACTATCCTTAATTAAGAACAACGGCCGATTCTTAATGGTGAGGAGGAGGTGGTGAACTGTAGATATAATGTGGGGGTGGGTACTTTTTCACCGGGGTTGGAGGAGGTGGTGGGGATTTATACACAGGGGTTGGTGGTGGTGGAGATTTGTGGACATGGGTTGGTGGTGGTGGAGATTTGTATACGTATGGTTTCTTTAGTGGTGGTGGGGGTGGAGACTTATAAACCGGAGGAGGTGGCGGTGGTGATTTATAGATGTAGTGTTTCTTCGGTGGTGGTGGAGACTTGTGAAGTGGACGTGGTGGTGACTTATGAACTGGTGGTGGTGGTGACTTGTAGACCGGTGGTGGTGGTGACTTGTAAACATAATGAGGTGGAGGTGGTGACTTGTAAACAGATGGTGGTGGTGATTTGTGAAGCGGTGGTGGTGGTGACTTGTAAATAGGTGGCGGCGGTGATTTGTGAACTGGTGGCGGTGGGGATTTGTAGATTGGTGGTGGCGGTGACTTATGCACAGGTGGTGGTGGTGACTTGTAGGTCGGTGGTGGTGGTGACTTGTAGACGTAATGAGGTGGAGGTGATGACTTGTAAACAGGTGGTGGTGATGATTTGTGAACAGGTGGCGGCGGTGATTTATGTACCGGTGGCGGTGGTGACTTGTAAGCAGGGGGTGGTGGTGACTTGTAAACCGGTGGTGGTGGAGACTTGTGAACCGGAGGTGGTGGTGGTGGTGATTTGTATACATATGGTTTCTTTGGAGGTGGTGGAGACTTATAAACCGGAGTAGGAGGTGGCGGTGACTTGTAAACAGGTGGTGGTGGTGATTTATACACCGGTGGTGGTGGTGACTTATAGACCGGTGGTGGTGGTGATGATTTGTAAACATAATGATGCTTAGGTGGTGGTGGTGGTGATTTCTTTGGTGGAGGAGGTGGTGGAGATGAGTAAGGGTAGGCTGCGGTGGTCAATGAGGGCAAACATAAAGAAACAATAACTACTGCAAGAGAGATTAGAAGGGTGGCCTTTGAAGACATCTTCCTTTTTGTTCCCATTTCTACTAGTAGAAGTGGGATTTGAGTTATGAATTTGAGACAGCGTCTAATCCTTTATATAGGTGAAATATCTCTATTTTATAATTAAACTGAAAATAGTTATAGTGATGAAAAAACTAATTAAAAATTTTAGAAGTGAATCTACCAACTACAATAAATAAAACTATATACATGTAAACTAGAAGACAATATAATGCATGCAAAGCCATCGTATTCCCACCGTGGAATACTTCAACGTTTGAGTTATTGGCTTTTTCTTTTATTTATAATGATAATTTAATATTAGTTATTTTTTAATATGGAGGTAAAAATTAATATAATTTATGCTTTATATATATCTTATACTATATATATATATATATATATATATATAAAGCATATTAGTTATATTTTGAATTTTAAGAGGTATAAGATACTAAGTTTTTTGTACAAATCAATAATGCTTAACAAAATCATTAATACTTAATAAAATTTTAAAGACTTGAATTAACGAAGGTTATTAAAAAATTAATTTGGAGCAAAATAACAATTTTAAAATATTAAATTTATCAATATAAGTTAATTTACGATTTTTAAACTAAATACAGATAATAATTAATTAACATCAAATGTATAAACATACAATATAAATATCAATTCAAAACATAAATATTTTAATTCAAAGTGATAATTTTTCGTATTACATAATAATTAATAACAAAATTTAATAATTAGTTTCCCGTAATAAAACTATTCGCAAAAAAAAAACTATTTATTGCCGTTGTTTTTCACGGAGACACATCTACTATATATATATATATATATATATATATATATATATATATATATATATATATATATATATATATATATATATATATATATCATCAACTTCCAATAAAAGTACGATAAAAGTTGCTATGAAATTATTTGAATTGGAAAATCTTAAAGTTAAAAAAAAAATTCTAATGAAACTTACCGTCAAATTCTAATACAATTTATCCACGAGGGTGCTATGTCAACATAGTGTCCATGTGCAAGTTTTTCATATATATATATATATATATATATATATATATATATATATATATATATATATATATATATATATATATATATATATATATATATATATATAGAGAGAGAGAGAGAGAGAGAGAGAGAGAGAGGTTTAAATGTTTTCAACAAGTATTATGTGCATCTAACAACCAATCAGACTTAAGCAAAAATAAATTTAATAATAAATCAGAAAAAGGTATAATAGTAATCTTGGCTACATTTAATTTTGGTAAATATTTAAAATGTTTAATGTCGAGGGAAACTAGTTTGTTAACCTTAGAAAAACACTCACCATTCGTCCTTAAATTGCTTCTTTAATCTTCACCATCGAATCCTTCATTATACCAGGAGAAGAAACCCACCATGGCGGCCATCATCTCCACTATCAATCATCAGGTGAACGACATTTCTTCTATTGAGTGATTTTCGAGCAAACACCATCGATGTCCTCACCTGCGACGAATGGTTGTCGACCGGACTCCCATTAGACCGCTTTCCCCTCGTTTTCTTCCTCTGAGGTTCTCATCAACTATAGAGGTCAAAAGGCTCGTCTTCGCTACTAACGCTGCTTGCAAAGCCCGGACCTCACACCTTGTAGCCGGAAGAGACGAGCAAAACTTTGATGCTTCTCCCTTTCGGCCCCATCGACCCCGGCAGACGACCTCCATCTCGCAATCAATCGAAGAAAATGGTGCCGCCTGTGAGCCTTACTCAATCAGCCAAATGACGAACAGGACATAAAAGCCCTAAATTGGTTTAAGTTTGGGCCATCACCGGAGCATAACTTAGCTGATATGAATTTGTTTTTTCTTCAATCCAGGTGTGGTTTTACTTTCCTTTATTTTTAGTTTTGGTTTATTTCGCAATTCATTTGTATGATTACAAATTTCCAATCTGAGAATTCAATAATTAAATTGGACTGTCTTATTTTGTTTTAGGGCTTAAATCCTAAGAAAATATTGAAATATTGCACTCAAATTTTCTACCTACTAGTTTTGATTTTGGAAATGATTCAGAATCAAGAATCAATTTTTTCTTCATCAATGCTTTTGAATGTTGCTTGTACTATTGCGTTTTTCTGTTATCAATGCTTTTGAATTTTTCTGTTACCAACTGTTGTGTTTTTTGAATGTTGCTTGTACTATTGCGTTTTTTGAATATTGCTTATTGTTTCAAAAACTTCCCACTATTCAATAACAAAATAATTTGAAATTTTTGCATCCAATTCTTCATTTGGATTTGTTTCATGTTAGTTTTTTTTGAATAAAAGTGGGTAACTAATTAATCCTTTTTTTCTCGAGTAAAAAGGGTATTTTTGCTTGTCGATAAGTTCTACCAAATTATCATTCTTATATAATGTGTTTGTTATTACTTGTTCATTTTTGTCATTGATTACTTGTTCGTTCTTGAAATGTTAATTCTTTTATATTATACTAATTTAACATTCTTAAGGAATGTGTGTGTCATGATTATAATTTTAATGTGTGTAACTAATTAAATTATGTATTCTGTCAGAATTTAAAGCTTCTATTACATTTTGTCAGAATTTATAGTTTTTATTCTCTTAGAATGCAATAAAAGTTTTAATATTTGAAAGTTGATTATGTTTTCTTTGTGGATATAGGTTTTGGAAAGGATGTCATTGATGTGGAAAATGAAGAAAACATAGAGAACGAAGTGTATTCTGCTAGAATATATTCTACTGGAATGTATTCTACCACAATGTATAAAGTGTTTTGGAAAGGTTGTCATTGATGTGGAAAATGAATAAAAGATAGAGAGCGAATTGTATTCTACCACAATGTATAAAGTGTTTATAGTCTTATTCTTTACAAATTAATGTATGTACTGATTCTAAAAGAATAAAATTCGTATTCTTTTAGAAAATGTTATTTCTGATAATATGTTTAATATGTTGTATAATTCTTTAAGCATGTTAATTATAAAACAAAAATATCTTGAATATAAACATATTCTGCAAGAATAAAATCAAAAATATCTTTACTAGTTTATGGTTGATTTTGTCATTCTGACAGAATAAAATCGGTTAATATTAAAAACTATTAGAATTAAATTTGAATTAATTTAAAAAAATCAGATTTTTAAAAATAAGGGATCTAATTATCCCTTAAAATCCGAAATTTCCTTTTTTAATATAGGTAAATTGACTAAAATACCCTTATGCTGAAAATTGTGTGATTATATGATGCATGTTACCCTATTGTAATATCATAGACTCTCAGATCATGACTTTTGATTCTATTCTATCCGATGGTCCAGATATGTGCATTCTGTCACACAATAGTTAGTAAAAACAAAATAACCTAAGCCTATATATATATATATATATATATATTATTTTTTAGATATTAAAATTGTTATTAACTTATTATTATTTATTATTCACCATTATAATTATCATTGTTAATAATAATACACCCCCACTTAACCTATCTCTCTCATGTATATTTCCATTTCATCACAATCGATGATCCCGTTCGGTAACTACGATCATGTATCACGACCGCATCTCATGAAACCCATATTCATCCCCAACACCTTGACTAATGCCACATTCAAAAGAGAACTTCTCAGATAACACAAATCCATATTTATCATTGAACACAATTCATTGAATGTAATGTGTGGTTCTTTATTTTTTTCTTTCAAACATTATGCCCCTCATAAATTTGAAATGTCCGAGTGTTTTCTTATTAATTAATGAAGAACATAATACATCGATTATTTATGGAAAGATAGTCATGTGTAGTAAAGAAATTCGAGAAAACCCATATAAACCAATCTCATCACTCACTTTCAAGTTGGATTGTGAAAGTCACAACCAACTAGTTATGCAAGAATCGAAAACATTTAGCTCCAAGTGAATTAATGAAGATGTCCGCAGTTTGAAACTCGGAACGTATAACACATGTTTTTATGTCATGTTTAGTTCATTAACAATAAACAAGATTTGGTAGCTATATGGTGAGTTGCCTTATTGTCACATATTAGAGGTGTTCCACAGGGTGTACTTCACAAATCACAAATAGTGTTTGTCATAGCCCGCCCAATAATCTTCTTCAATTAAAGATGTCGATACGGCGATACCACAATCAACTTCTTTTTTCTCCATGAAACTGGCAATCCTAGATGACTAATAAAATATCATGTGCACAATCTTCTTATAAATGGAAACTTGATCAACTAGGGTCTCAATGTATGTTTCTATGTAATGATTTCTATCTCTTGCTAAGTTGATTTTTCATAAAAAACACTATATGAGGTTAGAAAAGTATGCTATTGACATTATGTTTACCTCGGAATGAATGATACTAAAAGTTTATGATGCCATTGGTCAAAGTATTATAACCTGAGGTTATAATTTTGACGAGTAGAAGCGATTTAAAGGTACGAAGACTTTTAGGAAACACGGTACAAGAGTGGCCACCAAGATATACTGGTCACTTGATATATTGGAGAATGGTAGTACAATTTGATTAATTATGAAGAAGATACACAAGCAATATGAGTTGTTCTATTCATCTGAGTTGTTTGCCTTTCCATATTTTGTAACTAGGGGTCTATTGTGGGCGCGCTGTGCAAGTTTAAAAATAATATACTAATTGAAAATTGAATATTATATCTGAAACTCTAAGTTTTATATATAATTGTAATATGAAACTAATAATATAACTGAAAATTGTATATTATCTACTCAACATAATATATATATATATATATATATATATATATATATATATATATATATATATATAGGGTTAAGTTCAAATGAGAACACTATTTAATGTAAAAACATGAGAACACTACTTTTTGTTACTATTCTACTATAAATTTAATATGTATAGTATTGTAGTAATTATAATATGAATATATTCAATTTTATATTGATATTCTACTAAATATATATATATATATATATATATATATATATATATATATATATATATATATATATATATATAGTAATTTAGTATATTCTAATGTGAATGTTAAATATGTGATTGTTCATATAGTCGGTGATGAATAATGTCATAAAGTTGTACATACAAAATTTTAATGTGAATATTAAGATGTGATTGTTCGTATATTTGTTGATGAATAATGTCATATCGTTGTATATACAAAATCATAGTAGAATAGTAACATAAAGTAGTGTTCTCACGTTCTCACATAAAATAGAGTTCTCATTTGAACTTAACCTTATATATATATATATATATATATATATATATATATATATATATATATATATATATAGCAATAATAATATTTTCATGTCAAACGGAGAAACATAATTTCATATTAAATAGGATAATATAATCAGCAAGAACACATTGAATAATATCTATAAAAGAATGATCAAATGAGAACACCTAAAAATGTTTTAATGAAATATTAAAACATTTTTACCATAAAAAAATTTTAAAACTGAAAAAAAAATTCTTAAAAAAATAATTTTTTTTTCTCCTATTGCATGTTTTTTTTTTCAAAAAATGAATAGAAATCCAACCATAAATAAATACATTTGTGTTCATAAAATGATTTTGTTTTTCAAAAAACTTGAAAAATAAATACACATCAATTTACAAGTAATCAAATTCCTTTTTTAATCAACTGAAAATAAAATGAGTGTAAAAATTATCATTTCTTCATAAAAGAATACCTCTAATCATAAATAAATACACTCATTCACACATGATTACTCTGTTATTCACAAATGAATACATTGCTGTTGACAAATGAATAAATGAATACCTATAATCATAAATGAATACATTTATTCACACATGAATGAATTGCTATTCACAAATGAATACATTCTATTCATAAATAAATACACATTATATCA
The DNA here is from genome assembly GCF_051521515.1 of Lactuca serriola. Taxonomy (NCBI): domain Eukaryota; kingdom Viridiplantae; phylum Streptophyta; class Magnoliopsida; order Asterales; family Asteraceae; genus Lactuca; species Lactuca serriola. Next base: position 166,323,406 of record NC_136413.1, on the reverse strand, counting down.
TAATGGAATTCATCAAAATATAATATGACTTACATCTAAAAAAATATAGAACCTAATACAATTTTTCATTTTCCTCTAGCTCAAATTCTTCACCTTTCGTCTTCTCAAACAACTCCAAAGGACCTCCATAAAAACCCATATTCAAATACCTATATATCATTGAGTTCAATCAACTTCAGTTCACAACCTTTTCCTATGAATATGATTCTAGGTCTGAGTGGCTATCTTTCAAGGGGAAGGTCGACTGTGTGATGAATTTGGTTGAAGATACTGATAATCAAAAGAAAACAAAACAATTCTATTCATTGATAAATATATAAGTAAAATATGACTAATACTACATGTATATACCATTCACAACTTTCATTATTACTTGATCTGTTTGTTTGCGTAACACCCTGTTTCGGATCGTTTCTCATTTCGGGGTGGTGATCAAGGATTGGGTATTAGAAGACTTAGGACCCTTGAAGAATTGAGATTTGGACTCATTTGGAGGTGCTTGATGTAATTTGGAAGATCCAGGTGTTCGATTTGTGTTCTGGAGCCAAAGGGTATTTTGGTAATATGTCAGCTCGGGCTTTTATGGAAATTGGATGTTTGTTTGGGAAATTTTAAGGCAAGTATGATTTGATTAAAGCGTAGAGCTTCTCGTTACATTTTCATGGATATAAGGATCGTCGAACTCGAATATATAACGAAGAAGTTATGGCCTTCGGAGTGCTTTAGGGTTTTAAAGGAAACCCTAGCACGCGGGGTACACCTAGGAAGTACGTGGGACGTACAAATGCGGAGGGTAGTACACGAGGCGTAATATGGTGCACACTTAGTGTATTGCAAAAGAAGGATTGGGAGTGCGAGGCCTTGTACGCTGGACATACGAGGAGTACGCGGGGCGTACGAGGAGTAAGTGGAAACCCTAATTTAAGATGTTGTACCCTATATAAGCACTTTAAGTCTTCAGAGTTGTTCTCTTTCCCAGCCTCCAAGCCCCTAAAACCCTAGAAATCATCCTTTAGCCTCCATGGTGATGTTTTTGAGCTGATTGTGTGCATTTTGTTATGTTTTGGTTCTTATTCAAGAATATGGAGATTGGTGCAAGGTTGTAGATCAAGAAAGAGCTTGTGGATCCTGATTCTCTACTTCATTTCCAACTTATTTGAGGTAAAAAGCTATGACCTTGCTCATTAGAAGCTTAGATCTAGTTTATATGGGTTTTGGACCCTTTTTGGCCCCATGAATGAGATCTAGTGGTTGGGCACCACTCCAGGATCTACGAGTTGCCACTTTTGGTGTTTCCGAGGTTCTAGATTCCTAAAGTTGGCACCTTTTGGGTTTAGAATCCCCCATGCATGAAATTGTGTCCATTTGGTGAATGTATAATGCTATATCTTGAAGTTAGGTTCTTTTGGGCCATGTAAAGTCACAAAGTCAGTGACTTTATGGTTATAAACATTTATTAAGAAGTAGATATGTGGTCTGGACTTTTGGACATAAGCATTAAGAGCTTAATGAAGATTTTGGCTTAATGGATGAGTACGTTAGGCATATAAGTCTGTACGCGTAGCGTACAACTGAGTACGCCCCGTGTACTCAATCAGGTAGGATTTTGCATATTGGGCTTCGGTTTGGGCCATATTTTGGGCTTGGTTGTCTTGGTCCCTGTTGGGCCATCAGGTTTTGGGTTGATGATTATTTGTGAAAAGGCCTATAATGGGATTTGGTCCCAATTTGGAATATTGCACCATAAATTGGGCCTTGGATGGTTAATTGGGTATTTGAGCCTTTTGGATTACTAGTTTTGGGCTTAAATCTTTGTCCAAACTAGGTAAGGGGATAAATTGGTCATTTACCCTAGTAATGGTCTGGTGTTTTGGATGGGAATCCAATTATTAATTTAATGTTATTTGATATTGATAGTTCGGGGATCTGTCAGTCAACAACTAGGGATTTTCTTTGTGATTCAGCAGTGCGAGGTGAGTCTCCTCATTGTGTTTAGCGGGTCAAAGGCACTAATGTTGGCCCATGGTTTATTATGTATGGATGCTAGATGTCTGTGTGACTCTTGCATGTGTATGTATTGGTATGTATGCCGAGCGGGGCTCGATGCCGGGCAAACCCAACGACTGTATTGTATGCTCTTATCTTTGTGATTATCGTATGTGTTCGTAGGATTATGTGTTTTCATGTTGGGCGGGCCCGTTATGTGAGTGTGGGTGGGGCCCGTATCTCAATGGGCGGGGCCCATTATGTGAGTGTGGGCGGGGCCCGTTACATTCAGTAGGCGAGGCCTGTAATGCGAGTGCGGGCGGGGCCCGTTAAACTCATTGGGGCGGGGCCCATTACGTGCTTAGTTATGTATGGTATGAGGTACTTAGGGAACACACTAATCTTTGTGCTTACGGTTTTCAATTTATGTTTCAGGTACTTCGGATTTTCAAATGGAAGAGCTCAGGATGGTTGCAGAGCACACACCACATGTTTCTGCATTCTTTGATTTACTTTGATATGATGATGTTTTGATAAATCTTGATCACTTTGGTTTTGTGGAAATGATATGTATTAACGGTTTATTAATTTAAAATTAAAAATTTTATGGTATCATTTTTGGGACGTTTCAGTTTGTTTGGAATTCATTGTGATTAGGGTTGTGTAGTTAAGCAAAGAGAGAAAATAAAAAAAATCTGATTATTATACCTAAATAATACTTCCTCCGTCCCATAATAATTTTCCACTTTTGACTTTTGAAGTCTTTATTCATCAACTTTGACCTTAAATATTGTTATTTGTGTTATGTATTTCTCGTTGAAACTTATAGCAATGAAAAAACATTTAAAATACAATCCATTCATAAATTTTGCATTAAGTTTTATATATCAAGGACAAAAATATTCTAGGTCAAAGTTGAAGAATAAAGACTTCAAAAGTCAAAAGTAGACAATAAATATGGGACGAAGGTAGTAGGAATTTCTATTTATTTAAATTATATGCATTTCCTGTTATACCGTTATGGTGTCATACCCCTACACCAGGATGGCGGAAACATTCGGGGGCGGGTGACTCTCATGTACATTATCATAACAATTGAATATAAATGATCAAAACTAACACAACCATCATATATATAATTGAGAAAGTTACATCGTTGTAAGTATTACATGTTTCAAAAGTCCATTACAATACAATGACAATAAGAGTTGTTTGACACCTTAACGTCTCATCCTCAAAAGCTTGTAGTTACCTGTATTTACGATTTCCTGAGAATATAAGTCGTTTGAAAAAAGTGTCAACAATTATGTTGTGAGTTTATAAGAGTTTGTATGAGTGATTGTACACCTTTCTTTGTAAAGTGATAGTGTTTCTTTCCATAAAATCCGATAATTTCCATAAAAATGAAATGTAGTCTTAAATGTTCCAAGACCGAAATGTACAAGTATTTTATCCCTATTTAAATAGTGATATGCAGTTCTATTCGTATATAAAACCGTTTGAAGGAATGTGTTTCCGTGTGAAATAAACATATCATCGTTTCCCCATGTGAGTTTTCATAACCGTGCTATGACAAAGATTGTCTATTGCAATGTTCTTCAGGCGTCGAAGTTTTATGACATTTGTCACCCCATACCTTCCGGTCTAGATGTTTCAAGCAACTTAAGTGCGGGATTGTCAGTCTCGTATAGATCTATACACAAGTATCACGCTCTCTTAGGGGAGACTCTGCTTATAAAACCAGACTTTCGCGTATACCTTGGTAGGTATGGTGAAGAAAATGTCTCACAAATTTATTCAACGAGTTTACGTGTTTCTGCAATGAAAATGTTTGTATATGTAATTATCCCTTTTTCTAGGACAACAAAGACGGCGTAAAATAATTATATATATATATATATATATATATATATATATATATATATATATATATTATAATTATACACTTTGCTCAACGGGTTACAAAAGTATTAACAATTCGTAAACTATACTTTAAATAGTTTATGTTAGTGTATGTTCTTTGTACCCAAAAGTATGTATTTTCACCATGAAAATGGTTTGTTGTACTTTAAATAACAAATATTTTATATTTAAAGCAAATAAATGCGTTTTTAGTATGAAAACACCAATTTTTACTAGTTTTTGGCTTTTAATCATTATTAACGGAAAATAATGGCAATATGGTTACGTAAACCTTAATTTTGCCTTTTTGATATCTTTAAATCTAGTTGAATATATATGTTTTAATCAACATATCTTTGGTTATAAACCCGCATAAATGGTGTCATAACCGGGCTACGACCATTTTTGTTAGAAAATCCTTTGTTACGTAACATACAAGTTAAAATTTAACATCTTGTATATTATTTTATTTACTATTATTTTACTTGTATTCTCCCCTAAAATATGAAAAATCTTGAAATTGGTGGGGGTATGAACTCACCTTATGTGTTTTTCTTGATGAGTGGAAGATTGTGGATGAGGAGTTTCAAGTCAAGAACACTGGAAAGAAACTTGGAGATTTGATGGTCCTAAGGACATTAATACGTGAATATATGGGTAAGAGGTGCAAGATTTGTATAGAGGTATGTAAAATTATTAGAGTTTGAATGGAATACTTTCCAAAAGATCCAAGAACAATCTTGGGATAATCCTTTCTAGATAGAGAGTGAGAGCTTTTCTTGGAGAGAAAAGTGAGAAGTGAAGTTGATTGTGAAATGAGAAATTATCTCCTGAACGTGAGTATAAGATGGAATGAGTAATGCAAGTGGGTGGGAGGAGTTATGAGGGGGGGGGGCATTGAGTTGACCAATGGCGACTAGGAGAAGTGACATAAAGGTGCCTTGGGAAGAGTTGGGAGATCCACTTGTGCTATTTCTTTATGATTAAGATATTATAATATCTTCATAATTTTAGATATTATATTATGCAAATGTGTGTTTTATATATAATAAAGCTTCAAGGTGTGCATAAAAATGAGTTTAGAGGGCCTAAGATGTGGACAAAAAATGAGTTTGATGGAAATCCCGACATCAAAATCCCTTAAAATGAAGAAAGGTCTGAAATTGTCCAAAACCAGGAGTGAGGTCCGAAGCTGGAGGAAGTTTTGGAGTCAGTCAGAAGATCCGGAGTGGGGTGTGAAGTTAGGATGTTCTGGAGTGGCTAATTCTTCCGAAGTACGAGGCTTTCCGAGGCTACGAAGACTTCCGGAGTCAGGAAATTCCGGAGTCAGGAAATTCCGGAGTCGCCAGATCTTCCGAAGCGAGCCGTTTCTGGAGTGCAGCCTTACGAGATGCGAAGGATTCCGGTTTTAAGAAGGTCCGAAGTCAGGGGGTTTCCGAAATAGCAAGAAAGGGTTCTGGAGTTAGAGGACTTTTGGAATGAGAAGTGTTTCTGGGTGAGAAGTGTTATTTTTTGTTATCAAGGGAGATTTGGGAGAGATTTGAGATGTAGAGAGAGATTTGAGATAGAGAGATTTAGGAGAGATTTGATATATAGAGAGTTTAGAGAGAGAGATTGTGTTTGTAGCCTTTGTTATGGTTTTGCCCCGTAGTGTTAGGATTATAAACTCCACTATGTCGTGTTACGAGTGTTATTTATCCCTAAAGGATACCTAGTTGAACTTTCAGATTTATACTTTATATTATAATAGTAAGTTGTACATTAGGAAACATAGCATAAGCCCTAACGTACTAGTACTACTTGAGTTGACCGAGTTGACTTGCTGACTTTGCTTGACTAAAACTGACTGTTGTCACATTAACCCTCCTTTAGAAAGAATTTCATCCCGAAATTAGCATTGTGAGTGGGACTTCAAGGATTGGGGAAAAGATGTGGCTATTTTTGTTTTATCTGCTCCTCTCGTTCCCAAGTGAATTCGGGTCCTCGCTTGGCGTTCCAGCCGACTTTCACTATGGGTATGCGGCTTTGCTTTGTTCTCTTGATTTCTCTGTCCATGATTTCCGCTAGTTCTTCAATGAAGTGGAGACTCTCTTTGATTTCGATTTTGTCAAGTGGGATGACGAGAGTCTCATCGGACAAGCACTTCTTTAGGTTGGACACATGAAAGGTGGGATGCATGTTACTGAGTTCCTGTGGCAGTTGAAGTCTGTAAGCCACCAGACCAATCCTTGCGAGGATCTCGAATGACACGATATACCTTGGATTCAGTTTCCCACGCTTTCCAAAACGTATAATCCCCTTACAGGGTGAGACCTTTAATAGAACACGATCCCCAACATGGAACTCCAAGGGCTTTCATCTTTTATCCGCATAACTCTTTTGTCGGTCCCGAGAAGCCCTAAGTCGTTCCCGGATCTGAATGATCTTCTCCGTAGTTTCTCGTATGATCCTAGGGCCAGTGATTGTGCTATCAGGCACTTGTCCTCTGGCTAGTTGCGTGTCACCCACCTCCGCCTAACACAGAGGTGATCTACACTTGCGCCCATTGAGGGCTTCAAATGGAGCAACTTTGATGTTGGTGTGATAATTATTATTGTATGAGAACTCGATGAGTAGTAAGTGGGTATCCCAAGCTTTACCAAAGTCGATCACACATGATCTCAACATATCTTCCAGTGTTTGAATAGTTCTTTCACTTTGTCCGTCGGTCTGTGGGTGGTAAGATGTACTCATGTCAAGCCTGGTTCCTAAGGATATTTGTAGCGTTTTCCAAAATCGCGAGGTAAACCTACTATTTCTATCTGATATAATGGACATTGGCACGCCATGCAACCATACAATCTCTTTGATGTACGTCCTTGTTAGTTTTTCCATCTTGTCGGTCTCTTTTATTGGCAGGAAGTGTGTAGACTTAGTTAACCTCTCTATAATCACCCATATGGTGTCGAGTCTACCTGTCGTCTTGAGTAATTTAGTTATGAAGTCCATGGTTATCTATTCCCACTTCTACTCGGGTATCTTCGGTTGCTATAGCAAACCCGAGGGCTTTTGATATTCTACCTTAACCTTGGCGCAAGTTAAGCACTTGCCCATATAGGTAGCAATTTTTTCCTTCCTGTTTGGCCGCCACTACAGTTTCTTAAGGTCCAGATACATCTTGTCTGAACCAGGATGAATGGAGTATTTGGTCTTGTGAGCTTCGTTCATGATAACGTCCCTGAATCCACCAAACTTCGGTGTCCAGATTTAATTCATGATATAACAAGCACTGTCATCCTTGACCTCCAAGTTTTTATTCATTCCTATCAAGGCTTCACTTGCGACATTCTCAGGTTTCAATGCCTCGAGTTGTGCCTCATTGATCTGCATAGACATGTGTGAATGGATAGTTATCATCAAGGATTTCACTCGGCGACCTGAGTATTCCTTTTGACTAAGGGCATCTGCTACTATATTGGCCTTGTCTGGATGATAACGAATTTCACATTCATAATCGTTTAGTAGTTCCACCCATCATCTTTGTATCATATTGAGCTCCTTTTGATTGAGAATGTGCTGGAGACTCTTATGGTTAGTGAAGATCATGCACTTCGTACCATAGAGATAGTGTCTCCAGATCTTCAAAGAAAACACCACTGCTCCTAATTCAAGGTCATGTGTGTTGTAGTTGACTTCATGAATCTTGACTTGTCTCTAGGCATAGGCAATAACCTTTCCTCGTTGCATGAGCACACAACCTAAACCTTGCAAGGATGCATCATAGTAGTACACAAAGTCTTTTGTCCCTTTTGGGAAAGACAAGATCGTAGCACTGTATAATGCTCGTTTTATTGTTTGGAAGACAGCCTCTTGCTTATCTTCCCAGTTGGATATCACTCCTTTCTGAGTCAAGGTAGTGAGTGGTTTAGCGATCTTGGAGAAGTTTTATATGAATCTCCTGTATTATCCAGCAAGGCCTAAGAACTGGTGGATCTCCGTCGGTGTTCTTGGTGCTTTCCGGTTCTCAATTTCCTTGATTTTTAAAGGGTCCACATGTATCCATTCCTTGCTGACCACGTCACCCAAGAAGTCCACTTCTCGGATCCAAAATTCGCATTTCAAAAACTTTGCATATACTTTTTCTGTCCTCAACGTCTCCAAGACTTGTCGTAGGTGTTGAATATGCTCTTCCATACTTCGTGAATAGATCAATATGTCGTTGATGAACACTGTCATGAATTTATTTAAGTAAGGTCGACATACACGGTTCATCATCTCCATAAACACTATGGGCGCATTTGTCAATCCGAAGGGCATCACCATGAACTCGTAATGACCGTAACGAGTCCTAAACGCTATTTTGGAAACATCTTCCTCCTGGACCCGCAGTTAGTGGTAACCCGAACTCAGATCGATTTTTGAGAAGTAGCGTGATCCCTGAAGTTGGTCGAACAGGTTGTCGATTCGAGGTAGAGGGTTTGGTTTTTGATAGTGAGTTTGTTCAACTCCCGATAGTCGATGCACATGCGGAAAGATCTGTCTTTCTTCTTAAAGAACATAACTGGTACTCCCCAAGACGAGGAACTTGGTCGGATAAATCCTTTGTTCAACAGTTCGTTTAGTTGACTGGATAATTCCTGTATTTCGGCCGGAGCCAATCGATATGGGGAATTCGCTATGGGGGTGGCTCAAGGAATTAGGTCGATTCTGAACTCAACTTGTCACACAGGAGGTATTCCCAGGAGGTCTTCTGGGAGTACATCGGGAAAGTTACAGACTTTGCGAATATACTTGATATCCTTTACTTCGTTCTTCTTGTCAACAACGTGTGCTAGGAATGTGTGGTACTTCTTGCGCAAGTAGTTCTGGGCCTTGATGCAAGAGATGATTTGGAGGTTCATGATAGGTTTGTCAACATAGATGACAAGAGTTTCGTTATTCTGTAGGTTGAGTCAAACGGCTTTTTCATAACACAAGATATCGGCATGGTGGGGACTCAACCAATCCATGACAATGATAACGTCAAAACTCCTTATTGTAACAGGCATTAAATCCATTTGAAAGGAATAATTGTTTAGAATTAGAGTAAAACCTATGTACACATCTTTAGTGCTTTCAATTTTACTGTTTTCCATTTCTACTATGAATATTTCATTGAGTGATTGTGGTTTTCGTTTGAGTATGTGCTTAAACTTGTAGCTCACGAAACTTCTCTCCACACCACTATCAAAAAGTATGCATGCATAAGAGTAATTGAGAAGGAAGGTACCACTAACCACCATGGGGTCCTTTAGGGCTTCCTCATGCCCCAATGCCAGAACTCTTCCTGTTCCCCCAACATTCCTGTTATTGGACTTTCGGCATTCCCTCATGAAATGGCCCATCTCCTCGCATCCATAACATGTTCGGCTCACCCCGTCTTTCGTGGCTAGGGCGACCTGTTGTGTTGGCTCCTTACAGAAATAGGCAGTGTGTCCTTTCTTCTTGTAGTTGATGCAATGCATTTCCTGACAAACCCCAATGTGGTGGAAGTTGCACTTATTGCACCTAGGTAGGCTTCCAGCATATTGTTTCGCTGGTGTTGGAGCAGCAAGGGTAGTGGTAGCGTGGACGGCAACAATTTGTTGTTTCTTAGCAGGCTCTTGTATCAGCTGGTCCTTCCTCTTGTTCCAAAACTTCTTTTTGTTGTCTCCCCCTGTCGCTTGTTCGGGGATGGCCGTCACAAAGCCCTAGCGGACTCCATGATCCACAAGCATTTTTGCCAAACATTTGGCATGCACTGTCAAAGGTGGATGGGTTTACAGATACCATATTCCCTTGAATATCTGGGGATAGTCCCCAGATGTAACGCTCCACCATTTTACTTTCCAGGGTGATCATCCCCGGGCATAGCACTACCAAGTCACTAAACTTGGTTGTGTAGGCTGCTATATCGGAGCCCTTCATTGTGAGGCTCCATAGTTCTTGTTCCAATCTCTGAACTTCGCCCATCGAGTAGTATTCTCCTAGCATCATGATTTTAAGGTGCTCCCAGCTCAAGGCGTTGGCTACTGGGAGAGTTAGTGATTTGACATGACCGTTCCACCTGGAGAGGGCTCCATTGGCGAATGTGCAGGACATGATTTTGACCTTGCTCTCTTCTAGACATGCACATATTTCAAACACCGACTCAGTCTTTTCAAACCATCTTGTTAGGGTTATGATGCCTCCGTTGCCATAGAAAGTTTTGGGTTTGCTGTTTGAGAAGTCCTTGTAGGAGCATCCCCTTAGGCATCCATGGCTTTTGCCTTGGATAGAACTATCGGTACCATTTCCAGTCCCATTGTTATAATTGGTACTAATCTGTGCCATGGATGCGATCACAGCGGTTGTTACAGCACCTTGAATGACAGCAGAATCCATCTGTTGAGGTGGTGGCGGTGGTGGTTGTGACATCCCCATTTTTAGGGCCATAAAAGGCCGATTTTTTTATGCTTTATTTTGAAATCAGAGTAATTTTTTTTAAAGAAAAGTGTTGCAGAATTTGTTCCCAGAAAAACATGATAAATATGTTATCAAAGCATTTCCGAAGAAATGTATTTTAGTCATTTTAAAACTTTGGGATATCATCATCAATACAGAAACATAAGAATAAAAAGAACTAACATTTATTTACACTAGTGATCTACATCTCTTTAATCTCTCGGTGTAGTGTAGTTTTATATCGAGACATGGGATACAAATAAACCGAGTGGGTTAGTTTGGGAAACCTGGTGAGTACATAAGGTTTTCAACCCACAATAATATGGTTATTATGTTTCATCATCAAATAATCAACACATTTACTCATCTCCATTATCTTCTTTACTCTTAAGGATCTACCCTAAGAATCAGGTACTCCTTATTCATTCATTCCTAAGGATTATCCTAAGGAATAGGCACGAAGTCTATCGTCGCCAGGGTTTATATAATAGGCAATAAATCCATAGTTTCCAGGGTTCATCTAACGGGCGCTAAGTCTATAACTCTCATTTATCGAAAATATTATTTGCGGGACTCCACGTGCAATACATGTCAATGGGTTTTTAGAGTACACCAGTTGAACATATCGTTCACAACACCTACAGGTTGCGAGCCTGCTAGTGTTCCATCAGACCGTCTAGAATAGTCTGTGGTTGTCATCTATACTCTGCTAGATGACGGAGCCAATGCTTGGGTAAAGGTTTTTTTTTCATTTTCACCTCTCACCCTCATCTCATGATCTATATCACTTTTCATATCATCCTCCAACTCATTTTTCATCACACACCAACTGTTTCATCTACCCATGTTTTACCCAATATATTTGTAGATATAAGATAGATATACAGTTTAGATCTGAAGAAAAAGTCTAGAACTGAAAAGAAAATACATATACGGTTCAGATGTGAAGAAAAAGTTTAGATCTGAAAACAAAATACATATACGGTTTAGATCTGAATAAAAAGTTTAGATTTAAAAAGAAAATACATATACGATTCAGATCTAAAGAAAAAGTTTAGATCTGAAAAGAAAATACATATACGGTTCAGATCTGAAGAAAAAGTGTAGATCTGAAAAGAAGATACATATACGGTTCAGATCAGAAGAAAATGTTTAGATCTGAAAAGAAGATACATATACGGTTCAGATCTGAAGGAAGAAGGTCTAGATCTGAAAAACGAAGTTTAAATCTTTCATCCAGCACAGATCTCAAGTAAATAGATAATATGCACAGATAGCATGTAAATTATATAAAATACTTCATATCTATGTGTATGATGAAAGTAACTATGCGCTCAGGTGGTTATTCAACTTGGACAGCACTTCGCTTCGACGAAACCGGGAGGTTTGCTTGAAAACCGGGCTCTGCAGGGGCAGAGTATCGAGCCGAAAAACTCTTTTTCTTGGAGCCTTCAGGCGCTCCGGGACTCACTTCTAGCATTTAGGAAGTACTATGGAATGGAAGAGAGGTTTTGGGGGTGATCTACGCCTCTATTTAAAGGCTTTATGGGGCCTCTCACGTCGTGAGCTTTGCGTAGTTACTAAGGCTTCGCCTGGTGCTGACACGTGGCACCGAATGCAGGTAAAACAGCCAATTTTAAAAAAAAATCATAACTTTCGCATACAACCTTTGTTTTTGACGTTCTTTATATCCACACGTAGGTATTGACAATAGCTACAAGTCTCCTTTGAACTCCATCGACTAATTCTCGGCTGATTTTAAAGTTAACAGTATGAGAAGATTACACTGCTAACGACCGTGTAAAATTCGTAACTTCTACGTGCAGACTCTGTTTTCGACTGTCTTTTTATCATTGAAGTCCTATTAATGTGATCTTCAATTTTCATTTAGGTTGTGTTGGCTAAAAATCGAACTACAGGCTGTGCTCTGCTATGCTAAATCTTAGAAAAATCATAATGTCCTCATACGAAGTCAGATTTGGATGATCTTTTTACGCACGCTCTCGGTTTAATGTATACTACGACTTCCATTTAGTTCGCTAACGGTAAAAAGTAGTTTGCCAAAATTCACTTTTTAGGTTACACGGTTCCGTGCCGGTTTAGCCGTAAAACTTCGACATGTCATAACTTCTTCGTTTTAACTCGAATTTCGGTGTTCTTTATATCTCTGGAATCCTTGTCACGACCACTAAAAATTTCTTCATATATATATATATATATATATATATATATATATATATATATATATATATATATATATATATCGAGTTTATCTAACATTCTACTTTTGACGCTTATTTTCATTCTTAATTTATTATATCATTATAAACAAGTATAAAGCACATAAATTCACATAATAATCAAATAATTCCTTTCTATTACTTCAAAATAAGTTACATTTGTTGACCCTAACTATTACATCATTATACTAATGCTTAGCCTAGAAACACGGACGTTACAATTCTCTCCTCCTTAGGATGATTCCGTTCCGGAATCATGCATCAGCAAATAAACGTGGATAGTGACTCAGCATGTCACCCTCCATTTCCAATGTGAGATTGTCCCATTCGTATGTTTCCATCGCACAAGCACTAAGTCGACCATCTTGCGTCGCAACTTCTTAGTCTTATGGTCAACAGTCGCATCCAGCTCTTCAATTAGCCTCTTATTTGCATCCATCCTTAACTGTGAAATTGGAATTATGTCGGAAACTTCTCCCATGAATTTCCTCAAATAACACACATGGAAAGTGTTGTGAATACCAACTAGTTCTTCTGGTAGTTGTAGCTTGTAAGCTTGGTTCCCAATCTTCTGAAGAACTTTGACCGGTCAAACAAACCCTAGACTCAACTTTCCTCTCTTTCCAAATATTATAAGTTCCCTTCTATGATGAGACTTTAAGTAAACCGAATCTCCGTCTTCGAATGTCATTGGTCGTCTCTTCTTGTCAGCATAGCTCTTTTGACAATCCTGAGCTGCTAACATCCTTCCCCTAATCATCTTTATCTTTTCGACAGTCTGATGGACTATCTCGAGGTCTATATACTGCTTTTCTCCATCCCCAAGACAACAAGACGGCTTACGACACTTCTGTCCATACAAAGCTTGATAGGGTGCCATCTTGATGCTCAAATGGTAACTATTGTTGTAGGAAAATTCTACCAGGGGTAAGTGCTCATCCCAGTTACCTTGGAATTCTAGGGTACATGCTCTTAGCATATCCTCCAGCATTTGAATCGTTCTTTCGCTCTGGCCATCAGTGTGCAGATGGTAAGTTGTACTTAAACACAACTTTGTACTCAATTCCTCTTATAGACTCCTCCAAAACCTTGACGTGAAATGACTTCCACGATCTGATACAATCGTTAAAGGTACACCGTGAAGTCTTAATACCTCTTTCACGTAAGCATTTGCAAGCTTATCCATAGAACATTTCTCGTTGGCTGCTATGAAGTGTGCACTCTTACTGAACCGATCTATAGCCACCCAAATTATGTCGTGACCGTTCTTCATCCTGGGCAGTTTAGTCACAAAATTCATGGTGATATCTTCCCATTTACCCATGGGTACAGGTAAAGGTTCTAATCTCCCATATGGTTTCTGAGGTCGTGCCTTATCTCTTGCACATGTTACACACTTGGCCACATACTTTGCAACATCGAGCTTCATTATCGTCCACCAGTAGTAGGGTTTCAGATCCCTATATATCTTAGCGCTGCCAGGATGAATTGAGTAAATGGTCTTGTGAGCTTCTTCTATCAGAAGATCTCTTACTCCACCCGTCTTAGGTACCTAAATCCTATCTTGGAATACCCTCAATCCTTGATTATTCGTACCGAACACCAACATTTTACCTAAACGTTCTTCCTTTTGGTCATTTTTCTCTGAAGCTGCTTCTTGAGCTTCCTCAATGCTTTCCATAATCGTTGAGAAAACTTCTATTCTTAACACTCTTGGCCTCTTTCTTTCAAGGTTTACTTTTCAACTTAGAGCATCAGCTACGATATTTGCTTTACCGGGGTAGTAAAGTATCTCACATTCGTAATCCTTGAGTAACTCTAGTCAGCGTCGTTGTCTCATATTCAATTCCTTATGATTAAAGAGATATGGGAGACACTTATGATCAATGAAAAGTTTTCACTTTGTGCCGTAAAGATAATGTCTTCATATCTTTAGAGCGAATACTACCGCTGACAACTCCAGATCATAAGTGGGGTAGTTCTTTTCGTGCTATTTCAGTTGTCTCGATGCATATTCTATCACTTTTTCCCTTTGGGTTAGAAAACAACCCAACCGAACTCTAGATGTATCGCTATAGACTACGAAGTATTCAACTCTGTCTCGGAAACACCAACAAGACATGGCTTGTATAATGACTCCATACGTTATCACTTTATCCTAGGTAATATCCGTAACTCTTATGTTCCTTTGAATGAGTATCTAACTTTTGGAATTCTTGTTTGCAGGAGGTGCTTGCTCTTGCACCCACTCTCTATCCCATGTTGGACTTTTAATCGTGACGTTCAAGTCGCAATCTCGATCCTGATTGGAGACTCCTCCTTCTCCTTAACAAACTGAAGATACGTTCTTTCTTTCGATTACCATAATAGAATGATGGGCCATATTTTAATGATCCATCATTGTCTGACGCAGTTCTTAGACTCAAATCTTTTAGAGTCAAGTTTCTGAACGAAATATACCTTCCTTCATGTTCTAATGTGATATAATCACATTCTAGCATGAAACATTTCTAGCTACAAGCTTCTTACTTTAACAACGATCGTGGTACTTCCATTGATCGCTTCAATTATCTTCCACTTCAATCGTCCGGTTTAAGTCGGATGCTACATCGATTGTATTTGCCCGAACCACGTAACATACTCATCTTAGTACGACTCGATATGATATGACCACTAGGGTTGAAATAACAATCATCTTCTTAGTCATTTCCGAAACGATGGTAACGACATATATGAACAAAACAAAATCATTTACTAGCTTCTTGGTAACCTTGTGACCTTCCCCGATCCATGTGTGAGTCATGTGCTTCCGGTAGTATAGGCATCTACAACCATTCACACCTACTTATACTCGTCCCAAGTATTGTCTCGTAGTTTTCCAAGTCACCATTCAAGAATTTCACATAATCATTTAATACATCAGATAACAAAACCATGGTTTATATTATTTCTTGAAACAATTACATAGGCGTTCAAGTTCATCTTATACTATGCCTCTAATAGGCTACACCACGTGGTCCTATCTACATGGCTACTTCATATCTTGACTTTCAGATATAAAATCCCCACTCATGATTCCTTGCATTATCACCTTCTTTGTCAAGGATTTTCTAAGATGCTTTTTGGCTTTGGTGGTGCATTCTCTCTTGCTGCTTCATTTTTCTTCGGGTAGTCCCTAGTAAATGCCCTACTTCCCTACATCCATAACACACCCTCTTGCCAAATGTACATTCATTGGCATAATGCCTTGTCATTACACATTTGAAGCAAGTCACCTCCCTTCCAGAGTGTTTATTTTTGCACTTCTCGCACCATTTTTCTTTACCTCCTCCTTTGCCAGACTTTGAGAACATGTTGCTCTTGTTGGACCTTGAAGACCCCTAAAATTTCCTCTTCTTTCCAACTTCAACATTGTTGGTGGTCCTATCATTGGTCATTTCTTTGACAAACTTAGCAACCCAGATGTTTGCCTCAAGAGTAGGTGTCTGACGTATTGGCATAGTAAGTTCGTCCTAACTTTGTTGAAGTAAACGCCTTGTCTCTTCCATATGTTGATCCAAAATCACCCGCACCATTGTCTGTACTCCTGCCATCGTGATTGGCTCAGGTGCAGCTGCTACTTCTGTTCCACTCTCAATCACTTGGGGCTCAGGCTGCAAGCTACCAATTCCAAATCTACTTCGAGTGCTCACCATATCGATCTATACACCAAAATCAGACGTTTAGTGTGCAGTGACGAGAATTTAGATAGGAAAACTTTATTTAAGATAGTGTCACACCCCAAACCAGGATGGCGGAAACGTCCAGGGGCGGGTGACTATCATGTAGTGTATCATAACAGTTGAGTATAAATGTTCAAAGCAAACACAACCAACATATATATAATTGAAAAAGTTACATCATTTGTACGTATTACATGTTTCAAAATATCAATTACAATATGTTGTCAAAAGATTTGTTTAGACGCCTAAGCGTCCCATCCTCAAAGCCAGTTGTTACCAGATTTACTGATTTCCTGAGAATACAAGTTATTTGAAAAGAGAGTATCAACATTTAAGTTGCTGAGTTCATAAGCATTTGTATGTATATTTGTAAACCTTTTCTATGAAATGTAGTAATGTTTGTTTTCCGGAAAATCCTATATTTTCCCTAAAATGAGATGTGGCCTTAAATGAACCAAGACCGAAGCGTATAAGTAATTTTCCTACTTAAAATGATGTTATGCATTTTTGTTTGTATATAAAACTATTTGAAGACTGTCTTTGCGTAAACTAAAAGTGTCATTGTTGTTTTACGTGAGTTTTAATTTTTATCTTATAAACCATGCTTGATTCACCCAAACAGCCTTGTTCGCAACGTTCTTCAGGTGTCGATTTCGTTATGACATTTGTCACCCCTAGACCTGCCGGTCTAGCTGTTGCAAGCAGCTAAGGTGCGGGATTGTCGGTCCCAGTATAGATCTATACACAACTGTCACGCTCTCCCTACAAGAGACTCTGGTTATATTTAACAGGACTTTCGTGTGTACTTTATAAGGTACCGTGAAGACAAAACTCACTAAATTTGTTCAACGAGTTTACGTGTTTTTGTGTTAAAAATGTTTGTATAAATGATCATCCCCTAAGACTGGGATAGCTATGAAAAACGACGTGAAATCTTTAGATATGCATTTGACAATATTTTACCCTTTGCTCAACATAATACAAATGGAGTAGAGTTTCGTAAACTATATATGTATATTTTTGATGTAGAAGACAAGTTTGTAAACATAACATATATATATATATATATATATATATATATATATATATATATATATATATGAAAATGATTATATATATGTATAAATATTAAAAGATGATTTAGTATGTTTCGTAATTGTTGTTCATATTCTTACGTTTTTATTAAAAACTTTGCATGAAATAATCCTTAAGTTTGATACTAAAGACCTTTTTGTACTTATCACTTTTGTAAAAATTGTAATTAAACATATTTAAATGATTGTGTTTCAACTTCCTTAATGTATAAACATTGCTCAAAAATGTTAGAAGGTGTTAATAAATCTATAAACCACTTTTGACAGTTTTACCCTTTACTGTCCCTGTTTTTAGAAAACTCATAGAAAAATCATCTTATGTCAAAAACTGAATCTGTCACCTTTGAGAGTTTATAAAATGAGTCTACTTTGTTCCTAATTTTTATTATGATTTTTAGTGGTCTCAAACTAGTGTGAAAATGAACATCTTCACAGACTGGTCCGAAATCATTTCTTAAATGACAGACAGTTTTATAAAAATCGCCATAAATTGTAGAAAAATCGTATGAATGCGTGCGAGTAGTCCTTAGAAAGTTATAAACTTGAACTATTTGCATATTGTACAGTTTTGAAAGATATTAAGTTTAAGATGGTCAAAACTGTCCGTGAACAGGACTCAACGTTTCTGTAGAAAGCTGTCATTTAAATTTAAGTTATGTTTAGTGTTCTAACTTGTATTCCCCCCCTTAAAACTTGAAGAAAAAGTGAAAATGTAAGGGTATGAACTCACCTTATGTGAATACTTGAAGAATGGAAGGTTGAAGATGAAGAACTTTTGGTTGTTGGTTTGATGCTCCAAAGCAGCCACTGTTTTGGCTATGTTGCTGCCACAAAAACTTCACAGCAAAAGAGTAAGAAAAAGGGTAGTTTAGTCACTGTTTTGAATCAATAATTTTGAGTATCATAACAAGTAACTTCCAGGGGTATTTGGTGGTAAAAATATCAAGCAAAAGGAAGGTGTAGATGGGTGAAATAGTGGCTGAAACACAAAAGGGACAGCAGCCCTTTAGTTCATGGTTTTGATGGCTTTGGAAGGAAGTTCTTGTGGCTGAAAATGAGATGAAGGTTGAGAGTAATTCCCTGGAGTATTGGCTGGTAAATTTAGGGTAAACTGATGAGGAAATTTCGTGATTATGAAGGAGGAAAGGGTGGAAGAGGATAAGGGGACAAAACCTAGACTAGCTTGTGATGGGATGTGAGTTTAAGTGATAAGATCTTGTCTAGCCACTTGCTTGGGTGGTTGCTTAGAGATAGAGTTAGTTAACTAACTAACTACTAGTTATTTAGTTAGTTAGGAGTTCTAGTTAAGGAGAGGGAAGGTCTTAATCTCGAAAATTAGAAGAGGGATTAATAAGCATTCTTAGTAAAATGTCTTAAGTGATTAAGCACTTATTAGTTAAGTTGGCACATATCTCCACCAATTCTCTTATCTTAATTGATTTAGAAATCATATTCCTTACATGAAATCACTTAAATCATGACCCATAACTAGTCATTCACTAGATAATAATACATATGTACAAATACATACATGTATACTTAGTATAATACATATGTACAAATACATACATGTATACTTAGTATAAAATAACAATGTAGTTTTTGTGTATGTGAACTTTAATGTTTATGTTTTATTCTTTTTATTCAAAAACACTTAAATACATTCTAATTATACCTTATAATAATTCATTTTATATTTTTATTTATTTAAATATAAAATTTATTGACCAATGTATAATTTCGTGACATTTAACCGGTTAACCATATCGTTAAACACGTTTTGTCACTTTGGTTTGTATATTTGTCAAATTTAGATCCTCCACATCTATTAAGAAAACGTTTTACATAGAACCTAAATTACTTATCAACTAGAGACATGTTGATATAAAAATTAAGTTTGTTGCGTTTAAATGATGTTATATGCTGATTTCACAAACCGGTGATGGTTCGTACTATTCTTGATAAAATACTCATATTACTTAATAATCAAAACATAGCATCGTACGATCGTTCCTATTTTTACCAATTGTTACATTCTCCCCCCGTTAAAAGAATTTCCCCCCGAAATTCAACTTGTAGACGGGATATCACTAAACAATTGGGGGTGTTTTTTTTTATTTATTTGATCCTTGCATTCCTTAGTGAATTTCGGTCCTCGCTTGGCATTCCAACGAGCCTTCACTATGGGCATGCGACTTTGTTTTGTCCTTTTGACCTCCTGATCCATGATTTCCACCAGTTCTTCGATGAAGTTTAGACTCCCGTTGATTTCAATTTCATCCAGTGGAATAACAAGAGTCTCATCAGACAAGCTCTTCTTCCGATTCTGGGATGCCTTCAATCGTTCACTGGTTTGAACAATCTTCTCTGTAGTTTCTCGTATGATCTGGGGGATGGTGAGAGTGTTGTTAGGAACTTGCCCGTTAGCTATTTGCGTGTCACCTACCTCATCCTATCAAAGAGGTGATCTACACTTGCTTCTGCAGAGAGCTTCGAATGACGCGACTTTGATGTTAATGTAATAGTTGATGTTGTATAAGGATTCGATGAATGGTTCTTCCTCTTTGTCTTTCAGTTTGAGGGTGATAAAAAGGACTTCTTTAATGACTATTGAAAACACGAGGCGAATCGCCTGTCCCTTATCTAAAATGATAGATAGTGGTATACTATGTAGTCTCGCAATTTTCTTTTGATATGCTCCTGTCAGCTTTTCTATTTTTCTTTGTATCCTTGGTCGGTAGAAAGTGTGTGGGTTTGGTTGATTTGTCTATGATCGCTCAAATGGTAGCATGTCCATCCACTATCCTGGGTAACTTGTCATGGAGTTCATGGTATGACTCATAACTGATTCATCTATCATCTCTTTGTGTTTATAAGTCGTATATAATTAAGATTGAAAGACAGTCGAATCAGTGATTCTATTCTAAGCCCACATCCAAACAAGGAAAAGGATTTAAAGCGGAATTACCAACCCTAAGTCCGTAGAATCTTAATTATATAGGGCTCCAATATATACACTTAGTAATCATAGATTCACTAGTATGGGTCCATACTCTCTACTTGAGTGGGGTGATTAACTTGGGTGAGATGGAATTTACAACAACCCTTTTCCACAACTACTGCACTTAGGTTGATTTTTAAACTCGGGTTGCCGTACAGATGATATTCCTAGGAGATCTTCTGGGAATATATCGAGAAGGTTACGGGCTTTTTCAACATCCATGATGTCTTTCTCTTCTTTTTTCTTATCCACAACACGGGCTAGGATGGCGTGGTACCTCCTGTGTAGGTACTTCTGAGTCTTGTTGTAAAAGGTGAGTCGGGGGTTTGTGTCCGGTTTGTCGCCATAGACAAGGAGGGTTCTATTACTCGATGGGTTTAGGCGAATGGCCTTTTCGTAATATATGATATTGGTATGGTGAGGAAACTAACTAATACGTTGTTAAAATGAAAATGTCGTAAATTTTTATTGTGACCGGTTTTAGGATGATTTGAACGAATTGGTTGATTTACTTTTAGAGTGCACCCTATGTTCACGCCTCTAGTGCTTTTGATTATTCCAATTCTACTGTAAATATTTTTTTTAAGTTTTTGAGGTTTTTGGTTGAGAAATTGATTAAATCTACGACTCACAATACTCCTCTACGCGTTGCTATTATATAGTATCCATGTATATGTGCTATCGGGAATGAACGTACCGGAATCTCAGCGGGGTCTATTATTGCTTTCCCACGCTCTGTTGCTAAAACACTTCTGACGCTCCTAACATCTTTATTTTTAGTCTCCGGGAACTCCTTTATGAAATGCCCTACTTCTCCACATCTGTAGCAAGTCCGACTCATCTCAGCTTTTGTGTTAAGGGCTGTCTGTTGAGCCGGCACCCTATAGAAATTTGTGGTATGCCCCTTTTCATTACAGTTCTTGCAGTGCATTTCCTTGCACTTTCCTTTGTGATGAAAGCTACACTTGGTGCATTTTGGCAGGTTTCCAACATATGGTCATGTCGGCACTGAGGTAGTAGGGAGGGTGGTGGTATGGAATGTCACTGTTTGTTGTCTTTTGGTAGGTCCTTGATTTGGGGCGTTGTTGCAGGAACATACTCGGGGTGTCCCTGGTTGTTATTACGATTGGAACTTTCGGCGTCGTTCCCGCTTTTGTTTGTGTTGTTATCACCGAGGTGTGCCATGACTGCTGTCACGGCGACTGTTACCGCAATTTGAAATGTTGTAGGGTCTATTTATAGAACTAGTGTTGCACCAGTATGCTGATTACCTTCATGTGTCGGCATGATTCTATTTCGCGAGTGGCCTCCTCTGTTCTCAATTCTGTGATGAATGTCCAGGTTGTAGCTGTAAAGGTTCTTTGTCCTGTAACGACTATCTCCTTTTCTAAGGAGTGTAGGTGATGCGTATTGTTCTCTTGATCCGCTTGCCGGTCTATGGGTGCTATGGCTCGAAGTACGGTGCAGTGAGTTTATGTCGGTTGTGGATCATCGGTTGTCCTCTCCAGTCTATATGTGTGGCTAGGTAGTTAATTGCGGGTTGCTTCCTAAAATGATAGGTGGAGGTTCTCACACTCCTCTTGATAGGGTAAGGTTTATTGATGGTATCTCCTGAACTTCTTTCTCCATCTGTTCCCTTATCGGAAATCTTCTTCCTCGTATTTCATCTATTGGTACTCTTCGAAATCTTCTTCTGGATCCTTCTTGATCCATTTGTTGGCTTCAGTGGCATGATAGTAGGGGTCTATGTGGAGATAAAGCCTAGCTGATATGCCTATGTGAGAATAGGGGTAAGAAGCATATGAAGAATCTAAGTGTGTGGTTCTATAGTAACGCAAAATACTCCTATAGTATTTTAAATTTTTATGTTAAAGTTTTCTTTATATGGTTTGTTGGTAAATTTTAGACTCGGTATCCACTACGACCATTCCTCGGCATACGTCGGTCACCTCTTGGATAAATATAGTTGATCAGGCTATATTCATCCCAGACATGATTACATACCCCGTGGCTTACTCGCAGTGTTTAACTAATCTTAATACTTTTTGTTTGGTTGCTAATATGACTCCTTACTAGTATGTTTGTATGCACTTAAATTTTTCGTGAAATCTCGGTCCATTCCTGGTCCTTCTAGGGTTGCCTTGTGTATACAGGTCATATACAGTCAAGATTAAATAGTCAGTCGAATAAGTGATCTTACCTTATATCCACATCCAAACAAGGAAAAGGAAGTAAAGTGAAAATCACAAATTCTAAGTCTATAAAACTTTTAGTATATCCCACCTTAACGTATACACTTAGCAAACATAGACTTAACAGCAAAGGACCCCTAATGTTCCTGTTTTGAAATTGTTAAGTCAGAGAGTTTTAGTCCCTATGTATTTATAGTTTGTATATCTTATGTGGTTTGATATACTTAGCTGACTATAAACGATGCTTTGATATCAACCTGTCACACCCCCAAACGAAGATGGCGAAAACATCCAGGGGCGGGTGACTATCGTGTAGTGTATCAAAACAGTTGAGTATAAATGTTCAAAGCAAACACAACCAACATATATATAATTGAAAAGGTTACATCATTTGTACGTATTACATGTTTCAAAATATCAATTACAATATGTTGTCAAAAGATTTGTTTAGACGCCTAAGCGTCCCATCCTCAAAGCCAGTTGTTACCAGATTTACTGATTTCCTGAGAATACAAGTTATTTGAAAAGAGAGTATCAACATTTAAGTTGGTGAGTTCATAAGCATTTGTATGTATATTTGTAAACCTTTTCTATGAAATGTAGTAATGTTTGTTTTCCGGAAAATCCTATATTTTCCCTAAAATGAGATGTGGCCTTAAATGAACCAAGACCGAAGCGTATAAGTAATTTTCCTACTTAAAATGATGTTATGCAGTTTTGTTTGTATATAAAACTGTTTGAAGACTGTCTTTGCGTAAACTAAAAGTGTCATTGTTGTTTTACGTGAGTTTTAATTTTTATCTTATAACCATGCTTGATTGACCCAAACATCCTTGTTCTCAACGTTCTTCAGGTGTCAATTTCGTTATGACATTTGTCACCCCTAGACCTACCGGTCTAGCTGTTGCAAGCAGCTAAGGTGCAGGATTGTCGGTCCCAGTATAGATCTATACACAACTATCACGCTCTCCCTACAAGAGACTCTGGTTATATTTAACAGGACTTTCATGTGTACTTTATAAGGTACCGTGAAGACAAAACTCACTAAATTTGTTCAATGAGTTTACGTGTTTTTGTGTTGAAAATGTTTGTATAAATGATCATCCCCTAAGACTGGGATAGCTATGAAAAACGACATGAAATCTTTAGATATGCATTTGACAATATTTTACCCTTTGCTCAACATGATACAAATGGAGTAGAGTTTCGTAAACTATATATGTATATTTTTGATGTAGAAGACAAGTTTGTAAACAAAACATATATATATGAAAATGATTATATATATGTATAAATTTTAAAAGATGATTTAGTATGTTTCGTAATTGTTGTTCATATTCTTACGTTTTTATTAAAAACTTTGCATGAAATAATCCTTAAGTTTGATACTAAAGACGTTTTTGTACTTATCACTTTTGTAAAAATTGTAATTAAACATATTTAAATGATTGTGTTTCAACTTCCTTAATGTATAAACATTGCTCAAAAATGTTAGAAGGTGCTAATAAATCTATAAACCACTTTTCACAGTTTTACCTTTTACTGTCCCTATTTTTAGAAAACTCATAGAAAAATCATCGTATGTCAAAAACTGAATCTGTCACCTCTGAGAGTTTATAAAATGAGTCTAATTTGTTCCTAATTTTTATTATGATTTTAAGTGGTTCAAACTAGTGTGAAAATGAACATCTTCACAGACTGGTCCGAAATCACTTCTAAAATGACAGGCAGTTTTATAAAAATCTCCATAAATTGTAGAAAAATCGTATGAATGCGTGCGAGTAGTTCTTAGAAAGGTATAAACTTGAACTAATTTCATATTGTACAGTTTTGAAAGATATTAAGTTTAAGATGGTCAAAACTGTCCGTGAACAGGACTCAACTTTTCTGTAGAAAGCTGTCATTTAAATTTAAGTTATGTTTGGTGTTCTAACTTGTATTCCCCCCCTTAAAACTTGAAGAAAACATGAAAATGTAGGGGTATGAACTCAACTTATGTGAATACTTGAAGAATGGAGGGTTGAAGATGAAGAACTTTTGGTTGTTGGTTTGATGCTCCAAAACAACCACTGTTTTGGCTATGTTGCTGTCACAAAAACTTCACAGCAAAAGAGTAAGAAAAAGGGTAGTTTACTCACTGTTTTGAATCAATAATTTTGAGTATCATAACAAGTAACTTCCAGGGGTATTTGGTGGTAAAAATATCAAGCAAAAGGAAGGTGTAGATGGGTGAAATGGTGGCTGAAACACAAAAGGGACACCAGCCCTTTAGGTCATGGTTTTGATGGCTTTGGAAGGAAGTTCTTGTGGCTGAAAATGATATGAAGGTTGAGAGTAATTCCTTGGAGTATTGGCTGGTAAATTTAGGGTAAATTGATGAGGAAATTTCGTGATTATGAAGGAGGAAAGGGTGGAAGAGGATAAGGGGACAAAACCTAGACTAGCTTGTGATGGGATGTGAGTTTAAGTGATAAGATCTTGTGTAGCCACTTGCTTGGGTGGTTGCTTAGAGATAGAGTTAGTTAACTAACTAACTACTAGTTATTTAGTTAGTTAGGAGTTCTAGTTAAGGAGAGGGAAGGTCTTATCTCGAAAATTAGAAGAGGGATTAATAAGCATTCTTAGTAAAATGTCTTAAGTGATTAAGCACTTATTAGTTAAGTTGGCACATATCTCCACCAATTCTCTTATCTTAATTGATTTAGAAATCATATTCCTTACATGAAATCACTTAAATCATGACCCATAACTAGTCATTCACTAGATAATAATACATATGTACAAATACATACATGTATACTTAGTATAAAATAACAATGTAGTTTTTGTGTATTTGAACTTTAATGTTTATGTTTTATTATTTTTATTCAAAAACACTTAAATACATTCTAATTATACCTTATAATAATTCATTTTATATTTTTATTTATTTAAATATAAAATTTATTGACCAATGTATAATTTCATGACATTTAACCGGTTAACCATATCATTAAACACGTTTTGTCACTTTGGTTCGTATATTTGTCAAATTTAGATCCTCCACATCTATTAAGCAAACGTTTTACATAGAACTTAAATTACTTATCAACTAGAGACATGTTGATACAAAAATTACGTTTGTTGCGTTTAAATGATGTTATATGCTAATTTCACAAACCAGTGATGGTTCGTACTCATACATCATAACGAAATTTATCAATAGTTACTTGTTTTATATTTCACAATAAGTTATTTAAATAAAAGAGGTTAAATTCCTTCAACCATTCTTGATAAAATACTCATATTGCTTAATAATCAAAACATAGCATCGTTTGATCGTTCCTATTTTTACCAATTGTTACAGATAGACATATGAATCTCCTTATCTTTTTGAAAATTTACATGCAAGTTCTAATACCGTAATTAAACGTTTAGAAATCTATACACATAAAGTTTCCAAATCCGGTCGGCAACAGACCATAGATCCGATCAAATAATAACATATAAGGCATCTTTATAGCTATAATATAAATCATTTGTCACATAAAAACATTTTAGGCATCTTTCCTAAAATAAACTAGAGCTTGTGTCTAAAATATGGTAGACACTCATCTCATAATCATTGCTTATCATTCTAAGTTTAAGTCAAGAAATCCTACAAATTCCTAGTTCGATAAAAGTAATGCTCTGATACCAACTGTAACATCCCCATTTTCAGGACCATAAAAGACCGATTTGTTTATGCTTTATTCTGAAATCTGAGTAATTTTTTTTAAAGAAAAGTGTTGCAGAATTTGTTCCCAAAAAAACATGATAAATATGTTATCAAAGAATTTCTGAAGAAATGTATTTTATTCATTTTAAAACTTTGGGATGTCATTGTGAATACATAAACATAAGCATAAATAGAGCTTACATTTATTTAGACTAGTGATCTACATCTCTTTAGTCTCTCGGGGTAGTGTAGCTTTATATCGAAACCTGTGATACAAATAAACCGAGTGGGTCAGGTTGGGAAACCTAGTGAGTACATATGGTTTTTAACTGACAATAATATAGTTACTATGCTTCATCATCAAACAATCAACCAATTTACCCATCCCCATTATCTTCTTTACTCTTAAAGATCTACCCTAAGAATCAGCTACTCTTTATTCATTCATTCCTAAGGATTGTCCTAATGAATAGGCAGGAAGTCCATCGTCACCAGGGTTTATATAACAGTCACTAAATCCATAGTTTCCAGGGTTCATCCAATGTGTGCTAAGTCCATAGCTCTCATTTATCGAAAATATTATTTGTGGGAGCCCACCTGCAATACATGTCAATGGGTTTTTACAGTACACCGGGTGAACATATTGCTCACAACACCTACAGTTTGCGCTAGTGTTCCATCAGACGGTCTAGAATAGTATGTGGTTGTCATCCATACTCTACTAGATGATGGGGCCAATGCTTGGGTAAAGGCTTTACCCAACATATTTGTAGATATAAGATACATATACAGTTCAGATCTGAAGAAAAGTCTCGATCTGAAAAGCAAATACATATATGGTTCAGATCTGAAGAAAAAGGTCAGATTTGAAAAGAAAATACATATACGGTTCAGATCTGAAGAAAAAGTTTAGATCTTAAAAGAAAATACATATACGGTTCAGATCAGAAGAAAATGTTTAGATATAAAAATAAAATACAAATACGGTTCAGATATGAATAAAAAGTTTAGATCTGAAAAGAAGATACATATACGATTCAGATCTGAAGGAAAAAAGGTCTAGATCTGAAAAGCAAAGTTTAAATCTTTCATCCAACACAGGTGTCAAGTAAATAGATAATATGCACACATAGCACGTAAATTATATAAAATACTTCATATCTATGTGTAAGATGAAAGTAACTATGCACTTACATGTTAATGTGGTGATTCCAATTGGTCAACGCTTCGCTTCGACGAAACCGGGATGTTTGCTTAAAAATCGGGCTCCACGGGAGTAGAGTTTCGAGCCGAAAAACTCTTTTTCTTGGAGCCTTCGGGCGCTCTGGGACTCGCTTCTAGCACTTATAAAGTACTATGGAATGGAAGATAGGATTTGGGGGTAATGGGAGAAAAAGAATGGTTTTGGTGTGAGCTTTTGGGGGTGATCTATGCCTCTATTTAAAGGCTATATGGGGCCTCTCACATCGTGAGACTTGACTCTCACATGGTGAGCTTTGCGTAGGCACCAAGGCATCGCCTGGTGTTGACACGTGGCGCCAGATGCAGGTAAAACAGCCAATTTTAAAAAATCGTAACTTTCGCATACGAGCTCTGTTTTTGACGTTCTTTATTTCCACACATATGTATTGACAAGATCTACAACTCTCTTTTTGACTCTATCGGCTAATTCACAACCGATTTTAAATTTAACAGTATGAGAAGATTACAATGCTAACGACCGTGTAAAATTCGTAACTTCTACATACGAACTCCTTTTTCACTGTCTTTT
Organism: Lactuca serriola; assembly: GCF_051521515.1. Lineage (NCBI taxonomy): Eukaryota > Viridiplantae > Streptophyta > Magnoliopsida > Asterales > Asteraceae > Lactuca > Lactuca serriola. Next base: position 166,295,360 of record NC_136413.1, on the reverse strand, counting down.
TATCATTGAGCTTTTATTAATGAGATCCTCAATTCTCATTTAGGTTGTGTCGCCTAAAACTCGATCGATCTAAAAATTGAATTCTATGTCTTGCATTATTATGCTAAATCTTAGAAAAATCATAACTTCCTTATACGAAGTCAGATTTTGATGTTCTTTTTATGCACGCTCTTGGTTCAACGTATACTAAGACTTTCGTTTAGATCACTAAGTCTAAAAAGTAATTTTTCGAATATTCACTTTATACGTTACGCAGTGCCGTGCGAGTTTACTCATAAAACTTCGACATGTCATAACTTCTTCGTTTTAACTCGGATTTCGACATTCTTTATATCTCCGGAATCCTTGTAACGACCACTAAAACTTTCTTCATATATATCGGGTTTATCTAACATTTTATTTTTTACTCTTATTTTCATTCTTAATTTATTATATCATTATAAACAAGTATAAAGCACATAAATTCACATAATTCACATAATACTCAAATAATTCCTTTTTATTACTTTAAAATAAGTTATATTTGTTGTCCCTAACTATTACATCATCATACTAATGCTTAGCCTAGAAACACGGGCATTACAGTGGTGGAGCTGCTGAGGTATTTGCAACCTGTCTTAAAATTCTTCGGGGTGACATCCTTCTGCCATAGAGTTAACAGTTGAAATGATGATAAGTCTTCAATAATGGTTATAAGTCTGGTGTCACCGAACTAGGTTATTTTAGTTGTATGTGCATTATGTTCCGACTTTAAAGTATCTTGTAAGCAATTCATCATAGAATTCTACCATAATAAGTAAACAATTTGTAAAATCAGCTTATGAAGTTAATGGTAACACCCCAATGAAATAAAATGCATGTCAATTACATTTATATATTTTATTTCATAATGTTTAGAAAATTTGACCTTGAAGCTGGTCTATAATAGATCAATGTACAAGAAAATTTTGACAGCATAACGAATCCTCGAATAGTGTAGTCACTTATTCATAGGGTCGAACCTACACACAAGAAAGAGTAGCACTGACGCTTACTCAAAAACACCTAATCTATAACAAGACATGAGTAGTATAGGAACTAGTCGTGGTGTATGGTATCCTGTGAACCCTCGAATGAAGTCATGAAGGTTTGCATCTCCTTCAGTCGGTGTTCAGCCTCATTAACACGCCTCTCCATTATGGTCCGACGTTCCCGATATTCTCTTATCTCAGCTTGAGTTGTGGTAACTTCCTTCCGAAGGGCCTCGGTATGATTCCGTGTTCGATCATTATCTTCGTCCAGACGACTAAGATGAACTGCAATAACTTTGGTGGTAGCACTAACCTCTGTGATCTGTTTGGCGGATGCTCTAGCTTGTTCACCATGGCGGGCGATGCGACGGGCCATGATAGGGAGAGTCGTGTCTGCTGAACCCCCTCTATCGAGGTTGTAAAAACCTCTTTCCATACCATAGGGTGGGCGCTGGACCTGCTCTTGGCTCCATTTTTTCAAATATACTGCCCCATCGTGGTGTCGGGCCTTGAAAGTTCCGTCTGTGGTTTTGGGCGACGTGTGGTGGATTGTAAACTTTGGGTTCTGTGTCGGTGTCTTCTTCGACTTCCTCCTCATCCTCTTCTTCTTTTGAATTCTCTTCAGGGTCCTCCTATGGATCCTCCTCTATGCAGCCTCCGTTTCCCTGGTTTGGGAAATAGGGATCTCCAGGTAAGTGAAATCATGCAATATTGTCTAAGAGAGAATAGGGATAAGAGGTACATAAAGAATTTAAGTGTGAGGTTCTACAGTATCATAAAATACTCCTATAGTATTTTAAATTTTTATTTTGGATGTTCTTCGTATGTTTTGTTGGTATGTTTTAGACTTGTCGTTCACTACGACCATTCCTCGGCATACGTTAGTCACATCATGGATCAATATAGTTGATCAAGCTATATTTATCCCCGATTTGATTACATACATTGAGGCCTACTCTAGTGTTCAACTTATCTTAAACTTTTGTCTTGTTCTTGTTATGACGCTGCTCTAGTATATATGCATGTACTTATACTTTTAATAAAATATCATTAAATTTTAAAAGTATACTTGTGCCAAAAGGTTTTGTCAGAGAGTTTTAGTCCCATTGTATCTATAGTTTTATATCTTACGTAGTTTAATATACTTAGTTCACTATAAACAATGCTCTGATACCAATCTGTCACACCCCCGAACCAGGATGACGGAAGTTTGATACACTTAATTCACTATAAACAATGCTCTGATACCAATTTGTCACACCCCCGAACCAGGATGGCGGAAATTCTAGGGGTGGGTGACTCTCATGTACAATATCATAACAATTGAATATAAATGATCAAAGCAAACACAACCATCATATATATAATTGAAAACATTACATCTTTGTAAGTATTACATGTTTTGAAAAGTCAATTACAATACAATGATAATAAGAGTTGTTTGACGCCTTAACGTCCTATCCTCAAAAGCTTGTAGTTACCAATATTAACGATTTCCTGAGAATACAAGTCATTTGAAAAAGTGTCAACAATTAAGTTGGCAAGTTTATAAGAGTTTTTGTATGAGTGATTGTAAACCTTTCTTTTTAAAGTGATGACGTTTGTCTCTAGAAAATCCAACATTTTCCATAAAAATTAAATGTAGACTTAAATGTTCAAAGACCAAAATGTACAAGTATTTTATCCATACTTAAAATAGTGATATGCAGTTTTATTCATATATAAAACTGTTTGAAGGAATGTTTTTCCGTGTGAAATAATCGTTTCGTCATTTCCCCATGTAATTTTTCATAACCGTGCTATGGCAAAGATGTCCTGTTGCGAAGTTCTTAAGGCGTCGAAGTGTTATGACATTTGTCACCCTAGACCTGTCGGTCTAGCTATTGCAAGCAACTTAGGTGTGGGATTTTCAGTCCCGTATAGATCTATACACAAGTATTACGTTCTCTTATGAGAGGCTCTGGTTATAAAACAGAACTTTCGTGTATACCTTGGTAGGTATGGTGAAGAAAATGTCTCACAAATTTATTCAATGAGTTTACGTGTTTTTGCAATGAAAACGTTTCTATATGTAATTATCCTTTTTTCCAAGACAATAAAGATGGCGTAAAATAATTATATATGTATTTTATATAATTATACACTTTGCTTAACGGGTTACAAAAGTGTTAACGGTTCGTAAACGATACTTTAAATAGTTTATGTTAGTGTAGGTTCTTTGTACCCAAAGGTATGTATTTTCACCATGAAAATGGTTTAATGTACTTTAAATAACAAGTATTTTATATTTAAAGCAAATAAATGGGTTTTTAGTATGAAAACACCCATTTTTACTAGTTTTTGGCTTTTAATCATTATTAACAACAAATAACGACAATACGGTTACATAAAACTTATTTTTTCCTTTTTGAGATCTTTAAATCTAGTTGAATGTATATGTTTTAGTCAACATATATATGGTTATAAACCCGCAAAAATGGTGTCATAACCGGGTTATGACCATTTTTGTTAGAAAATCCTTTGATACGTAACATACAAGTTAAAATTTAACATCTTGTATATTATTTTATTTACTATTATTTTACTTGTATTCTCCCCTAAAATACGAAAAATATCGAAATTGGTGTGGGTATAACCTCACCTTTGAGTGGAAGGTTGTGAATGAGGAGTTTCAAGTCAAGAATACTTGAAAGAAACTTGGAGATTTGATGGTCTTAAGGACATTATTACGTGAATATGTGGGTAAGAGGTGCAAGATTTGTATAGAAGTACATAAAATCATTAGAGTTTGAACGGAATACTTACCAAAAGATCCAAGAACAACCTTGGGATAATCCTTGCTAGAGAGAGTGTGAGAGCTTTTCTTGGAGAGAAAAGTGAGAAGTGAAGCTGATTGTGAAATGGGAAATTATCTCATGAACGTGAGTATAAGAGGGAAGGAGTAATTCAAGTGGGTGGGAGGAGTTATGAGGGGACAATAAGTTGACCAATGGAGACTAGGAGAAGTGACATAAAGGTGCCTTGGGAAAAGGTGGGAGATCCACTTGTGCTATTTCTTTATGATTAAGATAATATAATATCTTCATAATTTTAGATATTATATTACGCAAATGTGTGTTTTATACTACCTCCGTCCTAAATTGATAGTCCACTTTTGACTTTTAAAGTATTTTTTCTTCAACTTTGACCTTAAATATTTTTGTTTTTGATAGATAGCACTTGATGCAAAATATATGAATGGATTTTATTTTAAATGTTTTTATTTTTATTTTTATAAGTTTTATCAAGTAATATATAACACAAATAAAAATATTTAAGGTCAAAGTTGAAAAAAAAAGACTTCAAAAGTCAAAAGTAGACTATCATTTTGGGACTGAGGGAGTATATAATAATGCTTCAAGGTGTGCATAAAATATGAGTTTATATGGGCTAAGATGTGGAAAAAAATGAGTTTGATGGAAATCCCCTCATCAAAATCCCTTAAAACAAAGAAAGGTGTGAAACTGTCCAAAATCCGGAGTGAGGTCTGAAGTTGGAGGAAGTTCTGGAGTCAGTCAGAAGGTCCGAAGTGGGGTGCAAAGTTAGGATGTTCTGGAGTGGCTGATTCTTCTGAAGTGCGAGGCTTTTCGAGGCTACTAAGACTTCCGGTGTAACACCCGTTTCATGGTACATATTTAAATAAGAATTATTCATATTTGTTAAGGGAATCAACGAGTTGGAGGTGCCAAACTCGTCGAGTAGGAATTGGATACGTTGGACGCAGGACTTGAAGCCTACTCGACAAGTCGAGGAGCCTCAACTCAACGAGTAGGTCTGCCAGAGTGAAACCTTAATTTTTAGGGTTTGCACCCTATTTAAAGGCCTTAACACCCCCATTTTGTCCTCCTTCATCGCTTCCCTTAGTCTAGAAAACCCTAATTTGAAACCCTAACCCATTTTGAGTGTTCTTGAGCCACTATTGTGTACTTTTGGTGATTTTGAAGCTTCAGATGAAAGAAGAAGTTTGGGGTTTCAAGAGGAGGCAAGAGGATCCAGATTTTATGCTCCATTTCTAACGCATTTGAGGTATAAGGTTTATACCTTGTCCATTCATTTATAAGATCTCTTCTTGGAGTACTTTAGGGCCTTAAGGATCCATTTTTGGAACCATTCATGGATGCAAGCATGTTTTGGGGTATTGAGTTAAGATCCAGAGTCTTTAAGGGACTCCATGGCATAAAGGTGCCAACTTTATGGCCATGGTGGTCCTATGCACCCTAAGAACCACTTTTTAGGGCTTTTGAGCTAAATAGCCCATGCATGAACGTAAAGTTTGAAACTTTATGTGATATATCGACCCTAGGAGGACAGATCTATGTTTTGGATGCATTAGGCCCGATTGAAATCGACTGGATAAAATTCGATCATGGGGGAATCGACGAGTCGTTCTTAGGACTCGGCGAGTTCGGTAGTGGTTCCCCAACCTTCTCTGTTACTTAGCAACTTGTTGAGTCTAGAAGGTGAAACAACCAGTTAGACGTGCTTTGGACTTAAAGGTCAAGAACTCGATGAGTCCAAGGATGAACTCAGCGAGTTAATGAGCAAATGTCCCTACCTGTATGAAGTAGAACTCGACGAGTCCAAGGAAAGACTCGACGAGTTCAAATGGAAACTCCCGATTCTGTAATAAGGAGAAACTCGGCGAGTTAGAGGGTAACTCAACGAGTCAGATCACGGACTCGAGATTCTCTGAAATTCTAAAACTCGACGAGTTGATGGACCGACTTGGCGAGTCGAGTCAACCAGAATGTTGACTTGGACCAGAAGGTTGACTTTGACAAGGATGTTGACCTTTGAATTGAACGTTGACATGAGTTGACCCATAAAGTGGGGTTATAAGTTTGAAAGAGTAATTAAAAGAGATGTTATGTGTAAGAGTTTGAGGAGAGTTGATTCCAGCACCGAGGAAATTTCAGTTACTGCACGACATTGAGGTGAGTTACCTTCCAGTAGAAGTGAGTCTAAAGCGCCAAGGCTGGCCTACTAGTTGGAGATTGCAGTTGAGATGATTGTCTTTGTGATAATTGTCAAGTATGCTACTATTTGTTATGTCCTATGTGCTAGTATGTTATATGATTATGTGATAGTGGTAGGTAGGGACTAGTCCCCAAGTCCGGTAAGATAAACCGAAAGGGTAGGTCGGGCACTCCAGAATTGCCTGACAGTATGTTATGATTGGATTTTATATGCTAGCGATAAGGGGTGGAATAGTCTCTATAGCCGGTTGAGATAAACCGGAGGGTAGGTCGGGCACCCCAGAATTGCCTGGCAGGGTAGGTCGGGCACCCGAGAATTTGCCTGGGTAGGGAAGGTCAGGCACCCGAAAATTACCCGCTAGTATGTTGCTATATGTTATGTGGTATGATGGGGGAACTCACTAAGCTTTGTGCTTACGGTTTTTAGTTTTTGTTTCAGATCCTTCTTCTTCGAACGGAAAGGAGCTGATACGGTAGCAACGCATCACACACGTGATTTCCACATATGAGATTCTTGGGATTTGTACTCTGACATTATTATGATATGGTTTTGAGACACTTGATCCATGGTTTTATAAAATAAATTACTTGATGATGTTTTCCCATAAATTGGTTTATGAATCATTATATTAAAAATGAAATATTTTGGTATGTATTCTTGAGGTGTTACAAGTTGGTATCAGAGCATTGGTTTGAGGGATTCAGACACACCTTCGGGGGTGTCTGGACTCAAATCGAGGTTTTGAAAGATTTTATTAGAAAATAGTTTTTCTAAAATTTTTAAAAAAATAATGAGCTTCAAGCAAGAACAAGGTGTGTGTGGTGCATGCAATCTGCCGAGCTTAAGTAAGTTTTCCCCAAGATACCTATACATGTTATGTTATGATATGGTATGATTATGAGAAATGCATGCTTGATTAGGGCTGAGGATCTAGGAAGGATGCCTTATATGCCTATTATACGTGTATGAGAACTGCATGCTGGATTAGGGCTAAGGACCTAGGAAGATGCCTTATGTGCCATCTATATGTGCTTATTGAATTTCATGCTAGAACTGATTAGTCAGTCATGGGATGCCCCAAAGAGGATATGCTTGGTTTGTTACTCAATGCTCGGATTTTGCAGCTTTGTGCTTTTAGGAGTTCTAGATACCTTTAACTAACTACTAAACGAATACGTTAAGTTACATATTGCGAGGACTAGGTAATTTTATAAGGTTAGGTCTAGCCCTATTTCGCAGCGATCGTAGCCCTGCCAGAGGGCGTAGAGGATTATGTAGTGTATTGTGACACATCCATCTCGGGTTTGGGCGCGGTATTGATGCAGAGGGGGACGTCGTTGCTTACGTCTCGAGGTAGCTGAAGCCCCACGAGGTGAACTACCCAACGCATGATCTGGAGTTGGGGGCAGTTCTTTTCGCCCTCAAGATTTAGCAACATTACCTCTATGGGGTTCGTTGTACCATATTCACATATCAGAAGAGTTTGAGGTACCTCATGGATCAGCCAAATCTGAACCTGAGGCAGCGTCGGTGGATAGATGCGGAGAAGGATTACGACTATAAGATCCTCTACCACCCGAGGAAGGACAACATTGTGGTCAATGCGCTTAGCCGCAAGGCAACCCCGATCAGGGATATTTTCTTGAGGATGATGATGGTGACTCCGCTTTTGGAGCAGATCCGAGAGGCGCAAGTTGAGGGTATGAAGGACGAGCATTGTAAGTACGAGCATATCATAGGCCAGGTGGCCTCGTTTGACTATGAGAGTCATGGGCTGCTGACCTTGCATGGGAGGGTCTAGGTTCCGTACTGGGGAGGAGTACATCAAATTTTCATGGATGAGGCCCACAAGTCTATATTTTACATCCATGTTGGGGCGATGAAGATCTATATAGATCTTCGTACTGACTACTGGTGGCCTTGCATGAAGCGGGATGTAGCCTGGTATGTTGAGAGATGCCTTGCTTGCAGAAAGGTCAAGGCTGAGTACCAAAGGCCTCATGGCAAGACATAGCCATTGGATATCCCTATGTGGAAATGGGAAGATATTACTATGGACTTCATCACGAAGCTTCCCAGGACCGCACGGGGAGTGGATTCAATCTGGGTCATCATGGATCGCTTGACCAAGAGTGCCCGTTTCATTCCGATCCAGGAAAGCATTTCGGCCGAGTAGTTGGCTGACATATACATTCGAGAGGTAGTAGCACGACACGGAGTGCCAGCCTCCGTGATTTCTGATAGAGATGTGCGATTAAATTCCAGATTCTAAAAGAAGTTTCACGATGAGTTGGGTACCCGTCTGCATTTTAGCACCACTTTTCACCCGTAGATGGATGGTCAGAGTACGCGGCCCATCCATACCTTGGAGGACATGTTGCAAGCGTGCCTTTTAGACTTTGGTGGTAGTTGGGATACCTACCTTCCCTTGATAGATTTTTCCTACGATAATAGCTTCCACGTGAGTATCGGCCGTCCTCCCTTCGAGATGTTGTACGTGTCACACCCCAAAACCGAGAACGGTGGAAACGTTCTGGGGCGGAGGACGTCATGTATTGTATCACAACAATGCAAAGTAGTAAACAAGCAACAACATCATCCATTGCATTAATAGTATAATTTTAATTACATTTGAGTTCTTTCATAGTATAATTCTACAAAAATGAATATTCAAAAATAAAAGACGAGTCTTGATCGCTCCGTCTTCACAGAACCTGGTAGTCGTACCTGTCTATCCGTATCCAGGGAATACAAGTATTTTGAAAGCGAGTATCAACAATAATGTTGGTGAATTCATAAGTATTTATGTGACTTTGATTTGTAAGGCTGTAAAGAAAGACCTGTAAATGTTTGAAGGAAAGTTTGTACCAACGAATATGTTTGTAAGTAATTGTAAACGTTTGAAAATCCTAGAAAATCTCATATTTTCTACTAGTATAAAATGTAGCCTTCTACCAAGACTCGACTGTTTTGAATGTTTGCTTCAGAAATCCAATATTTGTTTATAAGTGGATGGTAGATTAAAAGCCCCAAAATGAACTACCATAATGTTTTTCATGTTTAAAATAGTAGATTTGTGTACAGTTATAATCGCTAAGGTATATGATAACCTCGTAAATCAACGTGTTTTTAATACTCCATGTGAGTTTTATAACCATGCTAATGACCCAAGACTGCCTGTAACAACGTTCTTCAGGCATTGGAATGTTATGACATTTGTCACCCCAGACCTGCTGGTCTAACTGTAGCTAACAGTTTAGGTGCGGGATTGTCAATCCCGTATAGATCTATACACTAGTATCACTCTCCCCCTACAAGGGATTATGGTATATAATACAGGACTTAATAATGCATACTCGAAAGTACGTGAAATGTCTCACAAAACCTAGTATAAAACAGATTTACGTATGAAAATGTCCATTTGTTCTTGTATATGAAAATATCTCTTTGATATGGTACGTGTAGTGTGTAAAATTTTATGTATATCTAGTACACTATCTGATGTAATCGTATCTCTTGTAATTGTATGTCTTGAAATTTGTATGCCTTGTAATTGTATATAAACGTATCTCTTTATATAGTATGTAATGTATTAGTATAGACTTATAAATAAACTGACTCTTGTGTGATTCCTTATATTTGGATTGGTAAGTAGTATATCCTAACTATACCTATTATAGTTACTAGTAGTGTATGTGTATAACCGAAATATGCCTTTGCCATCCAAAGGTACTGAACCAACTGATGGAAAACTTTTATGTTTATAACTGTATACATGATATATATATATATATATATATATATATATATATACATATATATATAACTACACATGCATAGGTGTGCATTTGACAATAAAAATATAAAAGAAGTTTTTGTATAACCTTTGAGAAGTTTAATAAATAAGAAATGATGACTTGATGTCAGTTTTATAAAACGATTTGAAAGTAGTTTGTTTGATAAGAACAATTTTAAGTATAAGAAGACCTTTGTTTGAAATACGATTCTAACAGTGTTTGAAAGGAAACATAAAGTATGTAAGAAAGTTTGATAACGAGTTTTTAACATGTAAAAATGTTTTTCGTAAACTATTATAGTTTTTCGAAAAGTTTGTTTCGTTATATAATAAACCCTAGTGAAATGCTCACTTGTTATGTAAGGTGTAACTTTTGTATTGACATAAATGAACACACATACTCAAAGTATAAATAAAGTGTTTGGTTTGTATATGTAAAACTACATATTTAATTTCAAGAGACAAGATGATATCGTGATATGTTTCATGTATGAAAGGTTCCATGTAGTGTTTATGAATCACATATGATTTACTTGATAAAAATGAGTATTTAGTGAAACTTTAGGTTACACACGATAATGAACGTGTGTTTACTTGTATTCCCCCCCTTAAAAGTGTATATAAAGATTATTGATAACACATTTAAAAATGTAGTTTATAGGGGTATGAACTCACTCGTTTGGTTTGAAGAGAGAGAGGCTAGAGTTGAGCAGAACTTCGACCGCGGAAAGCTGCGTCTTTGGGCTCTTCGGGGATCTCGGTAGCGTAGATCTTTCATCGGGGCTCGGGTACGGAAACCAAGGGTGTCAGGATGGTCTCTGGAGCTCTAGGGTGTGTGAAAGTGAGAGAGGATATGAGAGATATGTGTCAAAACCCGTAGCTCAAACCCTCTATTTATAGTGCTAGAGGATCGCGTACGCGGGGCGTACTTCGGTTATGCGGGGTGTAAAAATGCGTCACGGCTTACGATTCCGGTCTAGCTAGCGTAGAGCACTTGAGCCGATGGGACTTGACACTGGGTCTAGTACGTTGGGCGTAATCTTGGATTACGCTGGGCGTAATCCAGTCTCCCATCTTCTAAATTCCGTAACTTTCGCGTACGGGCTCCGTTTTTCACGTTCTTTATATCCACGCGTAGGTGATATTATGCTCTACAACTTTCATTTAGACTCCGTCGGCTAGTTTTGACTTTATTTTTTTTATGATATATTTTTAATAGGTCGGGACTGCTAAAGTCCGTTAAAAATTCATAGTTTCTTTATTCGACGTCGGTTTTCGTTTGTCTTTTTATCATTTTACTCCTATTGTGGAGATATTCAACTTTCGTTTAGGTGGCGATAGCTAACTAACACTCGATCTTCAATTCGAGTTTTTAGCCCTCTACTACTGTTACAAAACTTAGGAAAATCGTAACTTCTTCATACGAGGTCCAATTTGGGCGATCTTTTTATGCACGCTCACCATTTAACGAAATCTACGACTTTTGTTTAGATAGTTAAGGCTAAAAATTATTGGATTGAAACTTTGCGTTTTTCGCTTAATCAGTGTTGCCGGGTTTCGTCGCGAATTTTAGATTGGTCATAACTGCTTCGTTATAACCCGGATTTTTGTGTTCTTTATATGTACGAAAACCTTGATACAATTCCTACCACTTTATTTAACCCAAATAATATTTTAGGAAAGTTATATTTTGGCCTAAATTTGAGTGGTGTTACATTATATTGTTTCAAAATGTCGGGTTGTCACATCATCCCCTTGTTAGAGGTAATTTCGTCCCGAAATTCGAGTTTAAGCAGTATTAATTATCATGCTACGGACATAAGTTTTATTTGCTACTCGTGTTCTTAAGTAATCATTCGTCTTCGTCTGGCATTCCAGCGAACCTTTCACTATCGGGATATGACTTTGCTTCTTTCGTTTGACTTCATTGGTATGATATCTTTTCCTTGTCGAATGTGTGTTGAGTGTTTCTGTGGTCCGTGAGAGTATTACACCTTGTACCCTACAAGTAGTGTCTCCAAAACTTTAGAGCAATTACCGTTGCTCATGATTCAAGATCACGTGTTGAATAGTACATTTCCTGTGTCTTAGGCTGTCTTGAGGTATGGGCAGTGACTTTTCCTCTTGCTTACAACCAAACCCTTGGTTGGATGTATCGCATTATACCACGAAATATTCTATCCCCTTTTGGGAGGGATAATGTTGGTGCGATGTATCAGACTTACTTTAACATTTGGAACGCTCTTTCTTGTTTTATAGACAGGTCCGGTGTTCTTCCAAGTGAGAAACTTGTCCTAAAGAATCCCCTTCTGAGGAGTTTGTTAAGCTCGCTAGGAAGTTCTCGCATCTCGGTTGGAGCTAGACAATAAGGTGATTTAGCTACTGGGGTAGCCCCTGGAACTAAATCGATTCTGAATTCGACTTGACGCTGTGTTGGTAGTCTCGGTTGTCCTTCTGGAAAAATTTCGGGAAGACCGCGTACTTCTTGGATGTTCTGCATGTCCTTCACTTCTCGGCACGTCTCGGCGATGTGTGCAAGGAATACATGATATTCCTTTCGTAAGCATTTCTGAGCTTGCATACAAGAAATGATGAGAGGGTTCGTACTTGATTTGTGGCTGTAAATAACTAGGGCTTCGTTGTTTAGGGAGGTTAGGACGAACTGCTTTATCAATGCACATGATGTTGGCTCGATGTAGACTAAATCAACTCCTACTGATTATGATGTCAAAACCTTGGGGTGGATTAGTTGTCGTGAAGATCTAAAAGAAAGTATGACTACTCATGAATTAGGGAAAAGGATAGGTATTCCTAAGTTTATTCTTACGGAAGCACGATCACTCGTAGTCTTGGGCAGTCTCCGTCCTGAAGTTCATATTAGAATTCATACATGGTTCAATGATCACAATCTCGGGTATACGAGTCGTATATAAATAAGGTTGAGAAGGTAGTCGAATAAATGATTCTTCTTTAAGCTCAAATCCCATTTAGGAAAAAAGAAGTTAAAGTGGAATTGTCAATTCCAAACCTGTAGAACCTTGATTATATATCACCCCTATGTATACATTCATCAGCGAAGATCAACCGTATGGACCTTTGGATTTGAACTTGACGTACTGTACAAGTGGTACTTCGGGGATTTCTTTGGAAAGGAAAAGAACTATGAGGTATTCTATACATGGGTACTTCGGTGTTCTGGAATGACGGCTTCGCTGGAAAGGCGATTTCGAAGAAAGGGATGTACGTATGAAGCTGTTTTTGTGAGGATCAAATTGAATCAAGTCGTAAGATAATGTTGGAATCATAAAGAAACTTAAAGACATTAGATTTGAATATAAAGCATTTACAGACAAAACACAACCGTGCAACCATCAACAGAGTTACAGTACTTTAGACTACTACAAGACTATTGTTGCGAATAAGGTATACTACAAAAGGCAAGTATACGTAGCATGTGCATCCCTATACCGACGGGATCCCGCAAAAGATAAGACTCTGGTTACACTAGTTTTGGATGGTTTATAAGTCTGTTACAACGAAACTCCTAATTTACATTAACGTGGGTTCAGAGTAGATTCTCCTGCGGCTGTGATCCTGAGAATCCTACTGTCTGCGCCATAGTTCTTTGTTATAGGGCAATCCTTCTTGAGGTGCCCTATTTCCCCGCATTGGTGGCATGACTAGCTAGTACTAGCCTTGGTGGCGGAAGTGAGGTGTTTAGCGAGTGTTATGTGGACACGAGTATCTTCCTCATTACACCACCTTGGAAATTGCTTCCTAAAGCGTTCTGCAGGGGTTGCCATTTGTTGTTGTGGCATGGCAAGTCTTTGGGATCTCTTGCGCTCCTTTAGGGCTTGACAATATCGTCTCTTCCTTTCGGTCTTACGGCTTCGCAAGTCTATGACTGTTGCCATTTGTTGCTTTCCTGGTTTGGTATTATCATCGGAACTCTCGACTCCTTTGTCGGTCTTGCTTGTGTTGCCTGAGTTGATGTGTGTAAGGAAAGTTGTCACCGCAGCTGCTACTGCAGCTTGTAATGACGCGGCGTCGATATGGAGGATAGGGGTTTCGTTGTTCGGCTGATCGTTTCCGGATGACGACATGATTATCCCTATGATGCAGTCCTAGTACGGATTGGAAGTATGTTCATGATGGTTTGACCTACATACCTCTTATGCAGTCCTAGTAAAGAGTAGAAGTATGTTTGTAGAATGGTCTTAAGACGTTTGTCGTTCAAGCCGAGGTATCGTTGGTTGGTGAATAACATGATCCAACCACTAAAAGAAACTTGGAAATGTCTCCGGAGTTAAATTATTATAGTCCAATGACTTGACTAAAGCATGTTTCAGATAGACTCCAATGAATGTATCATAAGGGTTTTTGGACAAAGAGTGACACCGAAGTTAGCCGACTTTCAATATCGATATTTATGACGTAAAAAGTTTGGGAAAATTGATCTTGAAGAAGGTCTTACATCATATCCGGAGTAGAAAGGTTTTGGCCGCATAAAGGCCTAACTAACAGTACTTACAGTACAAGATTGTTATATACAAAAATGCTACATAGGACATACATAGGAAAAACGATTCCTTTAAACAAGGAAGGGAAATAAAGCCTTTCTTACAGGCGGCGGTCATCCTTCTGGTAAGCTCTCAGTTCAGCCAATTGACGTTCCATCATCAAGAAGGTGTCTTTCGTATACTCTCCGGCGTACTTGTATCTCTATGACTTCGGCTCGTGTTTTAGCTAATGCTTGCAGCAGGGTCTCAGGGTCTCTCTTAGATCTCTCACGAGTGTTTTCAAGATGATTGGTGTAGATGGTGTGCATTCTTGCGTTGGTATTTAACCTCTTTGATACAATGGAGAGCCGTCCTGCCCTGAATTTCGTTTCGAGCAACTCTACGGATCAGGATTTGTAGAACTTTGTCTGTTGAGCTCCCCTTACGTTGTAGCAGCTTCAGTCTCCTTTAAACGACATAGGTTGATCTTGCTATTCACTCCATGTTTCCAGGTATTCTACCCAAGGAAGCGTCGAGCCATGAAGAGCTGGACGAGGGTTAGGATTTGAATTGGGAGTTACCGGGGGTAGGTTCTCCTCCTCAGGTTCGGAGTTATCATCATCCGAAAGGTCTTCAGTATGGTGATCATTCAAAAGGGATTGGATGATCATTCTCTGGTTCTTCTCTGAACCATCCAGCATTGCCTTTGTTCGGGAAGTACGGGTCGTCGTGGGGATGGGGTCTAGCTATGTTATCTATAAGGTAATTGGGGTAGAAGAATCTAACACATAAGTAGTTTATAGTAATACACAAAATACTCCTATAGTATTTTAGGTTTATGTTCTATTGTTCTTATTGTGGTATTGTGGGTAAGTTTTTAGACTTGTTGCAACTCACAACCACACTTAGGCACATGCTAGTCAACCCTCAGATAATATAGTTGATCAGGCTATATCGTCCCAGTTTTGACTATATGTCTCTAAGTCTACTTGTGCTGCCCAACAATTGTAATTCTTTTGTTCTGTCTTAGTGACACTGATTTTAGTAGATATGTATACTCAATTAAATATCTTATTATATTAAAAGCAGACTCTTTATCAGAGTATTTTAATCCCTATTGTATTTATAGTTTGTATGTCTTTTATGGGTTGATATACTCAATTCACTATAAACAATGCTCTGATACCAATCTGTCACACCCCAAAACCGAGAACGGCGGAAACGTTTTGGGGCGGAGGACGTCATGTATTGTATCACAACAATGCAAAGTAGTAAACAAGCAACAACATCATCCATTGCATTAATAGTATAATTTTAATTACATTTGAGTTCTTTCATAGTATAATTCTACAAAAATGAATATTCAAAAATAAAAGACGAGTCTTGATCGCTCCGTCTTCACAGAACCTGGTAGTCGTACCTGTCTATCTGTATCCTGGGAATACAAGTATTTTGAAAGCGAGTATCAGCAATAATGCTGGTGAATTCATAGGTATTTATGTGACTTTGATTTGTAAGGCTGTAAAGAAAGACCTGTAAATGTTTGAAGGAAAGTTTGTACCAACGAATATTTTTGTAAGTAATTGTAAACGTTTGAAAATCCTAGAAAATCTCATATTTTCTACTAGTATAAAATGTAGCCTTCTACCAAGACTCGACTGTTTTGAATGTTTGCTTCAGAAATCCAATATTTGTTTATAAGTGGATGGTAGATTAAAAGCCCCAAAATGAACTACCATAATGTTTTTCATGTCTAAAATAGTAGATTTGTGTACAGTTATAATCGCTAAGGTATATGATAACCTCGTAAATCAACGTGTTTTTAATACTCCATGTGAGTTTTATAACCATGCTAATGACCCAAGACTGCCTGTAACAATGTTCTTCAGGCGTTGAAATGTTATGACATTTGTCACCCCAGACCTTCCGGTCTAACTATAGCTAACAGTTTAGGTGCGGGATTGTCAATCCCGTATAGATCTATACACAAGTATCACGCTCCCCCTACAAGGGATTATGGTATATAATACAGGACTTAATAATGCATACTCGAAAGTACGTGAAATGTCTCACAAAACCTAGTATAAAACGAATTTACGTATGAAAATGTCGATTTGTTCTTGTATATGAAAATATCTCTTTGATATGGTACGTGTAGTGTGTAAAATTTTATGTATATCTAGTACACTATCTGATGTAATCGTATCTCTTGTAATTGTATGTCTTGAAATTTGTATGCCTTGTAATTGTATATAATCGTATCTCTTTATATAGTATGTAATGTATTAGTATAGACTTATAAATAAACTGACTCTTGTGTGATTCCTTATATTTGGATTGGTAAGTAGTATATCCTAACTATACCTATTATAGTTACTAGTAGTGTATGTGTATAACCGAAATATGTCTTTGCCATCCAAAGGTACTAAACCAACTGATGGAAAACTTTTATGTTTATAACTGTATACATGATATATATATATATATATATATATATATATATATATATATATATATATACATATATATAACTACACATGCATAGGCGTGCATTTGACAATAAAAATATAAAAGAAGTTTTTGTATAACCTTTGAGAAGTTTAATAAATAAGAAATGATGACTTGATGTCAGTTTTATAAAACGATTTGAAAGTAGTTTGTTTGATAAGAACAATTTTAAGTATAAGAAGACCTTTGTTTGAAATACGATTCTAACACTGTTTGAAAGGAAACATAAAGTATGTAAGACAGTTTGATAATGAGTTTTTAACATGTAAAAATGTTTGTCGTAAACTATTATAGTTTTTCCAAAAGTTTGTTTCGTTATATAATAAACCCTAGTGAAATGCTCACTTGTTATGTAAGGTGTAACTTTTGTAGTGACATAAATGAAGACACATACTCAAAGTATAAATAAAGTGTTTGGTTCGTATATATAAAAGTACATATCTAATTTCAAGAGACAAGATGATATCGTGATATGTTTCGCATACGAAAGGTTTCATGTAGTGTTTATGAATCACATATGATTTACTTGATAAAAATGAGTATTTAGTGAAACTTTGGGTTACACACGATAATAATCGTGTGTTTACTTGTATTCCCCCCCTTAAAAGTGTATATAAAAAGTATTGATCACACATTTAAAAATGTAGTTTATAGGGGTATGAACTCACTCGTTTGGTTTGAAGAGAGAGAGGCTAGAGTTGAGCAGAACTCCGACCGCGAAAAGCTGCGTCTTCGGGCTCTTCGGGGATCTCGGTAGCGTAGATCTTTCGTCGGGGCTCGGGTACGGAAACCGAGGGTGTCGGGATGGTCTCTGGAGCTCTAGGGTGTGTGAAAGTGAGAGAGGATATGAGAGATATGTGTCAAAACTCGTAGCTCAAACCCTCTATTTATAGTGCTGGAGGATCGCGTACGCGGGGCGTACCACCGGAGTACGCTGGGCGTATGCGTTACGCGGGGCATAAAAATGCGTCACGGCTTACGACTCCGGTCTAGCTAGCGTAGAGCACTCGAGCCGATGGGACTTGACACTGGGTCTAGTACGTTGGGCGTAATCTTGGATTACGCTGGGCGTAATCCAGTCTCCCATCTTCTAAATTCCGTAACTTTCGCGTACGGGCTCCGTTTTTCGCGTTCTTTATATCCACGCGTAGGTGATATTATGCTCTATAACTTTCATTTAAACTCCGTCGGCTATTTTTGACTTTATTTTTTTATGATATATTTTTAATAGGCCGGGACTGCTAAAGTCCGTTAAAAATTCATAGTTTCTTTATTCGACGTCGGTTTTCGTTTGTCTTTTTATCATTTTACTCCTATTATGGAGATCTTCAACTTTCGCTTAGGTGGAGATAGCTAACTAACACTCGATCTTCAAGTCAAGTTTTTAGCCCTCTACTACTGTTACGAAACTTAGGAAAATCGTAACTTCTTCATACGAGGTCCAATTTGGGAGATCTTTTTATGCACGGTCACCATTTAACGAAATCTACGACTTTTGTTTAGATACTTAAGGCTAAAAATTATTGTATTGAAACTTTGCGTTTTTCGGTTAATCGGTGTTGTCGGGTTTCGTCGCGAATCTTAGATTGGTCATAACTGCTTCGTTATAACCCGGATTTTTGTGTTCTTTATATGTACGAAAACCTTGATACAATTCCTACCACTTTATTTAACCCAAATAATATTTTAGGAAAGTTATATTTTGGCCTAAATTTGAGTGGTGTTACATTATATTGTCTCAAAATGTCGGGTTGTCACAGTACGGGAGGAGGTGCAGGACCTTGATATGCTGGGGAGAGGTTGGGAAGAGAGTCATGGGGAGTACCGAATTGGTACTCAAGACGATGGAGAGGATATAGCAGGCCAGAAGCAGGCTTCAGACTGCTCAGAGTCGGCAAAAGAGCTATGCCGACAAACACCGATCGAACCTAGAGTTTCAGGTCAGGGATAGGATTCTCTTGAAGGTGTCACCTTGGAAAGGTGTCATCCGGTTCAAGAATCGGGGCAAGTTGGGCCCCAGGTACATTAGTCCTTTTAGGGTTGGAGCCCAGGTAGGCAAGGTGGCGTATAGATTCGATCTGCCAGTCGAGCTTCATTAGATCCACAGTACCTTTCATGTCTCCCAGTTGCGGAAGTGCCTTGTAGACGACTCTGTGCTAGTGCCTCTAGAGGATATTCACATGGATGACAACCTGAACTACATTGAGTGACTAGTAGCCATCCTTGATAGGAAGAAGAAGGACTTGAGGAACAAGAAGGCCAAGTTGGTGAAGGTGCAATGGCAACATCGCAAGGGCTCATAATGGACTTGGGAGCTGGAGGACGAGATGAGGGAGCACTACCCCGAGATATTTCCAGAGGCGACATCAGACTTCGTCCTACTTTGAGGACGAAGTCTAAAATAAGTGAGGGAGATTTTGTAACGCCCAGTTCCTGGTATGTATTTAAATAAGAATTATTCATATTTGTTAAGGGACTCAACAAGTTGGAGGCCCCAAACTCGTCAAATAGGAATTAGATATGTTGTACACGGGACTTGAAGCCTACTCGATGAGTCGAGGAACCTTGACTCGACGAGTAGGTCTGCCAAAGTGAAACCCTAATTTTCAGGGTTTGCACCCTATTTAAAGGCCTTAACACCCCCCATTGTGGCCTCCCTCATCGCCTCCCTTAGTCTAGAAACCCCTAATTTGAAACCCTAACCCATTTTGAGTGTTCTTGAGCCATTGTTGTGTACTTTTGGTGATTTTGAAGCTTGAGAAGAAAGAAGAAGTTTGGGGTTTCAAGAGGAGGCAAGAGGATCCAGAGTTTGTTCTCCATTTCTAACGCATTTGAGGTATAAGGTTTATACCTTGTCCATTCATCTATAAGATCTCTTCTTGGAGTAGTTTAAGGTCTTAAGGATCCATTTTTGGAACCATTCATGGATGTAAGCATGTTTTGGGGTATTGAGTTAAGATCCAGAGTCTTTAAGGGACTCCATGGCATAAAGGTGCCAGCTTTATGGCCATGGGGGTCCTATGCACCCTAAGAACCACTTTTTAGGGCTTTTTGAGCTAAATAGCCCATGCATGAACGTAAAGTTTGAAACTTTATGTGATATATCGACCCTAGGAGGACAGATCTATGTTTTGGATGCATTAGGCCCAATTGAAATCGACTGGATAAAATTCGATCATGGGGGAATCGACGAGTCGTTCTTAGGACTCGGGGAGTTCGGTAGTGGTTCCCCAACCTTCTCTGTTACTTAGCAACTTGTTGAGTCTAGAAGGTGAAACAACCAGTTAGACATGCTTTGGACTTAAAGGTCAAGAACTCGACGAGTCCAAGGATGAACTCAGCGAGTCAATGAGCAAATGTCCCAACCTGTATGAAGTAGAACTCGACGAGTCCAAGGAAAGACTCGACGAGTTCAAATGGAAACGCCCGATTCTGTCATAAGGAGAAACTCGGCGAGTTAGAGGGTA